>NC_048232.1:9803055-9808465 GCF_002007445.2 Ailuropoda melanoleuca | reverse complement strand
CACCCCCCCACCCATGGCTGACAACTCTATGGCATTTTGTTGCTGCTTCATCGAGCCCTGAGAGAAAAGGGAGACCAAGGCAGTTCATTTTGCTCCTCTTACCAGCTCTTAATACCAGTCCGGAGGGAGGGACAGATAGGCTGAACCTATAGGCTTAAAGCAAAACTTTCAGATCATGGTGGATTTCAGTGACCTATGCTCTCTACTTTCTAAGTACTAAAGATAATGAAGCATTTTTCTTTTTCTTTTCTTTTCTCTTCATGACTTTAATAACCAATATTATCACACCATTCCCACTGCAAAGCACAATTCTGACATTTATCTGAGACACTTTGGCTATTCATCTATGGGGAAGGACACCCACCTTCCGGAACATTCCAACTACAAGAGGCATAACTGACCAAGGACCACAGCTGTTTGGTTCTGGATCCATTAGAACACTGGCTCCAGGTCACACTTCCCACAGGCTGCTCCCAGCCTCCTGTGCTCCCATTGGGCACAGAAGGGATACTGAGACAAGCCCGTTCCTGGACGACACAGGACAACTCTCACTCAAGGACTCCCAANCAGCTCTCACTCAAGGACTCCCAGAGCCTTATGGAATCTCTGTCAGACTGTCCTTGGGTTTGGGAACTTCCAAACAGCCTTCCCCTCCCTTAGGGTCAGCCTCGCACTGCAATCTGGCCACTCTCCCAGCGTCTTCCATCTCCTGCCCCATTTTCTCTCACAGACATTTCTCATCATAAAATCCTTACACATTTGTTCCTTCTTGATGCTTGCTTCTCAAAGTGCCCAAACTCGTACAGACTATAATTCTATGTGAAATCAGGTGTAGGAAAGAATGAATCCGGAATCAATGAAATCCATTTGGCCATTACACTGTGTGTGTGTGTGTGTGTGTGTGTGTGTGTGTTTACTCAGGAATTCCCTGGTTCACAAATGGCCAACTCAGAATAGCTTTTCTGGTTCATCCCAAACAATACTTATCAGGCGGAGAGAGGAATTTCTTTTTCTTTCTGATTTGCCAATGATGATTAATTTCTTCTATTCCTTTAGCCCCAAATGATAAGAGAACCTGCTGTTACCTGGGATCTGGGGTGGGTTCTGAGGCAGTCCATGCAGTGACATAGGGCTACAGGGTTGATGCTAACTCACGATGCCTTGCAGCTTTCCTGGTCCTGTCTCTGGCCACCGGGTCCTGTTTACCGATTTCCTCAATTCCCTATTCCCAGACATGCTTCTCTTTCTCAATGGAGAAGACCTGCTCAGCACTAGGTTGGGATTTCCCCTTAAAGCAAGTGAATGGGTGTTCCGAAAAACATCACCATCAGCTGGAAGTTCTTTGTAAATCTGAACAAGAAAAGACTGAGGGTGCAGTAGGATTGAGGGTATAGTAGGAAGCCTACAGGAGAAGGAGAGAGAGGAGGCACAGCTATAGAGGTGGTGACTGAAATATCTAAGTAGGCTTGTCCATTGCTGGCCCTTAAGAAGAAAGATAGGAGTTATGACAAAGAAGGCCAGAAGTATCCCCTGGGGTTTATGTCACATGACGGGCAGCTCTCCCTGAATCCTTTAGCCCCACTGTGCTTTGCCATGACCCAGCCATGGAAGAAAGACACATCCTTCTCCCACATCACCGTCTGGCTGACAAAAAGGGGAGGGCGGATGGAATCTGAGCGAGCTGCCGTGGAAGTGGGAGCAGCTCCATAATACTGCGTGGTGGGTAGCACCCCGAGGTGCGAAGGAAACCTCGATGTGTCCCGAACAGAACTTCCATCTCCTCCTTCCCTGCTCTTCTCTTTGGGGACCCTACTTCGTAGGCAGTGATTTGTATCACTGTAAATCCAAGGGTTTCCCCCTTAGAAACCCAGTATTAGGACCCATGGTATTATTAGAACTATCTTTGGGTGAATTATGAGTAAAAGAGACATTTGCTTCCACTGCTTATCACAATTCTTCTACGGCAAAACACATTTTGAGTTCCAAACAACAGATACTAAATAAACTAGAACATGATCCATTCCTAAGCTGGGCAGTAGCTGTGCTAATGAGGTGGAATGCGTCCTCACTTAGGCAATTATTATCATTACTCAGTAAGAGCTATTCATTCATAGTCTCATATTTGGAGCTCAGCTTGATTTCTTTTAAGTCTTTTAACCTCTGTGCTTAGCAGCTAGTTACTTGACAACATTTGTTTCTATGAGTAATGTTGCTTTGTGCTCTTAAGCTCCAATTAAAAATTGGTAGAGATCTGACATATCAGCAAATAAAATTTGATAGAGAGTTTAAATATTAATCGGGTTCAACGATTCTCAGGATGTGGCCTCAGGATCAGCAGCAACAGCGTGACCTGGGAATCATCAGAAATGCAAATTGTCAGTCCCACTCCACACCTCCTAAATCAGAATCTCAGGGGGTGGGGCCCAGAGCTGCGGTTTAACAAGCTCTCCAGGTGATTCTGATCCATGCTCAAGTCTGGGAACCACTGGCCTCATGAATCCACTACCTTTCGGCTAGGGATTATATCAATCATGGGTTCTGCAAGTGGTTTAAGTGTGCTATAGGTAATAATCCCTATAGAGAGCACTGAAATAGCTCCACGAATAGTCTTGACTTTTCTTTAATTTTTTTTTAAAAGATTTTATTTATTTGAGAGAGAGAGAATGCACGTGAGCAGGGGGAGGAGCAGAGGGAGAGGGACAAGCAGACTCCGCGCTCAGTGAGGAGTCCAACACGGGGCTCAATCTCACGACCTTGAGCTCATGACCTGAGCAGAAATCAAGAGTCAGACGCTCAACAGACAGAGCCACCCACATGTCCTGAGTCTTGACTTTTAAAAGAGCTTTCAGGCCAGTTGGGGAAACTCACACACATGAAATTAACAGAAAGCTGGCAGGACAATAGATCATTCAATGCGTGCAAATTGAACACTACTACAGGTTATTCAAGAGGGGGAACCATATTGTTGGACTATATTTGTTTGGATATGATTCAACATTTGCCTTACAAATATATAATTAATACTGATGGCCAGATATTCTTCTAGTAACTGAGGAACAAAGAGGCTAAAACCCTTTTTCCTGCACGCCAAGAATTGGGTTAGGGTTAAATTTAATCTTGTCTCTAAATGCGTGTTGTTTTCATCTTCAAAGACAGTGACTCCACAGCCTTTCTGAGCAAATCAGGGTGGTTTTCTACCACTGTGAGAGCTGAGAGAGGTTTTCATGCCCAGCTGAGAGCTTTTCTTACTGCCCAGAAAGAAAGCTCTTCACAGCTAATTCATAATTGCTACTGTGAGGCAGTGGGATGTGAAAGCATTCCGTAAAGTTTAAAAGTTATGCAGAAGTTGGATATTTGCTACCGTTATTATTACTATTGTTTGATTTAAACAGTGCCACTGCCCCTGCATGAGAGGGCTTAATGATTGTGTTGATTCCAAAATGACAACACGAGAAGGGAAGGTTCACATGTGGTTTAAAAAAAAACACAAAACCTATTTCCTCATTCCTTCTATAGAAGTGTCTGAAAATGTACAACAGACAAATCAAAAACCCCAGGCTTTCTGTTGCTCTCAGGATATTTTTTTTAAGTTGCTTAAGTGATATCAAATCAAATCCCTCTGAAAGGTGGGTGGCCTCACATATAATTCTAGAGCTCTGATCCTAAAACTAAAAAAGGGAATAATTGGCTCACTTTTGGTGGTCTTTAATTCTTTTAAGTTACAAGAGGACCATTTAGTAAATTACCTTTTCCAAGGCACTAAATGACATCTTAAAGGTCTGAAANACCTTTCGGCTAGGGATTATATCAATCATGGGTTCTGCAAGTGGTTTAAGTGTGCTATAGGTAATAATCCCTGTAGAGAGCACTGAAATAGCTCCACGAATAGTCTTGACTTTTCTTTAATTTTTTTTTTAAAAGATTTTATTTATTTGAGAGAGAGAGAACGCGCGTGAGCAGGGGGAGGAGCAGAGGGAGAGGGACAAGCAGACTCCGCGCTCAGTGAGGAGTCCAACACGGGGCTCAATCTCACGACCTTGAGCTCATGACCTGAGCAGAAATCAAGAGTCAGACGCTCAACAGACAGAGCCACCCACATGTCCTGAGTCTTGACTTTTAAAAGAGCTTTCAGGCCAGTTGGGGAAACTCACACACATGAAATTAACAGAAAGCTGGCAGGACAATAGATCATTCAATGCGTGCAAATTGAACACTACTACAGGTTATTCAAGAGGGGGAACCATATTGTTGGACTGTATTTGTTTGGATATGATTCAACATTTGCCTTACAAATATATAATTAATACTGATGGCCAGATATTCTTCTAGTAACTGAGGAACAAAGAGGCTAAAACCCTTTTTCCTGCACGCCAAGAATTGGGTTAGGGTTAAATTTAATCTTGTCTCTAAATGCGTGTTGTTTTCATCTTCAAAGACAGTGACTCCACAGCCTTTCTGAGCAAATCAGGGTGGTTTTCTACCACTGTGAGAGCTGAGAGAGGTTTTCATGCCCAGCTGAGAGCTTTTCTTACTGCCCAGAAAGAAAGCTCTTCACAGCTAATTCATAATTGCTACTGTGAGGCAGTGGGATGTGAAAGCATTCCGTAAAGTTTAAAAGTTATGCAGAAGTTGGATATTTGCTACCGTTATTATTACTATTGTTTGATTTAAACAGTGCCACTGCCCCTGCATGAGAGGGCTTAATGATTGTGTTGATTCCAAAATGACAACACGAGAAGGGAAGGTTCACATGCGGTTTAAAAAAAAAACACAAAACCTATTTCCTCATTCCTTCTATAGAAGTGTCTGAAAATGTACAACAGACAAATCAAAAACCCCAGGCTTTCTGTTGCTCTCAGGATATTTTTTTTAAGTTGCTTAAGTGATATCAAATCAAATCCCTCTGAAAGGTGGGTGGCCTCACATATAATTCTAGAGCTCTGAACCTAAAACTAAAAAAGGGAATAATTGGCTCACTTTTGGTGGTCTTTAATTCTTTTAAGTTACAAGAGGACCATTTAGTAAATTACCTTTTCCAAGGCACTAAACGACATCTTAAAGGTCTGAAAGTGTTAAATCACCTTCCAAAAGTGGTCAGTTTAGCCCTTAATCACTGATAACCACCATCCAAATAGCTTCAGTTCCTTCGGAGCTAGATTCTGATAAACAAAGTACTTTTATAGACATTATCGAATCACCCTTAACACCAAAGTTAGGGTGTGGGGAGCGAAGCCTGCTCCAAAGTGATTTTCAAAATTCCCTGGTAAAGGAATACCATGGCTTTCAAATATTTTAATTATAAATTTGTCCAATAGTTGCAAAATAATATCCAAATGTCATGCATTCTTTTTTATTCATCATGCTTTATGACACCAAGAAAGTCATCTAGTTTAATATCTTCTTGATTCTA
>NC_048232.1:9798050-9802955 GCF_002007445.2 Ailuropoda melanoleuca | reverse complement strand
TTGCATTCTTTTTTATTCATCATGCTTTATGACACCAAGAAAGTCATCTAGTTTAATATCTTCTTGATTCTAATTTATCCTTTCAGGAAAGCTGAATGGGAGCATATGATATTAGAATTTAGATTTAGGCCTAGGTGAACATCTTTCTGAATTTTTTTGGACAACTGTGAATATGGTGGGAACTCAATAGCCTGGGTCATGAGGCCTCTCCAGGGGTAGGTAAGCATTTCCAGGCTAGAGCAGGAATGGCTGATGACTCACTACTGCATTTACATTGGAATCAACATGGTCAGGTGACAACTTCAGGAGGCTGAGCCCCTTTCTTCACCTAAATGGTCACCACTACCCTATTCATGTGACTTTCACCCTGACTTAAGTTTGCTACTCTTCCCCAAAAGTAATAAATTAAGTCTAGTTCATGAGCTACCTTATTATTTTCCAGTAAACCAAGTGACTAAAAACTTCCTTCAAAGTAGAAATTGGTCATTACAAACATATGTGGGATACAGTGGACCTATCATTAGATGTGAGCACACACAGGAACTATGGAGAGTTTTCATCTGTTAGGCAACAGGTAGACCGTGTGTGCTCTTGTCCCATTCTTTGCCTAAATCTCTCCAGGTTTTAGCTTCATGGGTTGCTTGTGTACATACTTCTGACAAATTTTGAGGGAAAGCTCTAAGCCTCGATGCTGGAGGAATGTGAAAGACCCCATTCAGTGACCAAGGTTAAAAACAACAACCTTAAGTGTGGAATAGAAGGGGAATACGTTTTCAGTATTGACTGAAACAGAATTTACTTAGAGAAGGTTAATCCGTTTGCCTTACCTAGATGGTATTTTACATTAAAACATGACACTTGGAACGCAGGAATCATAAGGCCATGGGACAGAGAACAACTACCTCGGCATTAGCCATGGGGCTGGACGACCCGCAGAGGACTTCGAAGAAACACTAAATTTTTCTCTGACTTTTCTCCTATCATCTCCCCTCTTCCCTCTATTTCCTCACTATATAGTTGTTGAAAAGAGACTTCTTGTTATGCTATATTTTCTCTGTTACTTCAAGCACAAAAACCTCTTATGGCAGAATTATGGTCTTAGCCTAGAACAAGTGGTGGTTCCCAGGGCTCTTCAAAGTCTGGGTGTTGCTGCAGAAGCCAAAGGAGACAGGGCAAGGCTACAGGACTGGCACCCGGAACCCCATTCCATTGCTTCAGAAACCTCCATGCTCTCCCATGGGGCTTGTGAGTTAAGAGTGGGAGAGAAGAAACAGCCTTTTCTAACTTTAGATTCGATTTTCCCCTTTCATCTGGACTTGGATTGGAAAAGAAAAATCTGAGGACGGAAAAAAAAAAAGAGGAAAAGGTATACCCAGGAAGATGATGAAAGATTAACTGAAAAAGCCCAAATTAAATAATGTGGAAAAAATTTCATCCATCTTCCCTTTTTTTAAACTAACTCTTCAGTGTCACTGGCACCGTTGTTTAATTAGTCAAATGAAGAAATTTACCTGGATGAGAATGTCATGCATTCCTTCTTCAACGCAGTAATATTTCACAATGTATTTTTGGTTTTTCTCCTCAGGAAGTCAATATCCCAAACTATAAATACACAGTGTAATCTTCTGCCAATAAAATGAGGTCAGCTTTCCTTTGGGTCTCCTTTAAAACTTGAGATCATTATCCCCTACTCCAAATCCCCTCCCCTACTTAAAGAACTTACCTCTTCTCTTTTTTGGGGGGAAAGAACAGAGGCCTTTTAATTCCCAATTAACTCTTTGGCCTTCCTCGGGCCTCCAAAAAAAAAAAAAATGGGTTGTAAAAGGATAATATTGGAATTCAAAGTCCATTGAGCAGCTGGGGGAGGTGCTAAGAAACAGAGATATCAGAGCAATGAAAGAGATTCTCATCGTTGTTATGTTCTCTTTAATCCCATTAGCCAAAGAGAACGCTGTACGTTGAGAAATTTAGGAGCGGTGAGTTGTCTGGCTGGGGGCACAAGGAGTTACAATACCTCCCTCTAAAATGTGCCTCGCGTATTTAAATCTATAAAGCTAATGCCCAATTAAGAAGAAAAAGGAGGCAGATTCTCATACCTATTAGGTTCGCTATAAAAAATAAGAATGACCTAACTGTGCCTTGAGCAGAACAACCAGCCAGATACAACAAGGCGTCTCTGCTCCCCTGCTCTGCTCCCCTGCTCTGTTAGGAAATGGGATGTTGTGTCAAATCAAACACGTTTAATAGAGTATTATCAAAAATACTAGGTATGCATTACCAATTTGTAAGATATGGAATACAATAAAATACTTAACACTAAAAAACATGCAACATATTTTAGTCTTTTTCTGATGATTCAAGACATTTCAGAATATTTCGCTGCCCCTAGGTCACCATTATGAACCTCAATTTTCACTATGCCCAGTGAAGCATGGCTATATCAATTAATAGAGGTTTCCATTTGACAGAATGTTCTAACAACTAGCTTTAAGAGTATATTGTTTCTACTGGGTGGGTACTAGACACAACATGAATACCAATCAGTTGGATTTTTTTGCAGAGGAAGGCAGTCCATTCGTTTGGTGCCTCGAAGAGTCCTGTCTTCATGTGGTTTGAACGGCAAAGATTTAGGGGAAAGAGACCCTTTGCCATTAACAATGGGTAAGAATGAAGAGAGAAGTCCAAGTTGCTTCAAATCCTCCACCATTAGCCTTACAGCACACGTAACAGAAAGCTTTCCAGCTGTAAAAGCTCGGCTTCTAGAGCTCCAGTATCCTCAAGGAGGAGTGCACCACGGGCTGGAAGGTCTGCTAGGAAGTTTACTATCCGGCTATAAAATCCAAACGGCAGTTTAAAGCCATGCTGAGTGGCTGGAGAGTTTCGGAGCCTGGAGCAGGAATCCTGACAGCTTCCTGTGTATGCTGATAACCACTGTGCTGGAATAAACGTATGCTGGTGCTAATCTTTTTTCAGTTTGGGTCACGCAAGGTGACAGCTACTGGTGCTAATTGAAAAGGAAAACGATAATTCAATGCTGTAACACTTTTCACCTTCCTCATGCTTTTTCATCCAGAAGACTAAAAAATGTTTTTCTGTTTTTTGTTTTTTTTTTTTTTTATAAAGGAAAATAAGGTAACTTCCCCCTGGGGTACGGGTCATTCTCTATCTTTGAAAAGTCCAGGCAATACCTATGTGATGACAGTGCCTTCTGCAGACGGGCCGGAAAGACCCGAGGAGGAAAAATGTAATGTTCAATCCTAGAACCGCACTGAAGAACACATGCTGGAGATTCAAGAACATTCTTGCCACCCATGTCCCTCAGAGCACCCCAGTGGAGCCTTCTCTGACTCCCCTGCAAAATGCATGTAACAATTTTCTTTTTAAACATTTGTGTTTTGTTTTGTTTTTTTTCTGAGCACAACTCACAGTGTTTTAAATGCTCAGTAAATATTTATGGACGATAATCACAGTCCCTTTACATTAAAAGTAAAACACAGCAGAGAAACGATGATGGGCCTTAAGGAAGCATCCCTAAGCTGATGACAGATCGCAGAAGGTCACAGTTGCGAAGTGCCACCAGAGGTGTTTGGCTTGTCTGTTTGGGATGCTGTAACAAAACCACCATAGACGAGGTGGTGTAAGCAGCAAACATTTCTTTCTCATGGCGCTGGAGGCCGGAAGTCTCAGATGAAGCGGCCACCAGGTTCTGGTTCTTGGTGAGGACATTCTTCCTGGTTTGCAGATGGCCGCCCTCTTGCTCCATCTTCCCATGGCGGAGAGAGATGATCTCTCTCAGATCTCTTCTGATAAAGACGCTAATCCTATTCATGGGGGCTTTACTCTCATGAGGTAATTACCTTTTCTAAAAGTCCCCAACTCAAGGTATCATCCCACTGGGAACTAGGCCTTCAACATATGAATTTGGGGGTGGGGGGAGACACAGACATGCAGTCCGCAGCAGTATTAAACCGGATCTGGAACTTCTCGGGACTGCCAGGACGTGTTGGCCTAGTCTGTGACATGCCAGCCAAGCACAGGAAGACGTACACAATGGTGATAACGTGGCCCTATTCTTTGGGTGTTTCCTAACATTTCTGAAAGGCAGAGCAGTGAGAGCACACTTCAACATGGAGGGCGGGGCAGTCCGCTTTCCCAGCCCGAGGCCCTCGCTCCCAGCTTTGCCAGGACGCTCTGTGTTCCATGCACGTGCCCTGCAGCACCTCAGCCTGGGGCGAAACAGCTCGGGCAGATGGCTGGGTTTCTCACCCCCATCTCCCTGGCTCCACAGTTTGTGCTGCCTTTCCCTTTTAAAATGTGGCTCCTTCTAGAAACAGATGAATTGGTACACATAGTACTTCTGAGGCTAGACCCACGGGAAGTCAGCTGCGGAGCCGCGGAGAAGCACTGTCTCTGGGAAGAAGCCAAGCACAGATTTCAGTGGCACATCTCCCTCAAGCTTGAACAAGTTTGTCTTGCTTGTTGAAACCTGTTCAATTCCCTCCCTCCGCCCTCCGCTCTAGACAGATGGACAGACAAGGAGACAGATCCATGCTTATTTTGGTCTAAATATTTCTTTTGACAAAGTAGAGCTTTCAGCCGGGCTCAGTTACGAATTGCTCAAGAATCATTCCCATCCAATCTGTCTACTTCACCCCAGCCTGCGGAACACTCCCGAAGTCCCAACACTCTTCAGAAGCAGACAACAGAAACAGCAACACTAACAGTACTTCACAGAACGATCTTCTCCCAAACAACCAGAAGCGCTTCTAACGTTGTCTCACATTGACATCACTGTGGCCTGGGGCGAAGTCATAGTAGACAATACCATCCCAATGAGGGATATGGGGATGCTACAGAAATCTCAGTCAGTTTGAGAGTGAAGGACTCGTAGGTCTGTTCTGGCCT
>NC_048232.1:9784062-9797950 GCF_002007445.2 Ailuropoda melanoleuca | reverse complement strand
GAGGGATATGGGGATGCTACAGAAATCTCAGTCAGTTTGAGAGTGAAGGACTCGTAGGTCTGTTCTGGCCTCCAAACCAGCTCCTACCCGCCAGCCAGCAGCTCTTTTGAAGAGTCATGATGCTGAGACCAGTGAAAAGCTGGGGAGCCTCTGTCAGTGATCAGTCATTTTACGAGGACGCAGGGACAGTGGAAGTCGTCATGTGAAGTCTTCTCACTGACCTTGACCTGTCTGCTTCCTTTCTAGGAAGTGAGAGAGAGAGAGACAAAGAGAGAAAGAGGGAAGGAGGGAGAGAGGGACTATTCAACAGTCCACCAGGCAAACTCCCGAACAGCTGTTTAAAGCAGAACCTGGTTAATTCCAGTGGTTTCTTATGGCCTTAGTTCACACTGCCTCATAGGTGAATCAATTCATCTTTTTACATTCAAACAAAGGGCGTTCTGGGATCATCTTTCAGAGAAGGAATGACTCCCTTAGGATACATACACACAAAAAGAATGCTAATTCTATCATAGTGCTAATGTATCATTACTAGTAATATACTGCTCTCAATAAATTAACCAGTACCTGAGGTCATAGCTAAATACATAAACCAGTTTGAGTGAATTAGTGGGAAAACTGGTTACATGATAAAGAGACTATGAATTATGGGGGGAAAAGTCAACAACTCCAGAGTGCCGAAGCCAAGAGAGGACTCAGGAGAGAAGATGCCTGCTTTTACATAGCTCGAGGGTTGTCCTGTGGAAGATTCCACACATAGTCCTGAGGGGCCAAGAAACAGTTGGGACCCACCACTGACGGTACGAGGAGGCAGAGTTTGTTACATTATGAAAGGGTCTCAGATTTAAGGGGCATCTGCTAGGAGTGGGTCACTCTGAAGGGTGCTTTTACAAATGGCGGCTCAGAGAACTGCCTGCCCCCCCACCCTGTAGAGTAGATATTATTTAACACCATGGTAGAGGGCACCTGGGTGGCTCAGTTGGTTAAGTGTCTGCCTCTGGCTCAGGTTGTGATCCCACGTGGGATCAAGCCCCGGGTGGGGCCCCTGCTCAGTGCTCAGCGGGGAGCCTGCTTCATCCTCTCCCTCTGCCCCTCCCCCTGCTCATGCTTGCTCTCTCTCTCTCTCTCTCTCTCTCTCAAATAAATAAATAAATAAATAAATAAATAAATAAATAAATAAAATCTTTAAAAAAGATAACACTGTGGTAGAGAAGATAGCAACCAAGGATCAGAGAAGCTGNTCAGCGGGGAGCCTGCTTCATCCTCTCCCTCTGCCCCTCCCCCTGCTCATGCTTGCTCTCTCTCTCTCTCTCTCTCTCTCTCAAATAAATAAATAAATAAGTAAATAAATAAATAAAATCTTTAAAAAAGATAACACTGTGGTAGAGAAGATAGCAACCAAGGATCAGAGAGAAGCTACACTGTGGTAGAGAAGATAGCAACCAAGGATCAGAGAAGCTGAGATACTTGCTTCAGGTCCTAGTGCCTAAAAGAGGCAGAAATGGGATTGGCTCCAAGTCTAGGCCACACCCAAGTGTGTACCCATTTGACAGCTGCCTCCCACAGGAAAATGGCTGCTAAAAAGGGACAGAAATGCGCACGTAAACGCAGCACTTGGAACAGCTTCCACCCGTGACAGGAAAGCAGTTTCTCTAAAAAGAATCTTAAAACCCTAAAACTTCGATTACGGGCTGCTCTTGAAGAAACAGAGTGGAGAGACCATCAGCTTGCATCCGTCTTTCCTTCACTTCTTATTAACGGCAGTTTTGTGGCAGCAATAAAGTAAAATAACTCAGGATCGATGTTAGGTAAGCTCCCCATCAAACACCGAGAAAAAGGGGAAGAAAGATGTTGCTATAAAAATATCTGTAACTGATCCATCCACAGAAGACCACTTTAAAAGCTAGGGCAGATGGATTCTCAGTTGCCCTTTCCTTCCCATTTCTGTCTAACAAGTGCAATCTTTCCTCACTTCCGTCTGAACAATTCCAAATAACGACTTGATTTGCAGTGATGGGCCTAGGAGGAAGCCGGGAGCTCTGCTAAGCGTTTCAAGCCTCGTCCTCCTTTGCCTCTCTGAGCTTCGGTTTCCTTGTGAGTAGCATGAAGGGACCCCTGTGGTCTCTTTCTCCTCCGCCTACACAAACACCAGCACATCCCTATGACAACATCCCCACGTCTTGTCTTATGACTGAAATTACTGTGTATGAGCACAGCATGGGGCTAAGAATATCGCACAATGGATGACAGCCCGGGAGCCAGAAGACTCGGCCTTAAATCTCAGCCCTCACCCCAGGACTAGCTGTGCAACCTGGCAAAGCATTCAACCTCCCTCCCTCTCTGAGCCTGAGTTTCTGCATCCACGAAATGGGAGCATGGACAGTACCCGCATCACGGGGTTGTCTGACCATTCAGTGAATGAATGTGTGTTATCATTACTGTGATGGGCTGGCAGGGTCCTCTGTGGATCAGCTCATCTGTGGGGCTCTGAAAAACCCCCCTGTAGAGGGTCTACTCCAGAAGGT
This sequence comes from Ailuropoda melanoleuca, assembly GCF_002007445.2. Lineage (NCBI taxonomy): Eukaryota > Metazoa > Chordata > Mammalia > Carnivora > Ursidae > Ailuropoda > Ailuropoda melanoleuca. The sequence goes on along the minus strand of NC_048232.1, from coordinate 9,795,425 downwards.
GGGAGCAGATTTTGGATGGGGCCTAGGAAGCTGCCAAGTCCACGGGGGACCCTGCTGCACAGCTAGAGGCAAAAATGCCGTGGTCCCCAGAGGCAGGCGAGGCTGACTTGCTCAGTACGGTTGAGTGAGAAGCACACAATGCTTTAGACTCAGAGAGGCTTGGGTTCAAACACTGGCTCTGCCATTTCTTAGCCATGTGGCCTGAAGCTAATCACTTATGTCCTGTGCATCTTAGTTTTCTCATCTGTAAAATGGAGATAGTACCGTCTTTCTGAGAGTGTGGCTGTGGGGCTTCAAGAGAGATCTGTGAGAGCTGCAGCAGGCAATCAATAAATGATGCTTTAAAAAATATTTACGTATCCTTACATAGATTGTCAACCAGAAGGAAAGACAATAGAAATGGGAGAAGTGCTGGTGACTTGGCCTTTGGAATAGACAGTTAATCTAAGAAATATGAGTTACAATTTCTCTTTTTTAGATAACAAATACACCTGTATGCTATTTTTTTCTCCATTTTGAACAAAACAAATTTATGTACTCTTGACTACATATTGCTTTTTTTTCCTTTCCTTTTAACTTAACAATATATCTTGGGGATTTTTCCAAATCAGTACATACAGAAGAGCCTCATTTTTATTCTACAGAAACATGGTTTTCTGCTGTAGTGAGGTCTCATGACTTAACCGGTCCCCCATCGAAAGGCAGTTTTCTAGCATTTTCTTGTACAAACAAACGATACAGAACTGAATAACCCTTAAATAAATCTTTTCACACAAATATATCTGTAGGATAAATTCCTAGAAGTGAACTCGCTGGCTCGGAAGGTTTGTACATTTGTCATTTTGTTAGAAATCACCAACTCAGCCCTCTGTAGACTTTGTGCCAATCTGTGACCCCATCAGCAACGAGAGGAGCCTTTTTCTTACACCCCCATCAGCACACTCTCTTGTCAGACGTTATGGTCTTTGCCAATCTGATGGTCACAAGGTGGTCTCTCATAGTTTAATTTGCCATACAAGTACAGTGGTGCTTATGTTAGTATATTTTGGGACTTTTCTGGGCAATGATTATTCCTATCCTTTGCCTATTTCTCTGTTGGTTTGTTGGACTTTGTCGTTTTGATTTATAGCAGCTCTTTACATATTTGAGTTGGCAGGCCTTGGTCTGTGATATGAATTGCAAATATTTTTTCTAGCTTGTCATTTATTTTTTGACTTTGCTTATTGCTATTTCCCCCTGCCTTGTATTTGTTAGTTGGCCGTGCAGAATTTTTTTTTCTTTTTTTCTTTTTTTTACGGAGTTAAGTTTATCTACTATTTCTCTTATGGCTTTTGGGTTTTGTATCAGAGTTTTAAAAAGGCTTCCCCACTCATGTTATCGGAGAATTCTCCCCTGGTCTCCTCTGACAGATTTATTGTTTTTCATTCTGCCCTTTGATCCATCTGAAATGCATGCTGGTATAAGGTGTGGATCTAATTGTTTCTTTAATTGACTGAATTCTTTTACTTATATTTAGAGAAGAAAAGTTTATAAGAAATTATATGTACGGTAAGAAAAAAAAACAGCCTTGAAAACTTCAAGCAAAGAGAAAATGAACAATTCCTCGTGTTAGGTAACTCCAACAGCCAACTTTTGTTCCGTTTTCCTGGTGTGAAAGCACATTTGATATTCTTCTTCTTCTTTTCAACAGTTGTCACTCATTTACTAAAAATATTAATCTTCACAGTGAATCAAATTAAAAATTACAGATGGTAACAGTGAGTGAAAATTTCTGAAGATGGCATCATTGTCCCCCGTTCGAATGATTCTTTTTTCGTGTGGGCAATCCTATTGCCTTTATCTCCAATGCTTTAAATGTCTCAGTGCAATAACAATGTAATCATAAAAGCTAATTAGTAAAGATTTTGTGTCTTGTTAATGATGCACAATTGATTATGGCTTCAGGACAGAATGAGACTAACCATTCATCCGTGAGGAGCATTGCATTTTATCTTCTTACAATATGTAGGTGATGGCATTTTTATTACTGTTTTTCTATTACGTAGACATTTGAACCAACTCGCCAGTCTGCTTTTCTCTAGCATCATCTTCTACTGTCACCAAACCTGAGCCCCTTAAAAACGTACAGATCATTCTGGATGCTTGATTACTGGAAGAACGAAGCAAATTAATTACACATGGACCAAATGGTGAACAACAATCAAGGCATCACTACTCCGCTCTATCTTTGCTTGATTTTTTAGATTATACTTCTTCCCATAAAGCCATAGGCCATAATAATGTTCTATAAGAGCCTGAATAAAAATCACTTTAAAGTAGCCACTTAAGTAACCATAATCCTTTTGTTTATGAGACTATGACCAACTCATAGTAACTGATTCTTTATTAATAAATAGATGTAGGTAGACACAGATATAGGTAAGGGTTAAAATATTAATGGAGAGAAAGGGACACTATAACAGAGACTCTGGGACTCCCCAGCAAATGTCACTTCCTGGGGTTCATGCCCTGCCACGTTCCTCCCGAGTCCAATTCCTGTCTTTCTTCTTCCCTGTCTTCCTTCTCCGTGAAAGGTTTCCTTCTCCACCTCAACAGTCTTCGACCCCAAAGCTGTGTGCAACCAGAGCTGCTCTCTCCGGAGGTCTGGGGCAGAACCCAGTTTTTCAAAGGGATGGGAGTTTGGCTCTTGGCTGAGTTGGTGTGGATCACACAGCCGTGATAAGAAAAGTACATAATTGGTGCAGAATTTCAATGGGTAAGGATTAAGAGTTTGTTATGACATGGATCTTCCCTCAGAACGTACAACTAAGACAGTAATTCTGGCATAGTAATTCCTTGTTGCTATTTCCTGACATTTAAAAATGTCCAAAGACATTCCCCCTGGATGTCTGCAGGGAACCTCTGGGGCTTTCACTCCTGACAGCGGCCGCGTTCCCTGCCTGACCCCAAGCACTGGTCTGGCCCCATGCTGTCCTGTCTCTGTGTGCCTTCCACTGCCCTTCCTCACTTTGGGCAGTGGGGCTGAAGTGGCCCCAGGGCTGGTGGGATGGCTCCAGAAGCTCCCAGTGTGGAAGCCTAAGAGGGAACCTGTCATTGGAAGAAGTGTTTGGCTCTTCGGAGAAGAGACCTAGACATCTCTTCATGCAGAGCGCCTTTCCTCTCTCATGTCAGTCTGTTGGCTTGGCCATGGCTTCATTAGATCGGGGCTGCTGGGCCAAAAAGGCAAGATGCAGGGTTGCATGGGGGACCAGAGTGTCATTTAAATGGAAGAGTGTGAGCCACCTTCCTTCGTCTTTGCCCAAGAGTAAGGGGCTGAACTGGGAAGCCTGAACAGAATGCATAGAATTGAGGAAGGCTCTGGGTCTCACTTCTAAACTAGCATCCTCGGAAGAGTGAAACAGCATGCCACCATGCCCTCCCACCCAATCGACCTTTGGCTGGCTGGTGGCTATTCACTGAACAGAAACTTAACCAAAATAAGGGCTTGAGTACTTGGAACTACAAACCAAAAGGAGGTGCTGAAGATGAGTTCCTGGTACGCTTGAAGAGTGTGTCCTGATGACTTTGGACACTGACTTTTATAGACACCCAATGTCTAGCTAAATAGTAGATCATGGAAGAGGAAGGGTCACCAATGGGACATGAGCTATTTTCACAAGTTACCACAATGTAATCCCAAGAGAAGACTGCTAACATGTACCATCCCACAGAGTTAAAGTCTGACTGCTGAAACTTGACTTACAAGGTGTTTTTCATGGAAATTCTACTTTGGTTTGGTGCAGGCTTAGCTTGTCGGGCGCCATGCATGACCTACATTCGTAACAGGCATTTAACAGGAGACATCTTAATGTGTGCTGTTGGCTGCCGCTGTTCTGTCTCGTATACTTTAACTGATCTTCTATGCTTTATACTTGTGGCCCGAGGCAAGTTAATCATAAAAGTTGCAATTTTATATGCAAAACATGATAAATAAGTAAATGGTATTCAGTTTCCAAAAGAGGGTGGCAGCGGTAGGAAATCATAGAAACAGTCACGGTTCCTATCTCCCTGGTGAAATCCTTGCACATCCTCCACCTTCACTTCCCTGAAAAGGGCAGTTCCTGGGAGCGGGGGAGAGCAGGCCCCCTCTCCTACCCCCAGAACAAAATCAGCAGAATATTAAGGACCATACCCATCTCCCCCTGTGGTTGCTACTATTTACAAGAACATCACGTGGTGCCTTTGCCCTTTGTCTAGACGTCCATCTGAAATCCCAATGGGTTTAAGCCTCTTGCCCTCCTGGCTCAGACCCAATGTTTTCTGGGGCCACAGAGAGAAGCAGACCATCCTAAAGGGATGCAAGGCACGTGCTCTCAACTGCAACATCCTTCCTCGGCGTTCCCTTCGAGTAATTTCCTCTGGGTCTCCAGCCACCCGAAGTTACAGAACACTCTCAGAAACACCCTACAGATCACGGTGCTTCCCCAGCTCAAGCGTCTCACTCTGTTCCAGAGCAGGGGCAGAGGTGCACAGAACCTGCAGACCAGTTAAGATGCACAGGTGTGGCTGAATCCTCCCCCAGCCCTCCCCCAGGAGATAAACTCGTACTGAAGGAGGGAACCGTGAGGAGGTATGGCTTCCCATTTGCCACGGTAATCGGAAAAGCCCCCTCAAACAACCCAGGATCAGAAAGGGCACAAATACTCTTTTAGAACTAAAAAAAGTCAAAGTTCTATCAACTGAAGAATGTGAATCTCTTATGTCGATAAAGGAAGGGTTTTTAGCCAGAAAATGATCCTTAGGGTGTGAGTTGGCTTTCCAGGTGAGATTTAAGAAGCAACCCTCTATCTGCAAACCCAAGTGAGAAGTTCACCTGCCATCCCCCGTCCGTGCCATCCTGTCCTCCACTTTGCACTCTGCGTCCCCTCTCTCTTGTCCACAGTGGTGAAATGAGGCTGGGGAGAGGCCCCTTAGAGACACGGCCCACTTGGGAAGCAGTCAGGTTTGGGGACTGATAGGATATTCCAGAAAATGCGGGGGCTTTGGAAGTGGGACAGAGATTAATGGAGAGAGAAAGGATATGGGAAGGGAGGGGGTGGGGGGGCTGGATGAGGCAGCCTTAGAGGAGGAGGGAACATCCATTGGGAGCACCCACAGGTTCTGGGAGGGGAGACTTCACACGTTGTCTTAGTCTGCTCCCAGGGCTATAACACAACACCTTAGACTGGGTGGCACTTAAACAAAAGAAATTTAGTTCTAGGCACTGGAAGTCCAAGGTCAAGGCACTGGCAAGGTCATGTTCTCACGAAGGCCCTCTTCTTGGCTCGTAGCTGGTATCTCATTACATGGTGGAAGGGGCTGGGGGTCTCTCTGGAGCTTCTTTTATAAGGGGACTAATCCCACTCATGAGGGTGCCCCCCTCTTGACTTAACTCTCCACCTACTAATAGTATCAGTTTTGGGGGTGAGGACTTCAGCATATGGATTTGGGGGGCACAAACATTCAGAATGTATCATAAACCAAATATTTTTTACCCTGAATTTCCTTCTCCTTCCCCCTGGAAATTGGCCCCCCCACACCCCTAATTCTCTTGAATAAATACTGACTTCACCCATTGTGTGTCTGTGTTCATTTTGGGGAACCAAGGCAAAGCAATATTTGGAACTAAATGAAAATAACACAGAAAAAGCAATTGCTTTCCCTCTGCTATGGCCAGCAGGAGGAAGCACACATTTTAGATAAGCATAGCAGGAACTAGGAAAATGTGCAGGAAGACAGTGGCAGCCAGTGCGTGGGGCAGAAGGAGTCTGAACAAGGGACTGATCACATTAAGAAGGACCCTGGGAGTTGGCAAGGGTCCATGACTTAGAAGGTAAAACTCTATGGCCTCTGTGCAAGGCAGTCTGCCTGTCTTAGAGAAGGATGTGTGCAGGTGGAGAGGGGAAGTGCTCTGTGGTTCAGACCACTGGCAGAGAACTGAGCCTGTAGCAGGGAAGAAGGCCCCCCACTAAAGGATAGCCAAACTTCATCTTGTCCTCCTGAACATCCTCAAGGCCCTCTGAAATGTTCCAAAAACAGCTAATGTTGGAGGAAGAAAAGGTTGGAGCCCACAGACCTCTAAGAAGCTTGAGGAAGCAGCAGAATATCAAGGTTAATGGCCAAACACAGAAGCGTCGTGAGCTAATGTGACGTTCCGGCAGCAGTCCCAACATTTAGGACCACCCAAACATTCAAGGGCACAGTGCTCCAGGCCTAACCTTCAAGGGCATTTTCTGCTTCTACTCTGGATAAGAAAGAGATTTAATGGCAAGATGCAAACTCCCAGAGACTCCTTTCCTGGTGCTAGAGAAGAAAAGCATAGCAAGGGCTCCAGGGGACAGCACGCTCTATTGCAGGGCTGCCCAAGAATATGGACTTGTAGGACTGTGGCCAAAGAAGGTGCACCAGGCTGTGGTTCCCCGAAGTCCTCCCATATGTGTGAACGCACCCACTCTCTCATTATGTGGTCTGACGAGGTTTCTGGTAAAAGGCAGAGGCCCACCCCCTAGTTTACTTGAGAGAAGTGGGCACCACAGTGGAAGTGGGCCAGGATCCTAGATCCATCGCAATCCTAATCCCTTCTCAGCATTAGCCTGTGTGACCAGGACTGAGTCGGTAACCAGCATCTACTAGTTTCTACTGCATGTCCTGTGTGCCTTTGTGTAGAGCCAGACAGAGGATGGGAGCAAAGAGAAGCATCTTCTGGTTCACCCCAGCTGGTGAGGCCCAGAGCATGGCGCAGTCAGCCTGTGTCAGATGGCTCTGCGCAAGGTTGGGGTCTGCAGCCTTACACTGGGGGTGGGCAACGAAGAAGAGGAGCACAGGAAATTCTCCTAGTTTGAGAGAAAGCCTCAGTGCGTTCTGGGTTTGGTGCTACCCCTCAGGGTCTCATGGAAAACGAATGGGAGGGGCTGGTGTTCTCTGGCAAAATGTTACGTTTAGAAGGGCTTTAGGGGGCATGAGTAATGGTTCTGCCACCGGCTGGATTGTCGCACAGGGGTATGCTTGAAATTACCCTTTGGTACGTATCAATTTCGTGGCACTTCATGAATGAGGTAGGATGCAGTATATACTCACCAAGGGAATCACAGATCTGAGTTCTGCTTCCACCCTGAACACAGGTCTGTTCCCCTAACCACGGAGAACAAATCGAGGTACGAGGGCTCTGTGGTATTGTCAAAGATGGTCTCTGGCCCGCTAATTGACCTATGGCCTGAGGCGGCCCACGAATGGATGAATGAACAGGCAGGTTCACTGTTTCTCTGAACCACTGGGGAACACTGGGAACCGGGACGTGGCAATTGGGAAGTTAGTGGACCAGATCATCAAAGTGCCAGAACTGTCTTAAACCAAAGGGCCCTTTCTATTGCACATCGAAATGTGCTGTGAGAAATGGGTCAGTGTCCAGAGGCCCCTGAGAGAAGGAATTGCATTGCCATGGCTAGTTAGAGTCAGACAGCAAAGTCCAATGTCTTACCAGGCTAAACTACTGTTCTCATGGAAAAGGATAAGATTGCATGTATGGAGACCCTTCCAAGGTTGCATGGATACTAACGTTCTTACCTATGGATTGGCTGGGTGAAACTGGATGCGGCCTTGGATGGGTTGAGAGAGCAGAATATCAATCTCCAGTGTTTGGAGGAGGCCTCCACTGAGGCCTTAGGAGGTTGATATAACCACCCAAGGTCATGCATCTGGGAAATGGAAGAGCCAAGAATTCCCTCCCCCGCAGGCAGTACGGCCCCACAATCCACACTGTCGGTCATCTCCAGACTGCAGGGGGCAGGGGGCACAGAGTGGAAGGGATGTCGGGAGCAGGGTCAGGCTGGGAGTGGTGGCTTTAAATAGGGACATCATGGGAAGCCTCCCAGGGAAGGTGACAGCTGAGCAAAACCCTGCACAGAGGTGAGGATGGGAGACAGACATTGATCCAAGGGAAGATCACTGAGTCACAAAGCCCTCGAAGCTGGAGGCAGAGGAACAAGGGGCAGAGAGACCAAGGTGGGGAGCAAGAGAGGATGAGGCAGGGCTTCCTGGGCTCAGAAATGCAGACGAGGCCTCGGGCTTTCAGTCTGGTGGGTCTGAGGGGAGGTGTGGCACGCTCGGTTTTCATACTAAAGTTCTTATTGCTGGGCTGGGAATCCATAAAGGATTTCTGGGGCAGAAGCTGGGAAACCAGTCAGAGGACTGCTGAAGTCCAACAACCCAACAAACTGCAGGCAGGAGGGATCAGCAGGCCTGAGGGCCCCCCCCGACTTATCCTGAAGTCTTCGTGGATGTGCCCCGGGGCTGTGCAGGCCCTGTCAGCCGCACTGTCCACACAGACTCACTGATCTGTAGAGCAGGGTCTGAAGACCCTGGACACCAGAGGAAATACGACTTCCCATTCTTGGCTGCCCTGTGCTCACCAAATATTACCCACTGACATTCTTGGTCACTTGCGTACAAGCCATTTGTGCGTACCTCACCTCACTTACTTTGCCTCAGGGCTCTGAGTCCTCCTCCTTTCTCCAACTGAGCGCATCTAGGGTTCCCTATTTCCTATCCCACAGACTCAGCTCCACAGCCCCTCCCATGCCCTTCTTCCTCTTGACCCCCCAATTTCCCCAACCACTGGTCCCCAGGGTAGGATCTGTAGTTGTACCTCAGTCCCCCTTTGTTTTTTGCTCTTGTCCAAATGACTGCGATTCCTGTAAATTATTCTGAGACATCTTCTCTTCCCGTTCCCACTGCCATGTCAACGCCCCTCCCATTTCCCTCCCTCTGGATGATTTTGACAGTCTCCCAACTGGTTGCTCCTCTCCCAGATCCAACCCTCACTACGGACACTTGTGAGCTCAAGCGTGCCAAAGACGAGCCATGACCCTTGATTTGAACTCCTCAACCACTCCTCACTGCCTGGTGGACAGGCCCGCGTGCCCCAGCGTGCAGTCAACAACCCCCCCAATACATCAGAATCTGTCTCCAGCTCCATTGTTCCCTGTGTAACCTCTACACACCTAATCCCACACGGCACGTGACCTGTGAGTCTTCTGCACATTCCTGCCTCGTGCTCTTGGAGTCCCACCTGTCCTCTACCAGCCTTCTCGGCTACCCTCTTCATGAAGACCTTCTTATTTCCCCGAAGCAAAAGCACTTCCTCTCTCTTCTAAAATGACATATTTCTCTTATGCATTTGTGGTGCAGATGAGGATTTTTGTCCTACTACACTGTTTGTGACCTTGGACGCAGATAGTTGAAGGTCTAGCAGGGAGTACTCTAGATGCTAGATACCTAGGTGCTAGATACCTGGGTAGAGATCCTAGGTATCTCGGTGCTAGGGGCTCACTTATTCATTAATTGCTTTATTCCACAAACACGGAAAGCTAGGCATCAAGAACACAAAGGTAATAAGATACTGTTCCCCTCTTCAATATGCCTGTTAGGTATTTAACACAACATGAAATAATTTACAAATTACGGGAGTGGTAATCCGAGCATCCTCAGCTAACAATTATGTTTCACGCTACCTTTTACTCCTGCCCTCATAAATCAAGGTAATGACTTGGCAATCTGGCTAGGCCTTGTAAAGCAAAAGAGCTGTTCGTGTCCTAGGTCAACCGGTGAACAGGGAGGAGAGGAAAAGGGTAAATTACCCTGCTTCCCATCAGCTCTAAATCTCCAGGAAAAACGTGCTCGGGATTACTGAAGACAGATCCTTCCAACTGTGTGTCGAAAAGCAGGGCTTTGCGCAGTAGGTAAAGGGCTGGTTATATAGTAGGTGTGTAAGCGTATCTCAAACTTTGTGTTGATCTTTCATGTCTGAGAGAGAGCGTGCGCACTTCTAATGGATTTAAAAGGTTACCTTACCTCCCCCGACTGTGCACACAGCACGGGGAACGGGGTTCTGAAGGTCTGCCTGTGACTCGTGCTGCACGTTTCAGAGAGGCCCCGTGAAATGGAAAACACCACTGTCTGCTGGTGCTCAAGTGCCATTCTGGTATCTTCCCGACCTTTTCTACAACAACATCCAACATGCTGAGATTTTAAAAATGTGTTCTCATCAGACGGGAGACTCCAAGATGGGGCCGGCGAGTAGCTTAAATGCCCCCTAAAACTGAAAGTAAGGACACTGTGTGCAGTCAGTGTCTCGTCGTGCTTAGGACCCTCTGCAGCAAGATTGCAGGGCTGGGACCCCAGCTCCACCCCTTACAAGCCGTGCGACCTCAGAGGGGGTCCATCTCTCTATGCTCCATCTCTAATGGGCATAGTAATAGTCCTTATAAGAACTACTGCAGTAAATGAGTTAATATTTAAAAGATGCTTAGAACAGTGCCTGGCAAGCATTAGTACCATGTAAGTGTTTATTAAATAAAAAAAAAAATTGGGGGGGGGCACCTGGGTGGCTCAGTCGGCTAAGCGTCTGCCTTTGGCTCAGGTCATGATCTCAGGGTCCTGAGATCGAGCCCCGTGTCGGGCTCCCTGCTCAGTGGGGAGCCTGCTTCTCCCTCTGCCTCACCCCTGCTCATGTGCACTCTTTCTCTCTCAAATAAATACAATCTTTAAAAAAATTGTTTTAGACTTTACCATTTTTTTAAACCTCATTTTTAAGAAAAGAGGCATATGGCACCTGTACCCATCAGTAACCCCACACAGCACGGGGACCCCTTCATGACCTCACCATTATGTGTAGAATGACTCTCTGTTCCCCACTGTCCAGGGGGCAGCCAACGTTATTTGTAGGAAAAGGATAGGAGTGAGTTCTGCTGTACACAGTGAATTTTTATACTTACTACTCTCTTAAACAGAAGGAAAACATCCAAAGAGGGGGGGAAAATCTTCTCCAAATGATACTTGAATAAACCCGAACAAATGACAGCCCGGTGGGTGACGTAACCCTCTGCATAGGTGACAGGCATGCTACAGCATTAATGAGTATCACGTGTGGCCCTGTGGGGAGAGAAATTCCCCAAATTGGCCCTCTTTATGCCTTGTTTCCTCCTTTATGTGCAATTTCATCTTTCTGGGGCCTACATAAATCTCTCTCAGCCAGTATTATCTTCCCATTATGAGTGAGCGGCCATAATGACAGCCACCTGTTTTAATGACAGAGCCAGGATGTCATCATTTTCAGTGGAGTGTTGTTAATCTAAGTAACCTTTCCCTTCAGGAATGCCATCCCCACCCTCGTTCAGTTACAAGCCATTTCCAGAGCACCTGTTCCCCCTCCAGTTTTAAAAGGTAAATTCCTCCCAAAGGGGGCCCCCTGCTCCTACCCCAATCCCCTGCTACGCTATTTGTATAAATCTTGCACTTGCGGTCGCGGTGGTTTTCTCAATCACACCAGCAGGGGGAAAAAGTGGAAG
>NC_048232.1:9782397-9783962 GCF_002007445.2 Ailuropoda melanoleuca | reverse complement strand
CGAGGGCTCTGTGGTATTGTCAAAGATGGTCTCTGGCCCGCTAATTGACCTATGGCCTGAGGCGGCCCACGCATGGATGAATGAACAGGCAGGTTCACTGTTTCCCTGAACCACTGGGGAGCACTGGGAACCTGGACGTGGCAATTGGGAAGTTAGTGGACCAGATCATCAAAGTGCCAGAACTGTCTTAAACCAAAGGGCCCTTTCTATTGCACATCGAAATGTGCTGTGAGAAATGGGTCAGTGTCCAGAGGCCCCTGAGAGAAGGAATTGCATTGCCATGGCTAGTTAGAGTCAGACAGCAAAGTCCAATGTCTTACCAGGCTAAACTACTGTTCTCATGGAAAAGGATAAGATTGCATGTATGGAGACCCTTCCAAGGTTGCATGGATACTAACGTTCTTACCTATGGATTGGCTGGGTGAAACTGGATGCGGCCTTGGATGGGTTGAGAGAGCAGAATATCAATCTCCAGTGTTTGGAGGAGGCCTCCACTGAGGCCTTAGGAGGTTGATATAACCACCCAAGGTCATGCATCTGGGAAATGGAAGAGCCAAGAATTCCCTCCCCCGCAGGCAGTACGGCCCCACAATCCACACTGTCGGTCATCTCCAGACTGCAGGGGGCAGGGGGCACAGAGTGGAAGGGATGTCGGGAGCAGGGTCAGGCTGGGAGTGGTGGCTTTAAATAGGGACATCATGGGAAGCCTCCCAGGGAAGGTGACAGCTGAGCAAAACCCTGCACAGAGGTGAGGATGGGAGACAGACATTGATCCAAGGGAAGATCACTGAGTCACAAAGCCCTCGAAGCTGGAGGCAGAGGAACAAGGGGCAGAGAGACCAAGGTGGGGAGCAAGAGAGGATGAGGCAGGGCTTCCTGGGCTCAGAAATGCAGACGAGGCCTCGGGCTTTCAGTCTGGTGGGTCTGAGGGGAGGTGTGGCACGCTCGGTTTTCATGCTAAAGTTCTTATTGCTGGGCTGGGAATCCATAAAGGATTTCTCGGGCAGAAGCTGGGAAACCAGTCAGAGGACTGCTGAAGTCCAACAACCCAACAAACTGCAGGCAGGAGGGATCAGCAGGCCTGAGGGCCCCTCCAGACTTATCCTGAAGTCTTCGTGGATGTGCCCCGGGGCTGTGCAGGCCCTGTCAGCCGCACTGTCCACACAGACTCACTGACCTGTAGAGCAGGGTCTGAAGACCCTGGACACCAGAGGAAATACGACTTCCCATTCTTGGCTGCCCTGTGCTCACCAAATATTACCCACTGACATTCTTGGTCACTTGCGTACAAGCCATTTGTGCGTACCTCACCTCACTTACTTTGCCTCAGGGCTCTGAGTCCTCCTCCTTTCTCCAACTGAGCGCATCTAGGGTTCCCTATTTCCTATCCCACAGACTCAGCTCCACAGCCCCTCCCATGCCCCTCTTCCTCTTGACCCCCCAATTTCCCCGACCACTGGTCCCCAGGGTAGGATCTGTAGTTGTACCTCAGTCCCCCTTTGTTTTTTGCTCTTGTCCAAATGACTGCGATTCCTGTAAATTATTCTGAGACATCTTCTCTTCCC
>NC_048232.1:9771439-9782280 GCF_002007445.2 Ailuropoda melanoleuca | reverse complement strand
GGCGAGTAGCTTAAATGCCCCCTAAAACTGAAAGTAAGGACACTGTGTGCAGTCAGTGTCTCGTCGTGCTTAGGACCCTCTGCAGCAAGATTGCAGGGCTGGGACCCCAGCTCCACCCCTTACAAGCCGTGCGACCTCAGAGGGGGTCCATCTCTCTATGCTCCATCTCTAATGGGCATAGTAATAGTCCTTATAAGAACTACTGTAGTAAATGAGTTAATATTTAAAAGATGCTTAGAACAGTGCCTGGCAAGCATTAGTACCATGTAAGTGTTTATTAAATAAAAAAAAAAATTGGGGGGGGGCACCTGGGTGGCTCAGTCGGCTAAGCGTCTGCCTTTGGCTCAGGTCATGATCTCAGGGTCCTGAGATCGAGCCCCGTGTCGGGCTCCCTGCTCAGTGGGGAGCCTGCTTCTCCCTCTGCCTCACCCCTGCTCATGTGCACTCTTTCTCTCTCAAATAAATACAATCTTTAAAAAAATTGTTTTAGACTTTACCATTTTTTTAAACCTCATTTTTAAGAAAAGAGGCATATGGCACCTGTACCCATCAGTAACCCCACACAGCACGGGGACCCCTTCATGACCTCACCATTATGTGTAGAATGACTCTCTGTTCCCCACTGTCCAGGGGGCAGCCAACGTTATTTGTAGGAAAAGGATAGGAGTGAGTTCTGCTGTACACAGTGAATTTTTATACTTACTACTCTCTTAAACAGAAGGAAAACATCCAAAGAGGGGGGAAAAATCTTCTCCAAATGATACTTGAATAAACCCGAACAAATGACAGCCCGGTGGGTGACGTAACCCTCTGCATAGGTGACAGGCATGCTACAGCATTAATGAGTATCACGTGTGGCCCTGTGGGGAGAGAAATTCCCCAAATTGGCCCTCTTTATGCCTTGTTTCCTCCTTTATGTGCAATTTCATCTTTCTGGGGCCTACATAAATCTCTCTCAGCCAGTATTATCTTCCCATTATGAGTGAGCGGCCATAATGACAGCCACCTGTTTTAATGACAGAGCCAGGATGTCATCATTTTCAGTGGAGTGTTGTTAATCTAAGTAACCTTTCCCTTCAGGAATGCCATCCCCACCCTCGTTCAGTTACAAGCCATTTCCAGAGCACCTGTTCCCCCTCCAGTTTTAAAAGGTAAATTCCTCCCAAAGGGGGCCCCCTGCTCCTACCCCAATCCCCTGCTACGCTATTTGTATAAATCTTGCACTTGCGGTCGCGGTGGTTTTCTCAATCACACCAGCAGGGGGAAAAAGTGGAAGATGGAGACACATTGTTCCAGCGAGCACATTAACACACTGTAAGAGCCCCATCAGAAATTTGTCAACACAGTTAACCGCCACCTTCCCGGGCTTCCATCCTGGGGCTGCTGCTGACGCTGCCCCCGGGCCCTTGCGCCGCCTCCCCGCCCCTGGATGTCAGATGCGCGGCAGCGAGGGCCCCGTGGGGTTCAGGTTCGGGGACCACCACTGATCACCGCTGGCCACTCCTCCGCACAGAGCACCCCCCTCCCAAGCTCTCAGCACCTGCACCGAGCCCGAGCACCAGTCCCAGGCTCACCAACCCTGCTCCGGCAGCGAGGCACAAATGCTGCCAATGGCAGAACGGTCCTGGCAAGCCCGGCTACTGCAAGCCCACGTGACTTGACTTGCCTGCAGCCCTCCGAGACGCAGCGTGGTACGAAGTGGAGGCGACACAGGCCTCCGGTCGAGGGCTGGCTCCTGTCTCGTCAGCCATGAGCCCGCAAGTAAGTCTTGGCACCGCTCTGCCGAAATTTCCGCCGTGGTGAGACAGGGGAACGCGTGCCAGGCCCTGGCAGGGAGCAGGTTCTGAGCCTGCCTTACCTGCTTTCCTCCCTCCCTTGAACACTTAAGTCCTGACCATCCTCCCAGGTCCCGGGCTGAGGCCCACCTCCTCCATGAAGGCTTCCCAGACTCTCCTGGCTTGCACTGCTCTGTTCCTGGACATGCGGGGAACTCTTCCCCTCTTCCCATTCCTCTTCTCCTGTCTGTCCTGCTGTACACAGCACCTGGTCTGCTGCCCAAGAGCAGGCGGCAAAGCAGGAAGGAGGGGAAATGAAGTGAGTTGTCCCCACCCTCACCTCGTCTTTCCTGCCCTGTGCCAAGCTCATCAACAGCATCCCCTGCTCCTGGGCCACTGGCCTACTGTTCCAGTCTATTCTTGGGTGGAATGTCCAGGAGATCCCCTGATGCCACCAGTCCCACTGATTGATCTGAATCCACCTGTACCTCTTCTTTCTTCCGTCCTGTTTAAATGGAAGTGTGGGCTCTCTCCTCTTCCGCGGATCCTCTACCTGGGCTCTGGGCGCCACACCCTCTTGCCTTCTCAAGGACTGTACCCCTTTTCCCCACCCTCTCTACTGATTCCTTCTATGCATTTAGGCATGTGTACGTCTTTCCTGTCTTTAAGAAACATCCTGCCTCAAAGCCCGTCATTTCCCACCAGCAACCACTGCCTCTCTCTTGTCCCCTTTGATGCTGAGCTTCTTCAGTGAATTTTCTAGACTTGCTCACTTCCAACTCCCTTCTGAACCCACTCCAATCTGGTTACCTTCTTACTTGTTAGGTCAGTACTTGTGCTGGATACCCCTATCCCCCTGTTCCCTAGTGCATGTAATTACGGAGGTGCTAGTCCAGGCTCTCTGCCCTTCATATGCAAAATACTTCCCTGGTCAAATATGCTCCCGAGCTTCAAAGGTCATCTGTTTGCTAATGACTTCTGAAATTACATTGCTATCCACACTGAGGAAAGAAGTATTCCAAGAAGAAGGAAATGGTCAACGATATCAAATACTGCCGAGAGGCTGAACAGCATGTGTGCGGAAGTGCCTATACGTGGGATTGGATTTAGCTGTACATGAGTCACTGGCAAACTCTGTAAGGTTCTGCTAGCGGAAGGAGGGGCAAAGCTCTCATTCTGCAGATCAACTACCTAAAACTGATGAGTCGACGTGTGCCCAACGCATACTGGCTGTATCATTTCATAGGGAGTATAGTCTGGGCTTTCTTACTCCTGTGTTGGCCGAACACTCCCCTTTGGGCCACGGCCAGCCCACACTGCTGTGGTCAAGTTACAAAGTCAGCCCAGTCAGGAGCCCTCTGGGGTAGGTGACAGAACTAGTTTGTTGAGAACAGTGTTTTGCCTAGGGCTCTAGAATCCTAGAGCATCCCATTTTCCCCCCAAATCCAGTCCTATATTAGGGACCCCATTGTTCCCTATCAGAATCTGCTCATTCTAGTAAGTACACACTTAAGTTTCTGTTCCCACGTTCTATCTAGATCCCAGATCCACTGGTCCTTCTTCTTTCAGAACTCAACCAGCTCTTCCTTCAGTGCCATGGGGGAGTTCTGCCTCTCACGGGGAGTCCTTCCATAGTGATACCTATCTCATCATCCCCTAGAGCAGACACAGAGTCCTGCCCTGAGCCTACCCTTGGCTTCGACTGTGGCTCCTTCTTAGCTATGGTGGGACAATTTTCAATTACTGAAGAAATAATTAACGATCATATTTTTCTTGGCTATATGATTTCTTTCTTCTTCACCATCAAGGTATTAATCCACATCACCACAAATAATTGAGTTTGTCTTAGAAGACAACATTTAAACTACAGCAAAAAATTTAAAAAAAAACCCCACTCTCCATCAGATTGCAATTTGGAATCATATTTGTGTAAGTAGCTTCTATAACAGTCCCCAGTGATCCTTCCTTCCTGGTATTCATGTCCTTGTACAATCCCTCTTTTGAGTATGGGCTGGATCTTATGATTCATTTATAATGAAGGGAATACAATAACAGTGATAGGATGTCACTGATGAGATTAGGTCATAAAAAGACTGTGACTTCCATCTTCCTGGCCATATCTCATGTCTGACGACAGTAGAAGCCATCTTACCTATGGAGAGGCCCACAGAGCAGGGAAGTGGGAGGAGGCCACAGTCAACAGAAAACCAGGCAGTGGAGCCTCATTCTAATAGCCCACAGGGAACTTAATCCTTCCAACAACCATATGAATGACCTTAAAAATGGGTCTTTTCCCAGTTGAGTTTTCATATGAGATTATAGCCCCGGCCAAAAACCTCAGTTGGAGCTTTGTGACAGATCTTGAAACACAAGCCCGCAGCTAAGCCATGCCTAGATTCCTGACCCAGAGAAACTGAGATAACAATATCTTTATTGCTTGAGGCTGCTAAATTTTGGGGTAATTTGTTACACAAAAACAGGTTTAAGAATAGGGAAGGAACACATCCAAGACATTTTTTTTTTAATCTGAAACTTAAGTCAAAATGGAGATAGAGAAATGCGTTGCTGAAATTCGAACATGATGACAAATGTGGTGTTGGTGAAGGTCATTTGACTTTTGATTGCCAAGGTTAACTATTAAGAAGAAAATAATGTTCAATTCCCACCATCCCAACAGAATAAATGGAGGAGATAATTAGTTGTCGCTTGCTTGGTGTCACTTGCTTGTTTTATGTAGCTGTTTCGGGCAGATGGAAGGTGAGTCTAGCATCCAAGTGCAGTGTTAGCATTAATGAATTCCCAAAATATTCTTTTTTTTCCTGGGGTAAATTTACTTTACAACTACCACCATTGCCAACCAAAATTAAATCAATAAATCAGGATGAGGAAATTGTCAGGACCTAGGAGTCTTGCTAGAAGAAAGCAAGTGTTTATGGGTTGAATTCCCACAGCACTCTGTAACCGGCCTGCCACCCAATTCCAGGACCATGGGAGGCCCAGAGAGAAAGAGAGAAAGAGAGAGAGAAAGAGAGAGAAAGAGGCAGTTGCAGGCCCGGAGGCATGGAAACACTTCAGTACTCTGGGTCCATGTGGGCCTTAGTGTCTTTGAGGCACATTTCTCCACTGCTCAGGAAAGAAAAAAAAAAAGGCAATCATTGCCAAACTGTTTTTGCTCGTGTTTCTGTTTCTGGCAAGGAATAAGTATTTCTAACGGATTAACTCTTTGCTAGTACTGTCAAACTCTGCATGCTTGATACTGCTTTCCCACGTGCCTCTTTTTCTTCTGGTGTGATCTGTCTACAGCGACATCACTCATGCCCCAGAAAAAGGGACAGAAGAGCAGGCATGGACTATCAATACAAAGTTAACACAGCTGTCACAGTGAGAGAGCGTTGCCTGGTAGAGAAATGGCCCTCTGAGGTTTTTTACACATTCACTGGATCAAGGGACAATCATGAGTGCCTCAAAAGTTACACGTGATCAAACCAGCAAATCAGCCAAAAAAACCCCCCAAAACAAACAACAAAAAACCCAACAACAAAACCACTCATTTTTGGAAGGAGTCTCCCCCTTAAACCCTTCTCCCAACATACGTACATACCACATACCCACGTAAACACATTCACATCCATGCTTGGTTAAACAGAAACACTCTCGGGTGATAACAGTCTACCCAAATAATGAGAACTATCATTATCATCAATACACGCTATTTCTAGATATTCCTACGCTTAGTGTCATGTGTTTGAAACATCTGTGTGATTTACTGAATGCTGTACTCTTCATTCAAATATGTCAGTAGAATGTAAACAAAGCCATTTGTGTTGTACTGAACATCTTGCTATCTGCAAACACCCAGGTAAGCAAAGCAAAGTTCCCGTTGTTGTCTAGATGCTAGATGTTTGCTGTCCCAGCCTTTCTTCCCACAATCAAGAAGCCAGTCTCTCCCTGTTTTCTAGTCTAGGACTTAGCATGGATAATCCACACAGCTAGCTCTTCAACAGTTTACTAAAAACTAGAAACTGACTGGAATGTGGGAAATTCATATATAGTAAATAATCAAAGATGAACACACTGTTAACCTTTTGGAGAATTAAGTGGATATAATGTAACTGTGGGTGTTCAAGGTGGAAGACCTCTAGTGCTGGCCCCTCGAGTTGGGGTGGTTGATACACAGAGCTATGCACTCTCACGCTTACCCTGTCTTTCCTTTGCCCATCTCCACATGCGTAATAAATCTGGCAAGCATAACATTTAGATAATAGCTTGGGGACCTAAGTCAGAAGTAAAATACCATTAAAAAAAACTCTCTCTGGGATGCCGGGGTGGCTCAGTGGGTTAAGCGTGTGACTCTTGATTTCAGTTCAGGTTGTGATCTCAGGGTTCTGGGTTCAAGTCCCACATTGGGCTCAGTGTGGAGTCCACTTGGGATTTTCTCCCTCGCCCCTTCCCCCCGCCCATCCTCGCTCTCTCAATCTCTCTCAAAATAAAAAAATAAATAAAATCTTAAAAAAACAAAAAACCAAAAACCTCTCTGTAATCTTTGATGTAGCAATATTGTGGGCTAACGCGTAGTCAATGCTGGCTTTTCTTTCTTTCTTTCTTTTTTTTTTTTTTAAGATTTTATTTATTCATTTGAGAGAGGGAGACAGCCAGCAAGAGAGGGAACACAAGCAGGGGGATGCGGGCTCGATCCCAGAACGCCGGGATCACGCCTTGAGCTGAAGGCAGACGCTTAATGACTGAGCCACCCGGGCGCCCCCAGTGCTGGCTTTTCCAAACCTATCTGAGTCATTCATTTTCTTTACTCCTCTCCTCCTCTTCCTTCTTTCGTTCACTGAATAAATATTTATCAAGCATCTTCTAGGTTCCAGGCACTGTAACAAGTGCCGGGAATGTAGCAGTGATGCACTGATAAGATACTGTCCATGCCTTGCTTTAATGCCCTTAGTTTGCCCTGAGGGTCACCTGCAGATCCTTGCCTAGAATTTCTGCCTCTTTCTGTTTTTCAGGGAGTAAAAGAGCCATTTTCCTGGCCTTTGAAGTGCTTGGCCTGAGCACGGGGAAGATGAAGTACCCAAGAATGATGCTCCCGGAGTAACATCAACCACCGAAGGATAAGCCATTGTGGACGATAGCCCAGCTGGCTTACCTCTAAGTGGGACAGTGTCCCACAGGTGCCTGGTGTGTTTCGGTCCCCGTTGTCCAGGCAGTAACCCCCTCATGAGAGTATTGTTTTCTGGCTGTCCTCCCTTCCTGCATCACTTCCATACTCTCTCATGTCCTTGGACTCTGATCTTTGACTCAGGATTAGCTTTGGGGGAAACGCATTGACCTGACAAACTCATTGGGAAGACACAGAAAAGTTACCAAATTATCATGAAACTCCTATATTTTTTTTTCCAAGTAGGAAAATAGCAGAATGCTAAACTAATTCAAATTGAGAATCATCTAAACGTAAGCTGCCTGGTAGGTCTGCAGTGGTATTTTTAACATGTCCCTAAGTGTCATGAAAATCCATAAAGTATTCATTCAAGTGAAATTTGAAGGACACAGAAAACACAGGCATATTCTCTAAAAGAATTATCATGTGNCCTAGAATTTCTGCCTCTTTCTGTTTTTCAGGGAGTAAAAGAGCCATTTTCCTGGCCTTTGAAGTGCTTGGCCTGAGCACGGGGAAGATGAAGTACCCAAGAATGATGCTCCCGGAGTAACATCAACCACCGAAGGATAAGCCATTGTGGACGATAGCCCAGCTGGCTTACCTCTAAGTGGGACAGTGTCCCACAGGTGCCTGGTGTGTTTCGGTCCCCGTTGTCCAGGCAGTAACCCCCTCATGAGAGTATTGTTTTCTGGCTGTCCTCCCTTCCTGCATCACTTCCATACTCTCTCATGTCCTTGGACTCTGATCTTTGACTCAGGATTAGCTTTGGGGGAAACGNCTTCCTCATCATAAACTCAGAATTGAAAATCAGATCTTGATTGATATTGTACCCTAAACTTGTACAGGCTTGATAATAGAACACTGCCTTTATTTAGTTCTTTTCAATCCACAGCCTTCTACAGTGGTTTTATGGTTACTCAGAGCTTGAAAAGAAATTACTCCTGCAGCAGCGGTTTCCAAAATGCTTTGTAGCGTCTTCTCGAAAAGTGAATAGTGACAAGCCAACCAGAGGTAAGGTAGAATGGTATGAATAAAAGCATCAATTCCCNTATTCATTCAAGTGAAATTTGAAGGACACAGAAAACACAGGCATATTCTCTAAAAGAATTATCATGTGACTGACATTTTTCATTCTCTAAATTTAAAGATAATCCTTTGGCATTTGGGTCTTTGGACTNCCTTGCTGCTAACAAGGTGGTCCAAGGACAGGAATCCTCAGAACTCCCAGGGGAACTCACTAGAAATGCAGAATGTCCAGTCTCACCATGAGCGCACTGGATCACAATATGCATTTCAATCAAACCCTCCAATGATTTACATGTGCACTCAGATGGGAGAAGCACTGTCGTACAACATGACACAACACGGTATAAATGGTAACACTGAAAATGAAATTTTTGTCCCCAGGGCCAGATAGGGGCATGGGACAGAAGTTACCAGAGAAGTGGGGGGGGGGTCCAGCCACCCAGAAAGTAAAGGGGTTTCTAGGCCTATGGTCCTGCAAATAAGCCCTAATGATAACTAGACTCCATCCACACCAAGTAAATAGCTTGTCCAGCAAGTGCAAATTGTGTAGTTGTGAGGACTTCCTTTTGACTCTCTGATGCTCAGTCTATTCATCTGTTAAACAAGGAACTGACACAGAATGAGCTTCCTCTAGCTCTAAAGTCCTATCATCCAATACACGAAAAAACAACAGGCTGGGGAGAGCGTTTATGTAACACAAGGATATTTTCGCAATTCTTGTGCAGAGTACTTTGTGATCTCGGGGCAATTTTTACATTAAAATGGGATTATTGTTCTACTGAAGAACCTTTTTTTTTTTAAGGAGAACATTTATTTGTGGAGAATTTATTTTTGTATTGACTGAGAGTAACCATTTCTTCACCTTTGCTCCTTCTAAAGGTTTTACTGCATCTTTCTACTTTCCGGAAGTCGGCTACCCTGCACGCATGTATCAGAGAAGGGAGAGAACCCAGCCGGAGGTGGAGACGAACAGAGAAGAGTGAAGTGTGTCAGCACGCTCTGCAGTCACTAGGCTGAGAAGTCATGGCGCCCACTCTGACCTCACCGCGCACTCCAGACCTTGGTTCTTTCACGGGCGTCTCACTTCCCAATTCTAAAGTAATGCAGTCGTCCCCCCTTATCCTAGGAGACACATTCCAAGATCCCCAGTGGGTGCCTGAAACCTTGAATAGCGCTGAACCCTATACCCACTGTGTTTTTTTCCTGCACAAACACACCTATGATGAAGTTTCATTCATACGTCAGGCACTGTAAGAGATGAACAACAGTAGCTAGCAATAAAATAGAATAATTATAACAAGATACCCTAATAAAAGTTATGTAGATGTGGGCTCTCAAAAAATTGTAATCTACTGTACTCACCCGTCCTCTTTCGTGATGATGCGAGATGATAAAGTACCTATGTGATGAGCTGACGTGAGGTGAATGGCGTCGGCAGTAGGACACTGGGAGGCTACAGCTGCCCTTCTGACAACGTCAGAAGGAAGCTCATCTGCTCTGCGTGTGGTTGACTACAGTACCGAAAACCATGGAAAGGGAAACCATGGATAAGAGGGACTACTACCCTGTCCTTTACTGTAGCTAGGACAGGAACATGATTTTTTAATCTACACAAGGATCCCCGTACGATGTTTGAATGGCCACACATATTGACAAGCAAAACTTAAAATCTACACAGTTCAACAACTCCTGGGCTCTAAGCCACCAGGTAGCCTCTTTGGGACCGATTTTCCCTTAACTGTTATACCGAAAGTTGTCCCGAAGCATCCCCAAACTAATCTCTGCTCTTTTATAGGAAATCGTAATTTATAATATTTAGGCAATGCTACGATGAGGTTATGAAATAAACAGCTAAAACGTGGCACTACTTTGGGGTTTCAATTCACCGGGATATTAAAGAGAAACTCTTGCATCATGGAACTTGAACTTGGATCGAACTTTCTCAACTGAACACAGTCAGCTGCCAGAGCTTCAGGCAAGAACCCAGAAAAGATAAAACTCCAGTCATGATGGAATTAGCCAAGCAGTACCAGGCCAACGCCAAATGAGAGCAGGCGGCATATTCCACTCCGTTGCCAAGAGAACTCCTCTGACAGTGTCATGTACCAAATTTTCACAGTGAATATTAGGAACAAGATGGCGATTAAGGTGGGTGTGTAAAAGGAAAGCATAGTCGAATATGTAAGGCACCTCAGAGAACTCTTTGCTTTATTCCCCTGAGAAATTGCCAGAATGAACTAGAAACCATTTAAGTATTACACTTATCTTTGCTTCAACATGACTCGTCCTCGAGGATTCCCTATCAAACTTGCATCTTACCTAACTTGGCAAGGGACGCCACTATGAAAGACAACTGCAAAACCCATTTGTGTATACAAAATGACAACGGACTTTCATGCAAACTACTCCCAAGACCACAAGAAACATTCATCTAGATATCTGGCCTGATCTCAAACTCAATATAAAACAACCCTCTTTGTAACCCCACATTTCCCAGCAAACTCTTCCTCCAGACCTCCCTGGGCTTTGTGGGTGATACTATGACATTCCCAAACTGGAAATCTGATAATCATTTGTACTGCTCGCTCCTTCATTGCCCAGGTTTAAGCAAGTCATATTGATTTGTTTTTGCCAATATTTTCTGTAATCAACCATTGCTTTTTTCTTTCTATGGAACCCAGTCTAGCTCATGCATTTATTATCCTCATTTGAGCTATTTAGAAAACTCATCTCCCATTTACTCATTAATTCATTTGACGCATATTTGAGTCCCTACTATGTGCTGTAGGCACTGTTAGGGGTTCAAGGACAAAAAGGTGAGCAAAAGGGACATGGTCTTAGTCCTCAGAGAGTTCATGGGCTGGTGGAGCTCTTCC
>NC_048232.1:9755149-9770324 GCF_002007445.2 Ailuropoda melanoleuca | reverse complement strand
AAAAAAAAAAAAAGCACAAGTAGAGGGGTAAGGATGAATAGTCTGGCTAAATGGTGAATTTCTTTTCTCTGTTGGCTAGTCTCACTGCTCCAGTTTAGTTTTATATAGTGTTATGTGAGTTTAATGTTGCTTATTTGAAAAATGAAAACAACGGAGGATGCTTGAGTGGTTTGGGCCCAAAAGGAAATCTGTATTTTTGCCAGGAAGAAGGAAAAGGGAAATTTGTAACAGGAACATTGATAAAACCTAATCGGAAAAGAAAGATCCATGAGGTTTAAAATATGTATGTATACATAAAAGTGAATTTTATTAATTTATATAATACTGGTAGCTTGAAAATTCCAAACATCAGTGGAGCAAGTGTTTTCAAAGGTATAAAAACCAAACCAGCTCTGAAGAGAGAGAGAAACTCTCCCACCTGTTTTTTTGTCAAAGCTCAGGGGACAGCAAAATCGGAAAGCCGTCAGGAAAGCCACAACAGCTTTGTCTCCCCACGAGTATACTTTCTACGACAAAGTGGTATTAAGTAAATACGAGAAAATCGTATTTAACACATAATTTTATCTTGGCAGTGTCCCTTTAAATACAAAAGAAAATGAACGGTGGAAGATTAGCAACAAAATTATTTATCCAAGACGCTGCAAGAGCTCTTTGAATGCTGGAGCCAGGAATTCTCCGTATTCTGCCCTGGCTCGCCTTCCTGCAGGTTCTGTGTATGTGTGTGTGTGTGTGTGTGTGTACGTGTGTGTGAGTGTGTGTGTGTACGTTTGTGTTTCCCTTCAATCTCAAGAACTGCAACTCTGACATAGCAAATAGGGAATTCTAATTGCAAAATTATACCTTCCATGGAAACCATTTTCTACTCCTTTGCTCTAGAAGCTCTGAAGATATGGATGCTTCCACAAACAGAATGAATGAAGCCCCAGTTCTCTATGGTGACAAATTCAGGAAACGGCAGGTTTTATCTTAAAGGAGTTCAACCGATACACAAATGCTCTCGTGTGCAAATAATGGAATTCTCAAATTGGGATAAATGCACTTTTAAGAATTTGTATTTTGATCATCTATTTCAGGTAACACTTGTGGATAATATAACATAGCTNGGGAATTCTAATTGCAAAATTATACCTTCCATGGAAACCATTTTCTACTCCTTTGCTCTAGAAGCTCTGAAGATATGGATGCTTCCACAAACAGAATGAATGAAGCCCCAGTTCTCTATGGTGACAAATTCAGGAAACGGCAGGTTTTATCTTAAAGGAGTTCAACCGATACACAAATGCTCTCGTGTGCAAATAATGGAATTCTCAAATTGGGATAAATGCACTTTTAAGAATTTGTATTTTGATCATCTATTTCAGGTAACACTTGTGGATAATATAACATATTGAATTACAGAGCAGATAAGGAAAATCTAAAAGGAAAAAAATTAGGGCAGGCCTTTATTAAATTTTAAAGTATGCCTTTGCTATACTCTTATAAAGAGCCAAATAGGGTATCAAAATCTCTGGAGATCACCAGTATAATTTCTTTATCATGTTCCATTTAAAATTTAATTATGCAGTCTACAACAAAAAGAATCTGAGCTGTTTAAATAGGTCATGCAGTGAGTAACTTAACAATATTCTAAAGTTTTCCTTGTAAAGATCGTTCTTTGATAGTCTGTTACACATCAGAACACTGTATTAGAAAACAAGTGCAATTTAATTCAGTCACTATGGACTCATATACATCTATAAAGAATGAAATCCTTTGATTTAGGTAATTTAGAGATGTAATGAAAGTCACGTTTCTGAGAGAGCTGCCCGTTGGATGGGCAGTATCTGCTTATACACTCTCTGGGTAATCATTATTTCCATGCAGGATAGCAAGGTCAAGGGAATTTTTTATTCAATGTTTGGGGCATTTTGCTTTATTATTTCTCAGTGATCATTCATAGCAAGGCAAAAACCTACCTGAATAATTAACATATGAATTAGAGGTGTGTATGGCCTCTGGCTTGCTATTCCTTCATTTCCCACCTCAAATTTTAACCAGCATTGAACTCTGATTTCTTTATAATAACAAAGTAAACACTGTGTTGAGCACTTTACATGTATCGCTTCATTTTATTCTCAGAAGAATTGGTCTTCTGATCATGCCTACTTTGCAGAGAGAGAACATGAGGTGCAGAGAAGTGAAGACACTCATCCAAGATCACAGAACTAGTCAGAGGCCAAACTGTGATTTGGACACGTGCTGGAGTTTGGCTCCAGAGCAAATGTGCCAAATCACTTCAGTAGGCTGCTTTTTACAATACAAGAGGGACCTTGTTTTAAATATGGGCAGTGCTCAAATGTTGGTGAAAATAATTAGCATAAATCCATTCTTTGAATGGACCACTATAATAGCTACCACGTATTGATTATTTACTGCGTGCCAGACACTGAGCTAAACTTATTATGTGCTTTATCTTCTCACACGGACACTTTGAGACAGGTATCATAATTTTTCCAAATCTACAAATGAAAAACTGTGACAGATATTAACTAACGTGCTCAAGGTCACATGATTAAGAAACAGCAGACACAAGATTCAAGCATGTTGAAAGCCCAATCTTCTAACCTCGAAGCTAACACATACTCAACAGCAACAGCTCCAGACAGCCTAGTAACAGTCAAATTTAGGTTAATAACTTTCCAGCCATTAAGATGAATGTTTCTGGGTGCCAAGTATATAAAGCAGTGAGCAGCATGGGAAGGGTGAGAGAAAGCAGAAATTATACATCTGGTCTACCACTGGTTCTCTGAGAGAAAGCTTCTTCAGTGCTTCTTCCCTCCCTTCCTACTATAGACTGAAAGTTTGTGCTCCCATATCCCCAAATCTGTATGTTGAAGCCCTAACCCCTAATGTGATGGAATCAGGAGGAGGGGCCTTTGGGAGGTAATTAGATTTAGGGTGGGGTCCACATGGTGGGATTAGAACCCTCAAAAGAGACACCAGAGAGCTTTCCCTCTCCCCCCACTCCCAGCCACAAGAGGACATGGCAAGAAGGCAGCCATCTGCAAACCAGGGGTCAAGTCCTCACCCAGAACTGAGTACTGAATTGGCCAGCACCTTAATCTTAGACCTCACAGCTTCTAGAACTTGAAAAGTAAACGTTGTTTAAGCCATCAGTCTATGCTATGGTATTTTGTTATAGCAGTCAGAGCTAAGATACTTTCTAATTCAAACTTTCATGCATTCATTCAAACATCTATTCACTCAGTTGGTCAAAGACTTATATAAATATTCTTTTCTGGGCCTAACATGTTCAGGCACTGCTAGGCACTGAGGATAAATAACAAATAATAATGGGATCTCAATGTGGTTTCTACTTAGTGGAGAAGGTGTAAAAGTCCCCCATTAAATTGCAGTATCAGGTAACACAAATGTCAGGGAAGGAGTTAGCACCAGGGGCTTTGGAAATTAACAGAAAAAGCATAAAACCTTTCAGGACACAGAAACTTCATAGAAGAAATGGCATCTAAGATGTGTGGCTTCTTTTTTATTGTTAGTTAGGTAGTGAATCTGAGAGGGAGGACTCTGGGGATTGTAAGGTCTGGGGGCATAATGGCATCCTATGTGGAGAATTTTAACTCCTTTTCTTTCCCTAAATCCATTCTATTAATTTGCACAGTTGCTCTTTAAAAACAGTTTAAAACATTCTCTGGATGAACAGTATCAAAGAGAACAACTGCTCCTCAGGCTGAGTCCAAACTCTTCACATCAACCAGTCATCCCCTAAGGCCCTCTTCCCACCTCTGCACACTATCTAACAATATGGTACCACTTCCTGTTCCCTGCATACCATCCCTGGGCCTCTGTGATGACTTTCCCTCTGTGTGGAGTGCACAGCCCTCTCCACTGCCACATGCTTCATCCTGACCCATCTTCTCAAGTCATGCTCAGGATGGTTCACGATGCAGTCCTTGTTTCCTCCAATCAGAAGCGGCTCATCTTGTTGCTGGAAGCCCTTAGTGCCTTTTGTTTGCTTATCTAAGTTGTCTTATCTATGTTATGGCATTAAACACTTTCCACCCAGCACTCTGATGAGCTGCGCCTGCTACACCAGACTAAACTACTCAGGGGAAGAGACAATGTTCTGTTTGTTTTCTACCAAAGAGCCTCCAACTGTCCTTGGCATATAGTACTTGATGTGCCTTTGCTGAATTAATGAATAAATGATAGATTTTGTAAATGTTAAATTGCACCAGACTTGGGTCCCAGGAAAGTTGGGGGAATTATTCTTTCTTAGGGATTATAAAAAGACAGGAAATGTTCATCAGCTCCAGATGACGTAGTAAGAGGTTGGCCTGGAAATACCAACATTTTTTTCCCTACTTTCCTCACTACCCAGCCCCTAGAAAACAATTTTCTACTCTGTTTCTATGAGTTTGATTGTTTTGTTTATTCAATTGTTTGTTTTGTCTTTTTAGAGTTCACCAGTAAGGGATAACATGCAGTATTTGTCTTTCTCTGTCTGGCCTATATCACTTAGCATAATGTCTTCCACATCCATTCACGTTGCAAATGGCAGAACATCTTCTTTCTCATGGATGAATAATATTCTAGTGTGTGTATGTATGTACAGATGTATATTGACACATCTTCTTTATCCATTCATCTGTTGACAGACATTTAGGTTGTTTCCATATCTTGCTTATTTTGAATAAAGCTACACTGAACATTGGGGTGTAGGTATCTTTCTGAGATACTGTTTTCATTTATACTCAGAAAGGAGATTCCCGAATCATATGGTAGTTCTATCTTTAATTTTTAGGGGAAACTCCATACTGTTTTCCGCAGTGGCTACATCAGTTTACATTCCCACCTATAGTTCACAAGGGTTCTCTTTTCTCCACATGCTCACCAACATTTGTTATCCCTGGTCTTTTTGATGATAGCCATTCCAAGAGGTATGAGGAGATATCTCATTGTGGTTTTGATTTGCATTTCCCTGATGATTAGTGTGATGTTGAGCATCTTTTCATATATATGCTGGCCATCTATATGGCTACTTTGGAAAAACATCTACTCAAGTCCTCTGCCCAGATTTTAATTGGATTGTTTGTATTTCTGCTATAGATTTGTGTGAGTTCTTTATATATGTTGGATATTAAGCCCTTATTAGAGATATGATTTGCAAATATTTGTTCCTGTTCCCTAGGTTGCCTTTTCATTTTGTTGATAGTTTACAAAGGTCAACAACTGAAGATCAAAATTCCATAGGTGAAACTGTAATATAATGACTTTTATGTCTGATAGTCCCATAAACAAGCAGTTCTATCTTCTTGGTAGAAGATCGCAAACAATAACCTGATGGCATAGGTTGGCACTCCAGAAATCGGGGGCTCAGTTACAATATATTTAATATACAATATACTTATGTTCTCTAATCCCCTCAAAGAAGGCACAGACAAAAGATCAAGTTGTTGGATTAAAATATAAGAAAAAAGTCCAAGTTTTTCTGTCATGACTTTCACCTTTGGTCCCTGCCTCCAATAGCTAAAATCTCGTAAAACATGGACTCTGAGTTACATACTTAATTATCTTAAGCTTCGTTTATCAATGAACCTCAAAGAGCATCCTGACTTCTGGGTGTTGTGCTATAAGAACCACTGTAGAACTTCAGCTATTTCTACTAGGGTCTATTCCATTGCTTTATTTTCCATACTGTTGAGTTTATATTAGGAAAGCGGGCTATGTCGGCAAAGAACTAAAATGCTCTCCCTTTTTAAAAAATAGCCACTACTAGTACATGATTATGCTAAAACCTCCATTAATATAAAACTTGTTTATACCTTTACTCTGTTATCCAAAATCAAGTGCTAGCTCTGTATAAGCATCATTTATATTAAAACCCCAGCTGACCATAACTAATTTAATGCCTCCTTTCCATTTGAATAGTTGGGGGGTTTTACCATAATTTAATTAAAAGACACCTACCTAAACTAAACACCCTTCACCATTAAAAAAAAGATCTTGAAAGACATGCTTGTAATGGAAAAAAAAACAAAAAATAACCACCTGTTCAGATTGCTAAGGTGTCCTTTGCTACAGCAAAATAAAGGTGGGGAGTCACCTGTGAGATTGAAAATGATCATTTTCACAGTTCAGGAACTAGAAACATGCATCCCATTTCCGGGACACTTCAAGACAAAGAGGGCAGCATGAATACTACATGTAGCCAGTTTAAATATTTGTTTTAATCCTAACAAGATCATTGGTTTTAATATTTATAATATAATTACAATGCTTAGTGCATGTTGCTCATATAATCTAATTTTTTCTGGTGACGTATGATTACCGGGCTTTAATTTCAGCAATGGCAAGAATTCAAAAACACATTTAGGTTATCATTAGTAACGAAAAACAAACCTGGTACCTGTTCAAGGACCTTGGGCACATATCTCATTTCAACTTCAAAGCATTTTTAACTACCAAGACACAATCCACTGCTACATGATTTGTACATTTTCACAGAATATTATCAACCAGCGGCCAGCTACTTTAAATTAATGCCATGTAAAGCAATTAAAGTTGAAATACTCCACCTCTGTGCAATATTTGTAAATGGCCTTTCAGGAAATTTCAAGACAGTCAAAGCCAATGAAAACCAAACTATAAAACTGCTTTAAATGCCACTGTCTTCCTTCCCAGCCACATATCACTAGTTAGCAGTTGCCTGCATTTTCCATTTTTCCTAGATGTCAAAGCATAAGCGCGATTTTATGACTCAAAGGATAAAAAACACAAAGTGTCATGTTCCACTCATCATTAGCTGACAAATGAACAGAGTAACTACAGGTGCCTTGTTCTAAATAGCACCGAGGTTTTTCGGGGCTCATTTGCACTTTGCCAGCGACAGGCTGGAGAAATATGCAGAAGGACTGGAAGCTAAATGACTGATTGAATTCTACAAGTCTGTACAAACAAATAAGTGCTAGCGAAAGAAATAGTCTGTCGCCAACAGAAGGATCCGTCACCAACATGATTAACATTATTTCATGTTAATGCGAGGGAGGGAAATAATTGTCAATGGATATGTCCCAAACTGCCCTGGAGAAAGTAAAAAGATACCTGAGACCACATGAGAAGAAGCATAATTGAGAAAGAACTGACATATTATTTCTCACACCCTAACTGCCGTGCGTTACAATGACTGTGAATTGCAGTTAGGATGAGATTGTTGTCATGTTTATTTTCAACATGATACAACTTTAGAATAGCAACAACCCATGGGGAAAAAAAAAAAAACTAGGTAGGCTTATTACCAAAATACCTCCCACCGAACTGCAGAAGAGATCAGAGCCTCCCTGGAGTAACAAACCAGCTACAATGGAAGATCGTTCACAGTGAATATGGGCATTGCCTCTTGGTATTCACAATAGAACACTACTTAATAGAATTCAAGGTGCACACCAGGTCTCTCAGACATCTGAGTAATTTTTATCTGCGTGACTATAGCTCCATGTGGGTTTCATCTGACAATACGAGGGTGGTCTGCCCCTTAGCCGTTCTAGAAAAGTTTGAAAGTCATTCTGCATTCCATTATTTGGGGATTAACTTCTTCACCACAAACATGAGCAGATCCACAAGTCTCTCTCTCTCTTTCTGAAAAGGACAAACACTTAGGTCTTCACAGCGAACTTTCTCCAGAGCGAAAGCACAATGACAAACAAAGCCAGTGGGGACACACACACCAGAACACACGTCCACTTCGAACCCTGTAAACCGGCACGGACTTGAAAAGTTTTTTTGGGATGATATCCAAAGAATTAAGACATAGAGTAATTTAAATATTTGGATCACAGTAAACAGTTTCTTTTTTTTTTTGGCAATATTAATCATGATCCTATAAGCAAAGATTTTCTTTACATAAAAAAAACCAACCAAATGTGCTTATCTCCTTAAACAGATGGTGATGAAATATACTTTCTCCCTATTCCCTAGTGCTGTTCATTATCACATTCTGCTGGCTCTTCTTTTTCTTTTCTTGAGATTCTCATCATTTTCATTTCCAACAGTTCCCAGGCAATACCCTATGCCCTATTCACTCATTCATAAGTGGTTATGGAGCACCTTTAAAAACTAAGGAAAGATGCTGGTGCTGCCTACAATGCCCACTAAAATACCTCTTAAAATGCTGTCACTCCCTTTTTTCTTTTTTTCCTCTCTTCTAATAAATAGTGGTAATCATTTTTGATAGCTAGTTGTCTATAATACGCATCCTATTAATCATATCTTATTTCATACAGCGACATAAAATATCAAAAATATATAAAGCACACTGATCAATGTATATATTGATTTCTTTTCCTGATGAGATATTACTAAGTATTTCAATGACAATAAGAAATACAAAAGTACTTATATTATCATCAAAACTATGACGTAAGCTCTTTCATGCAAGCTCAGAATTCTTTCATAACTCAGTAAGTCCTTGCATGCAATCACAGTAGATACACTGAAGAAAAATGCAATTCATTTTACTAATTCCCATGAATATAATAAAGGAAGCAACATGTTTATGATTTCTGCAGAGAATATAGCTCATATATATCTCCAAATGCATGACATAACTTTAAAAAAATGAGAATGATTTCTCTAAGTCATACACGGATATTTCTCTCATTTCTTCTTGGTTACATCTCTTATATGGGACTCATACACAACTTTTGGCATTTACATCGTGAAATATGAAGTCTTAAAATCTGATGTGGGGAAGAGAACATTACAAAGGCCTCTCCAAGAAGATACAGCACTTCTTTCGAGGTGCATCAGAAATCATGCCCAGAATAAGCAAAACCAGCCTGCTCACCTTGGTAGACTTCCCGCTAACTCGGTGGTTGTGTCTCTGGAGGAGAAAAAGAAGATATGTATGATTAGCTTATTTTGGTAAATTATAAAAGTTTGTTTACTAAAACCATAACTCAACGCACCAAGGACTGTAATATCATATGTGTGAAGAAGATACTGTATATGCACCTGTTTAGAAATTTACAATCAACTAACCACATTTCTCATTAATTCCCATAAACCTTTCAATGTTATTTTCAATGCAGTTTTACACACATGCAAAATATCTGCCTCTGCTTTCTGTTTAAAACATTAAAATTTGAAAATGTACAACATACAGAAAGAAAATAGGGAGGAAAAAAAATCCCCAACCACCTTTTAGGTATTTTCCAGTTAAACAAAGCACCTGTATTTCTTTTTCCAAGAATCATTTAGAAACAAGTTTCTTTAAGAATGTGTCTTTGCGTTGATGATCTCTGTCACCTGAGGTTTATGAAAGAACACGTACAGCACAAAATCCAATTCTTTCAGTAGCAAATTGCTGTTTTTTATTTCTTCATTATAGTGTCCTACCAGGTGGGATTTTTGAAGGCACATGCTATGATAATTCAAATGGCACAAAAGACAAGTCACTAATTGAAAGCTTTATAGTGTACTAATAAGAACGACCAGACACAGATTTCAAAACTAACATTTTCCTAATTGCAATATCCTATCTTTCAATCAGAGATGTGTTCTTGGAAATGACAGAAAGCAAGGAATAAGAGGTGGAAATGGAGGCTTAACGATGAGATACTTTAAAAGTAGAGGTGGGCTCAACTTTGTGTTGGTGGATTAAAGGTACAATTCTTAGGAATAGTGGTCCATAATCTTCTTCAGGTCATATCCCAACCCTTTAAGTATCTCATTAATGATACAAACCCCTTACATAGCATAAAATAATAATACACTCGTACATAGGCACCAAAATATGGCTCACAATTGTAGATGGTTCGTGGACCTCCTACAACTACAATGTCAACCCTGGGTTAGGAATCTCTCCCTAAAACTCACATTGTCTTTACTCATCTTGACCATCCAAATAAAGGACTTCCTCCTCCAGGAATTTTCTCTGGCCCTCCCAGCCTCCAGAACTCTCTCCTACCTACTCTCTGGTTCCTGTAGAGGCATACCACCCTTAAATTAACAAATGATTTATAAATGAGTGACTTAAGTTGGGCTCCTATAGAAATATCCTTTCCTAAATAACCAGATAATATTTTTTTAAAGATTTATTTATTTATTTATTTATTTATTTATTTATTTATTTATTTTAGAGAGAGTGTGTGAGCACAATCGGGGGGAGGGCAGTGGGAGAGGGAGAGAGAGAATCTCAAGCAGATGTGGGGCTCGATCTCATGACCCACGAAATCATGACCTGAGCTGAAATCACAAGTCAGATGCTCAACTGACTGAGCCACTCAGGAGCCCCAATAACCAGATAATATGAAACGTCCAGCTTTTACTGCCACAGAATTAGTTTTTGAGAGAAAGCTTCCACTCCTTTAGCAAAAACCACAGTTGAAAGTTTTGTCTGCAACACTGTTGAATGCTTTAATGTATTCATCTCTTCTAAGAATTCCCTGCCTGCATGAGAAATTTCTCTTTCCAAACAGAATCAGAACTGTGGGTACCCCATCTAAGAGGCACCCCTCCCTTTAGTCTTCCTTTATAACATCGATCGCAACAAACATCTTTTAAATTCTATTTTAGTATTTATTATTTTGTAACTTGAGGCCAACATATGGGAGTACTCAATAAATATTTGTTCGATTTGCAAGGAATGAATTAATGAACTTTTCTGACCTTCTTGTTGCCCTGGAGGGTTAGATCTATGTTTAGAGCTTGCTCATAGGAATAGCAGCGTCCCAGGGTCAAGGTACATTATCTTTTCTTCTTTCTAATATTTTAACTCTTTACTTTTGCTTTCCAGATTATATGTACTTTAATACTATGAGCCCCCCTGGTATCTTTTTTAAAAATATTGGACATACATTATAATATACCCACTTAAATCACACAGTAGAGCAGCATTTCTCAGCCTGACACTCTAATGGCATTTGGGGCCAGATACTCCTTTGTCATACAGGCTGTTCTGTGCATTGTAAGATGTTCAGTAGTAGCACTGGACTCTACTCACTAGATGCCAGCAGTATGTACCCCCCCCCACTTTGTAACAAATACAATGTCTCTAGACAATACTAAAGGGTCCCCTGGGGTAAAACTGCCCTCAGTGGAGAACCTCTGCAGTAGAACAATAGAATTGAAGTTCCATAATTGACTTCTGTTTCAAAACCTTACTGGGTTGAGCAATATTGTTCACTCCAAGGGAAAAACATGGCGACTGGGCCCTGTCAAGAATGCCCATCTCACTCTGGCTCCTGGCACCTAAGTGTGCATGCTGAATGACAGTATGCTGTGTTTGTTCCCCAACCAATTTATGTTAGGGAGACTCATTCTTATTTTCAAATCTAATTAAACAAGATATAAAACCAATGAAAGCTGACTGTGGAAGAGTTCTCATTTCTTTGAAAACTAAGTAGTATTCTTTGGAAAGGGTAAAAATGACAAGTAGCTTAAGAAAAACTGACCTTGAATTAGGAGTAGGGGCAAGACAACCATAAATATTGGGGGATGAAAGATGTCACTGTCACATGGGTCTTTAAGTTCTTATTCCTCTTCAAAAATAAACTCAAAACAGGTGGTAAATTATAGGTGTGATTTATGCACAAAAGACGATCCAGGACTCCGCACAGTGGATCCATGCACTCAAAGTGCTGGCCTTCTTTTAGAGCAAAAAGGCTGCGAAGGAAAGTTCTGCTCTCCATGTAGGAAGTACCCGCAGGGGAAATTTATGTTTTACACAACTGGGTACTCAAAAATTTACACGAGAATGACAGACATAACTTCATAGGAAAAGTAATTTTTAGTGAACATTCATGAATGGATGAACACAGTTTAAATGATAAGATGTTACCTAAAAACTGGATGATTTCATGGCAGCACGTAGACCCACGATTTCAAGAAAGAACGCGAAGAGGGCAAGATCCACCCTATCTGACTACAGTAATGCAGTTGGACTCACCAACCAAATACCATTTTCAAGATCAGCAAAACACTAGAGCTTTTAAAGCGACGACCTGTTCGTTTTTTACCCATTTACTATTGCTAATAAATAAACTGAATTATTCATGTTTTCAAGAACTTATACCTTTTGTAAAGAAATCCTTGAGGAAAATACATTTAGCATAATATGCTAGGCTTCATCTAGGTAACGCTCTATCAAAACCCACTTGAGAGATCTTAACAAAGTATCGTACAGAACATTTTTAGGGCAGTGAAAGCACTCTGTCTGTGATACCATAAAGATGGGCACATGTCCTTATACACTTGTCCAAGCTCGTAGAACACACAAGGCCAAGAGCGAGTCCTAATGCCAACTATGGAGTCTGGGTGATAATTATGCTGGTTCATCAATGATAACAAACCCATGATCCCAGTGCAGGATGTTGATAATGGGGGCGGGGGGAAGCTGTGCATTTGTGGGGGCAAGGGGAATATGGGAAATTGCTGTACTTCCCTGTCAATTTTGCTGCGAACCTAAAACTGCTCTAAAAAATAAAGGCAGGGCTTTTTTCCCCATAAACTTGTGTGGGTTGCAATGTCCACTATTAACCTGACTTTCTAAGCATAATTCATCTTCAGCGCTAATATTTATTTATCCAACGTAATCACCGAACACCTAGCATATGTTCAGCGCACACCATGCTGGGTGCTTCCAGAGGCACCAAGATGAATTAGATCCTGATCCTTCTTTCCAGGTGTTTACACTCCAGTGAAAGATATTATATAAGGATAAAATGGTGGATACTTTTGAATTTTATACTACTGAGAGCTCCTTTAAGCCAAAGACCATGACTTATTCGTTATTCTGAATACTCAGTCCCTAGCAGAACCCAGACACCCAGTTTATATGAGTGGAATAGAACGAAGAAACGTTTCTGTTTGCAGGTAATTCCCACTTCCTGCATTCATTTCTTTTTTTTTTTTTTTTAAAGATTTTATTTATTTATTCGACAGAGAAAGAGACAGCCAGCAAGAGAGGGAACACAAGCAGGGGGAGCGGGAGAGGAAGAAGCAGGCTCATAGCAGAGGAGCCTGATGTGGGGCTCGATCCCATAACACCGGGATCACGCCCTGAGCCGAAGGCAGATGCTTAACCGCTGTGCCACCCAGGCGCCCCCCTGCATTCATTTCTTAAGATGCCTGTTGGAATTACAGCAACTGCACTCATTTCTTTTCTTTAGTTACCATTACTAAGATAATCTGATTTCATGAAGAGAGTAGAATGCTAAAAACTAAGCGAAAACAATGATGAAAAAAAACAATAAGCAGATTTTTGTGTTCCAAGAAATAGAGCTGTCCTGGGGGCTAAGAAGTAGACTGAAATGATGGAGGGCTGGCGACAGGTTGCATATCCTTGGGCAATTTCTTCTGCCTCCTGGCTCTCTAAATCCCAGAATGTAATAACAATGCTGCCCTTTGTTCTGGAGTTGTTGGATCAATCACCAATGTGAACAAACAAGAAAGCTCTCTGCAAATCTGAAGTTGTGCTACAAATTCAATGTTATCAAAGAAAAAAAGCAGAGGAGACAAGCACCTTTCAAAACCAGATGAGCGTCCTGTGGGTATTATATAGCTTTTCTTTTTTTGTAGATTATTTAGCATCCCTTACAAAAAAAAAACACTTTAATTTTAAATGTGTGGAACATTCACCAGTGCACAGTGATGCCAGCTTTTATCATCTGTCTGAAATAGCGTTCTTCCTCATCATGTCCTATCCCTTTCCATTCCTGAACTATGCAAACAGTTCTTTTTTTAGGAAGTGTTGAAGCAAGAGCATACCATCTATTTCTGTGCAGCTTGCCAGTTTCCAAAATTAGCTGACAACTATAAAACAGAGGACAAGAGCCCCCATGCTAATTGTGTGGCAGCACGACAAATATTTTTAAGACCTGGATTGTTTCTCTCCGATGGTAGGCACCTGTGATTCTTCCAGAAGTCCTAAGACTTTTAAAATGTTAAATGCATTTTATTTTTATTGCATGTCCTGCAAATGATGTAATGTTTCAGTCATAGAAGAGGTGGGGTTTCCTTTAATTAAGAGTGAAAGCATAACAATGAAGCAGATTTTTTCTTCTTTTTCTTTCTTTTCTTTTCTTTCTTTCTTCTTCTTCTTCTTTTTTTTTTTTTGGTCACCTGGTGTGGGGCAAAGAGTGGGCACTTAAAGTTGGATCTAGGGGCGCCTGGGTGGCACAGCGGTTAAGCGTCTGCCTTCAGCTCAGGGCGTGATCCCAGCGTTATGGGATCGAGCCCCACATCAGGCTCCTCTGCTATGAGCCTGCTTCTTCCTCTCCCACTCCCCCTGCTTGTGTTCCCTCTCTCGCTGGCTGTCTCTATCTCTGTTGAATAAATAAATAAAATCTTTAAAAAAAAAATAAAGTTGGATCTATTCCCAATATGACACACACGNGTTCCCTCTCTCGCTGGCTGTCTCTATCTCTGTCGAATAAATAAATAAAATCTTTAAAAAAAAAATAAAGTTGGATCTATTCCCAATATGACACACACGAGAAGATTCAATTAGAAGCATCATTACAAATGCACACATTAATTTAAGATGGTTAACTTTTGTTTTACATGGTGAACTTTGGCTCCAGGGAATCTAAAACACCTTAGAGATTTCCTCTCTGATGAAGAAAACCCAAAGACACTGCTCATTCCTCCTAACCCAACATTTTTCTTCCCCCATCAATCGTTTATCTGTCCTTTTTATGCTCTTTATTTTGTCCCTTCTTTATTTCTTCTCTCCTGCTCCACCGCTCTAAATTTCTGCTCACGTGATTAAAACATCAGTGTGTGTGCTGCGGTGCGAGTGTGTGTCTGTGTATAGACACAAGCGATTATTTCCACGTGGTCAAACTATACACACCCACACAAGCTCACACTTTTCGGACGCTCATTTAATACCAGCCACTCCTGTAGGCCATTTACATGAGTTTACTCACTTAACCCTTACAAAAGCTTCATGTAGTCATCACTATGATTAAAACACAATGGAGATGAGAAAAACAAGGCAGAAAAATATAAGTAGCTTCTTAGAGCCACATGGCTAGTGACAGGGCCAGGACTTGAATCCAGGAATTCTGGTCTCAGAGTCCATGCTTTTGATGAGGATGTTATATTGCTACACAACATTTACAAGCTACAAAATGTGTGTGTGTGTGTGTGTGTGTGTGTGTGTGTGTGTGTGTGT
>NC_048232.1:9713675-9753167 GCF_002007445.2 Ailuropoda melanoleuca | reverse complement strand
AGAAAGATTCAATTAGAAGCATCATTACAAATGCACACATTAATTTAAGATGGTTAACTTTTGTTTTACATGGTGAACTTTGGCTCCAGGGAATCTAAAACACCTTAGAGATTTCCTCTCTGATGAAGAAAACCCAAAGACACTGCTCATTCCTCCTAACCCAACATTTTTCTTCCCCCATCAATCGTTTATCTGTCCTTTTTATGCTCTTTATTTTGTCCCTTCTTTATTTCTTCTCTCCTGCTCCACTGCTCTAAATTTCTGCTCACGTGATTAAAACATCAGTGTGTGTGCTGCGGTGCGAGTGTGTGTCTGTGTATAGACACAAGCGATTATTTCCACGTGGTCAAACTATACACACCCACACAAGCTCACACTTTTCGGACGCTCATTTAATACCAGCCACTCTTATAGGCCATTTACATGAGTTTACTCACTTAACCTTTACAAAACTTCATGTAGTCATCACTATGATTAAAACACAATGGAGATGAGAAAAACAAGGCAGAAAAATATAAGTAGCTTCTTAGAGCCACATGGCTAGTGACAGGGCCAGGACTTGAATCCAGGAATTCTGGTCTCAGAGTCCATGCTTTTGATGAGGATGTTATATTGCTACACAACATTTACAAGCTACAAAATGTGTGTGTGTGTGTGTGTGTGTGTGTGTGTGTGTACATACATACATTTTTTTTTCTTTTTTCGCAGGACCAGACCCCAGCACAAAGGCAGGGGTAGAGGCAAACCTACAGAATCAGTTGGAAGGGCAGTGGCAGGGCTGGAGGGAAGGGGGGTGGGAAAGAGAGCCAGCCAAGGTGGCCTGGAGACAGAGGTCACTCTGAGACCACCATGACAGCAGAATGAAAGGGAGGAGAGTGGGGTCTCAGCAGCTGAAAGGGGCCAAGTTTGGGCGGGGTGAGGGTGGGGTCCAGTCTTATCTGAGACCTGCAGGCTGCCCAGGTCTGTCCTATGGCACAATGCAGGCTGAGGGCTCGAGCAAAGCCCCCTGTGGGAAGCACAGGACGGAGGGGCCCAGGAGCACAGGCCTGGAAATGGGGTGGGCCCTGGGCAGTGGTTCTCAGGGTAACAGGGCTGCTGCCTGGGAAGCTCACCAGAGGTAATAAAATGGGGGCACATACGCACACATTTATTTCACATGTATACTTACATATTTATGTGCATATTACATATATAATATATATGTGTATATATATGATACATTCACTTATTTGGTTTGGGTTGAGTGCTATAGCAGGTAACAAAGAAATGGCCCCACTATCAGCAACTTTACAATGTAGAAGGGGGAGACAGACCAAAAACAAACGAGCACGTGGCTATTTACGACTACCCTCCACAGCACAGGTGATGAAGAAGAAAGGAGCAGGGTAGGCACAGAGTGATACTGGGGACATTACTTTCTACAGGGCGGCCAGGAAGGGCTCTCTGTAAGGACACACAGGGAATGTGTTAATGTGCAAAACACAACCATTTCCTCCCCCACCTTAACTTCTCTGCCCGTTTCTTTCCTTGGCACTTGCATTTCACACTTCTTTTCAGCAAATATTCACCTAGGACCCACTGCATGAAGCAGACAATTCTAGGTGTTGTTTTGGTGGAAAAAACATGATAGGCGGTCTGGATCTGTGTATTCAACATGCTGGCGAAGGAAGAGGAGAGACCGGCCCTCGGATACACTCAAGTCCTCACTTAGAGCATCGGGCTTTGACAAGAGATACTACCGGCTGCTTCAGAAGCCGGCCAGCCTCCCAGACCCACTCCGGCCAGCAACACTCCCAGGAGGGGTCCTGCCTGTGGACCACCTCCACCAGAGGACCACTCCAGGCCCCTCCACCTGGCCCGCGTCCGCAGAGGTGGCCTCTTCCACACTCTCGGTCCACAGTCAGGCCTACAAGGTGGCGTTTCTCTTTAAATCACTTCTGGTTTTGGTGCAGGCTGAGGGTTATTCCCATGGGGAGATGGAGCTTCCTTCCTCCAAGTCCCGCCAGAAACAGGGACAAACGTCAGGAGTGTTTAGATGTAGGGATTTGCAGCAGGCAGCAGGCACTCATGCAATCTGAGTTCTCAGAACCCTGGCTACGTGAAGATTACTTTTATCTCAGGGCGCCTGGGTGGCTCAGCCGGTTAAGTATCTGCCTTTGGCTCAGGTCATGATCTCGGGGTCCTGGGCTGGAGCCCCACGTCGGGCTCCTTGCTCAGTGGGGAGCCTGTTTCTCCCTCTCCTCCCCGCTCAGGCTCTCTCTCATGATCTCTGTCACTATCTTTGTCTCTGTCTCTCTCGAATAAATAAGTAAAATCTAAAAAAAAAAAAAAGATTAATTTAATCTCATCACTGACCCATCCAGCCTCCTAATAGGGCACGTCCTTTTCAGAGTCCTTGCAAAGATTTCTTTTGCCTTCTTTTGCCTCAAAATTACTTCAGATCATTTTAGCATTCCTTACATAAAATAGCCACAACCGTGCGCCTTTCTTTGTCTGCGTGTGCTGCAGTGCCTTGAAAACAAAATCGCCAAAGGTTTCTCCCGACCAGCTCTGCAACACGGCCCATCTGGCCCCGCCTGTCACCTGTGAGGGGCCACTGTTCCAATAGCCCTCCTGCCCCTCCTGTCATTTTGAGACAGTGTTAAGGGCTTTTGTTTTCCTTTCTTTCCAAAATGTCATCTGGACACTTAGCTCTGGAGCGCATCTAAGAAGGGGAGACTTGTCCTCGACGCTGCTGGTGGCCTTTGGGAAGAGAAAGCACACACACTTGGGTTTACCTGTTAATCACCCTCCTCTATGCTCCTGGGTCCAGCATGGGAAAATCATCTATCCAGGAAGGACCTGAATCAGCCACGAGTAACGATTCCCACTCATTAAAACTCGCTTATTTAGACTTTAGCAATAGCAAATGTAACCAGGCCTGGAGGACGGTCGCAGAGCCTACAAATGGCACATGACGTTTCATTTACCAACTTGTACTCTCAGAAGCAAAAAAGCAAAAGCAAGAACAAAACAAAACAAAACAAAAAAAAACCAGACAACGTAATGCAAGGCTATATGTGCGCGTTTTAAAAGCTTTGTTCACAAAATGACATCTCTCCAAAAAAACAAAAAACAAAACCAATAAAAAAGAGAAGAGGTGTATTCTCTTCAAATTCTACGCTTCTGCCAGGGGGAGGAGGGATCAGGTTACTGAAAGGTCTCTGCATTTTATACTGCTAGATTATTGTGTTCTAAGCTTTACTATAATTCCTAAGTGGGCTTAAGGGAAACTCTACCAAAAATTATTAATCAAAAATAATTTTTTTCTTTGATACATCAGTCTGAAAGAAGGCCCATTTTTCAATAATGCCTCATTTTTCTCCATTAGCTCCTAGGGATGTAATATCACCAATAAAGTCCTCTTAATGAGAGAAAATCATCCCCACTCCCGATAATTTCTGGATCAAAGAGGGATTTGCAAATACTAGCCTGCATTGTAATATTTGACTAATGGCCTAATCCATCAACCGACAAGTTTTGGTACCAAGTTCATTACCATATATTATTAGCACGTATTTATTAATTTGCTCAACAAATACATTTCTACAGCTCCTACTATGTGCCAGTTTCTATGTGCTAGGGATTGAGCAGGGAATAAACACAGACCCCTCCCTCACAAGATGGACTATGTGGTATGGAAACCATCCCAGCAAACATTTACACAAAGGAATGCCTGCTTTTAAGTACCAGGATGAGATTTTATCTGCCTCCATCCCCTGACATCCCCCTTCAAGGCTTCTGGGAATAACAAATCCAGAGAGACTTCATCAGCATAACAATGCCAAAGTCTTGACTGATGAACCAGACTTTGGCAAGAGGAAAGTTATTGTCTTACAGATGCTGCCCCTTCCAAGAACCTAAATTCAAAAGC
Organism: Ailuropoda melanoleuca; assembly: GCF_002007445.2. NCBI lineage: Eukaryota > Metazoa > Chordata > Mammalia > Carnivora > Ursidae > Ailuropoda > Ailuropoda melanoleuca. The sequence continues at coordinate 9,749,254 of NC_048232.1, read as the reverse complement.
CATGCCCAGAGGGATGTGAGAACTTGCAGGACACTGCACTTTCTGGAAATGCACTCTGGCCTGGGGCAAGGTGGCGGAGGACCGAAGGCACATGGGGGACATGGGGCAGGAGAGAAGAGGGAGAAGGTGGTGGCTTCTTGGCAGCCACAGTCAAACTCTATGCCGGATGAAGCGACAGAATGAAAAAAATGTAGAGATGGTTACAGCACCTCTTGACTCCTGGTCTGTTCGAGATCAGTGAAGAGTCCGCTTACTTCCTGTCCCTTCACAGCTGAGACCTGCAGGCCCCACCAGGCACTGGTTGCCGGAGGGCTCTGAGGAATACAGGCTGGAACCCAGACTCAGGGCCTTGTTGGTTTCCGCCCGATGTCCGGAAGTAAGAGACAGATATGCCCCTATTTGGTACGGAATGTACCCATGACCTCTGCCAAATGAACATCCCTTCAAAGGGTTTCTATGTCCATCCGTGGACCTGGCCTCCACCCTGCAGCTGGGAATGGGGCTCAGGCCAACGCATTGAGCCCCTCTTTCCTCCTATTTTAATGAAAAAAAAAAAAGATAAAAAACAGAAATTCTGTCAAAGCTGACTCTGGCTATAGGGTTAAAAGCCTGTAACTGCCATCCATGGAAACTGAAAAGTAATAAATGTTGCGCTGACGTGATCTGGGGGAATCTTACTTTTTTGGTTTGTTTTTTTACTTTCCAGTATAGTGGCCATAAACAGAATAAAATACTGAAGCTTCTTCTCTGCAACAGTATGTTTACTTATTTTTAATCTACCCATTTATACAGTCCTCAGTGAGAACAGGACGACGCTATTACCCCTCATCTCCTAGGCCAGTCAAATGGGGCTCCAAGAGGTTCCAGAGTTCATGATAAAACAGTCAAGACAGAGAGCCCAGCCCTTCTGACTACAAAGGCTGGCACAGGCATCAGAGGTCTGGGCAGAAACACAGAATTCAATCTGAGTTCTGGGCACAGAGAGACGGGCGAGATGAAATTTCTCATCCAGGGGACCCTTTCACCTTCTTAAATTTACCCATTCAAAATAACGTGGCTCCAGCGCTATCCGCAGAGGGGTAGTTAATGTTATTTTAGATCCTTCTTATCTTCCCAATCGCCTCTTGGACTCTGCTGGGTAAATTAAATGCGGTATTCATCACTACCTCTGAAGATTCAAATCTGTGTATTCAACCACAGTGGGTCATGTCCAAATCTCTCAGTTAACAATCGCCAGTGTGCCTTTTCTGTGGCAATAGGAATTTTGAACCAATCCCAGACGAAACCTCCAACCTTCAACACATTCACAGACGACAATTATATCTCTACAATCACTAAAAAAAATAAATAAATAAAATAAAACCAACAGAAACGGAATCAACAGTAAAAGAGCTAAATTATAGATAACAGAATATTCATAAAACTATACCTCATCTCATGAATGTGGGTGTACTTTCTGTATGCCAGGATTTCTTTAGCCACTAGTGATATTCAGCATATCGCAATTGAGTGCAATTACAGTTAGCTATAATTAAGAACAATTACAGCTTTTATTTCTACTTGTTCTTTAAAAGCACATTTGTAATAAAACTTTTTTTTTAAAGGTGAAGAATATAATTATACATCCTTATAACGTCTCAAATAATTAGTTTGACTAAAGTTTCTTCTGGAACAATTTTCATTTTAACTGTCAGATCTGCCATTTATAGTCAATGGAACATACTTTTAAAAAAATTCCATCATTAACCTTTTTCACCCCATATAGCTGTATATGAATTATTGGTACAAATTGGAGGTTTCAGTATTTAAATCTCTAGGGCCTGCTGCAAGCCATAAAAGAATTTTCCCTTTTAGTTGTCTATGTGTGTGGATGTTCATGCATGCACATGGGTACACACGTGTGCGTCCTTTAAGAAAAAAAAAAAGAAGAAATGCCACATTTTTACAGTATGGTTTCTGGCTCAAGATTTTTGGAAAAAAATTGCTTGTGTTAGAAAGAGGCATTCTCTAGTTCTATATTACAGAACACTGTCTCTTTGTTTATTTACTGCATATTTATGCAGGACCCAAACGACACAGTGCCAAAATGAAGTCCCTGCATTGTGACAAACCTGTCCCTTGGTTTAGTAACTCATGGACTGTCCGTATCAGTGGGATGGCACCAGGGCCTCATCGGGATCAGTGACAAATGCTACCTCCTCATAAATCTGGACTCCAACTCCACCTGACCCAATCACTGTCTCCCCTCCTAGAATGTAAGCCCATGAGGGCGGGGATGATCCCTCTTGTCCATTTCTGTCATCAGCACCCAGATCAGAGAGCGGCCATAAGAAGGTGCTCGCTAAGTTGAATATGTTGGATCATTGAAGAGGGTTTTTTCTTTTTTTTCAGGTCTTTCCCATTTATGTTGGGAATAATTGAAAATTAATCAGCCGAATGACTTTGAAGATAGAAGAAAATTAGGTAATACAACTCTGGAAATTAAGGATATTTTCACCACTTATCTGGTTGAATTAGCTGTCCTGTGAAAGCCACTGTGAGACAAAGTCTGCACACCTGGACAGGGCAGGGGGTGGGAACGGATCATCTTTTAAGGTTCTTTTCCTTGGATTATCTAATACCCAACAGAGATGGAATCTTAAAGGCGATTCACATAACCCTAAAACGGGCATGTGTAGTAGTGTGTGGGGCAGATAAATACAATCACACCCAGAACACAGACCATCGGTATCAAAGATACTAATACACTGAGAAATTGCTCCTGTTAAAAATACTCTCAATATTCAAAATACTGAAATAGATTTGGATACAATTTATATTGTGAAGCTTATCATTTATTCCATAACAACCATCCGTCACTACATACTGACTATGTTTCAATCGCTTTGCTTAGCGATTGTGAAGTGTCACATAAACTTTCTCTCATTCTCCACAACTGTTTGTTATTAATATGCTCACTTTTCAGATTAGGACACTGAGTCTCAGAGAAGTCAAGAAAATTTGAACCCAGGCCTGTCCAACTCTAAAATAAACAGTTAAAACAAGATAATAAAACAACTCATGGCAAATCACGGTCAAAAGACACCAAAAGTAGGATGATAACCTGGGAAGGGAGGGGGAATCTCTATAGCAACCTAAAGGCCCAAATGAGGGAAACAGGGATCTAAAAAAAGTTTCACTCTCCACTTTACTTATAGATCTACTAGCTTTTATCTTAGTGGTTCTCAGACATACTTTCTATGAAGAAGATCCGTGTGTACTAGAGGTACTGAAAGGGGTATCGAATGGGTCAGGTCTGGGGTTGAAGTTAGCTTAAACTACTTCTGGCTATCTGTCCTTGCCCAAAGGCACAAGAAGGCATCGACATGTCCATAGCTCTGTCTGTAACCGAAACCATCTAAACAGTTTACTGGCTACACTGTGCAATATCCACGTTGTGGAATATCGATGGAGTACTTAGAAAGAATGGTAGCTTCCTGAGTTCTAAAATGGATAGAATTCCAAGGCGTGCTGGATTATAAAAAGAATAAGCTGCAGAACATAGGTTGGGTTTTATGCTGTTGATGTTAAAAACAAACACAGAACAGGAAGTTCGTGAGTACATTTGAGTATGGAAATGCAGAGAAACGGGCCTGGAGGAGATCGGCAGGCTGTTAAGTGGTGGCGTCTGCGGAAAGGAGAGTGGTGGGCATAGTTCAGTCCTGCACACAAAACTTGTTTTTTTAAAGGGCTGCCCAGCTGACCTGAGGGCCCAGCGAGTGAGGTGGCATTTCCAGGGCAACAGCAGGGCTTTCAGCTGAGGGAGGAGGTGTCAGGGCCCTCCAGGGTGCATAAGCTGACTGCAGCATCTGCTGAAAGGTGGCAGGAGTTGGGCACCAGCACTCTGTCCCTGATCCCTGGGGAGGGCTACAGCCTGGGGTCTGGGATGGGGCAGCGGGCATACATCATGTTGTGTGTGTGTGCTACCTGCCTCCCACTCATGACACCTGTCTGCTGTGGAAGGGACACTTCCTGTACCCACGCTGGGCCAGGTCCAGCCACACTCCTAGCAGGCTGCTCATGGTGTCTGGGTGTGCACGGACCTAGGATCTGCCCCGCCGGGAAGTGTGCCGATGAGCCTACGTCACTTCCCTAATGGCTGCACAGGGGCCTCCCATCCGCCAGGGGCACTAGAGATCCAGAGGGCCCTCTGCAAGAAGGCTCAGCAGCACACGAGGCACCGCTCTCTGCCACCTTCCATGTTCCACCAAAGGCTGCAGGGTTTTGGGTGGACATCCATGTCCAGAGAGCCCCACCCAAAGAAAGGGCAGGTGATTAAAAAACTCATTCACTTGGTCAGGCTGGTTTAAGAGTATGAAGATAGGTTCCTGAAATATATGCAAAAGCCAATTTTTAAGGTATTTGAATCAAGTTTAGATGCCCTCAAGAAACTTTGCTATTTCAAAGGGAGCTCTGGGGACCCTATTTTGGTGAGGAATGTGATCAATCTCTCACTTGTTTTAAAAGTATTTTCATAAATCATTTTGCTTATTGGAAAATTTTGTAATTAATAGAATTCTCTGCGGTAAGGGTTAAGGAGAAAGTAAGAAGGTATTTCTAATAAAAAAAAAATGAGTCTTAAACAACAACTGTGACTTGCATTCTATATGTAGTCATTCACTTTTTCATCTAACCTCCTGGGTGTAGAAAGGTTGGATTTTTCTGAGATGGGGGACTGGTGGAGCCCTGACATTCCAAAAGCATCACAGAGAAGCTGTAAAAAGTACATGTGAATAGAACCACCTCAGCAAACATTCCAGGGGAAAGTGTCACTTACATGCATAGTCAGGGCCAGTTTTACTCAGATTAGGAAATAATATTGGGCAACCTTAAGGAAATTTTCACTTTCCTTTCATTAACCTGACCTCCCAGACCACATCTCTGAAAGTTGAAATTTCCTTCCTTCCTTTCTTTTCCTTTCCTCTTCCTCCCTCTTTCCTTCCTTTCCTTTCTTTCCTCCCCTCCTTCTGTTCCCTCCTTCCCTCCCTCCTTTCCTTTCCTTCCCTTCCTTACTTCCCTTCCTTCCTTCTCTCCCTCCTTCCTTCCTTCCTTTTCCCTCCTTCCCTCCTCCCTCCCTTCCTTCTTTCCTTTCCTTTCCTTCCTTCCCTTCCCTTCCTCCCTTCTTTCCTTTCCTTTCCTTTCCTTTCCTTTCCTTTCCTTTCCTTTCCTTTCCTTTCCTTTCCTTTCCTTTCCTCCACTTCCCTTCCCTTCCACTCCCCTCCCTCCCTCCTTCCTTTTCCCTCCTTCCCTCCTCCCTCCCTTCCTTCTTTCCTTTCCTTCCCTTCCTTACTTCCNATTCTGGAGGTCCTTGCACTTCTTCAAGCAATTTGATGAATCTTTCATACTTTTGTCCAAACTGTCAAATTTCCTTCCTTCCTTTCCTTCCTTCCTTCCTTCCTTCCTTCCTTCCTTCCTTCCTACCTACCCTCCCTCCCTCCCTCCCTTCCTTTCTGCTCTTCTTTCTTCTTTGGGAAGAGCTCCTCTTTGCTTTCCTAAGGTATAACTGACATACAATAAACTGAATATACTTACAATGGCAAGTTTGGTACAATTGGTAAAATTCGACATATGTATACACTCATGAAATTATTGCCACAATCAAGTTAGTGAACATGCTCATCAACCCCACAGGTTCCCTTCTGCCCACTGTAATCCCTTCCTCCCACTCCCCTATTCCCAAATCACCACTGATCTGCTTTCTCTCACTCTACATTCATTTGCATTTCCTAGAGTTTTGCATGAATAGAATCATACAGCAGTACTCTTTTTTGGTCTGGCTTCTTTCACACAGCATATTCATTTTGAGATTCATACATGTTGTAGCCTGTATCGATAGTTCCTTCTTTTGATGCTAAGTACCGTTCCATTGTATGAATACACCACGGTTTGTTCATGCAGTCCCTTCTTGGTGGACATGTGGGTTGTTTCTGTCCTTTGACTGTTACAAAAAAAGCTACTATAAACATTCATGTACACATCTTTGTATAGACATTGTGTGCTTTCCTTTCTCTTAGGTAAACATCTAGGAGAAGAATGGCTACATCACATGGGAGGTGTATGCAGTTAACTTTAAGGGAAATCGCCAAACTCTTTTTTTCTGCAGTGTCTGGAGCATTTTACGTTCCCACCATTAGTGCACAAGAGCATATGACAGGTCTAGTACTTCTCCTCTCACTGTGGTTTGGTACAATCAGTCTTTTTAAATATATTTACTCTAGGGACACCTGGGTGGTTCAGTCGGTTAAGCCTCTGCCTTCGGCTCAGGTCATGATCTCAGGGTCCGGGGATAGAGCCCCGAATCAGGCTCCCTGCTCAGTGGGGAGTCTGCTTCTCCCTGTCTGTTCCTCCCCCCTGCTTATGCTCTCTCAGTCAAATAAATAAATAAAATCTTTTTAAAAATATGTTTCTTCTAATAGGTGTTTAGTGGTAGTTCACTGTAGATTTAATTTAGATTTCCCTAAGAACTAACGACGTTGACAATCTTTTCATGTGTTTATTTGACATCTATATATCTTCTGCGGAGATGTGCCCGTTCAAATCTTTTATCCAATATTTTAAATATTGGGTTTTTTTTCTTATTGTTGAGGTTTTAGGGTTCTTTATCTATAATTTACAAATTTTTCTCCTTGTCTGTGACTTGTCTTTTTATTCTCTTAATGGTTTCTCTCAAAAAGAAGATTTTTTAAAAAAATGAAGTCCAATTTACCAACTTTTGGATTATTCTTTTTAGAGATGTGTCTAAGAATCTTTGCCTACCCAAAGTCACAAAGAGTTTCTCCAATGTTTCCTCCTGGAAGTTTTATAGTTTTAAGCTTTGGATTTAGTCCTGTGACATTTGAGGTTCATTCTTTTCATCTGGTACAAAGACGAAAGCCTATTTATTGCGTGTGGATGTCTAGTTGGTACAGCACCATACGTTTAAAACCCTATCACTTCCCCTTTGTATCCTTGTTATAAATCAAGTGTCCATATATGTGTAGGTCCCTTCCTGGGTTCTCTATTCTGTTCTCTTTATCGGTTTGTCTAATTTTGTATCAATATCACACTGTTTTGATTACTACAGCTTGATAGTAAGTCTTGAAATCATGTAGTGTTAACCTTCCAAACTTGTCCTTCTTTTTCACAGTTATTTTGGTTATTTTAGGCCCTTTTGCATTTCCCCATGAATTTTAGTTAATCTCTACAAGAAAAGCTTGCTGGGATATTGACTGATATTGCATTAAATCTATAGATTCATTCGGAGAGGACTGACATCTTAACAATAGTGAGTCTTCCGAATCCTGAGTCAATGTGCCTCTCCGCTTATTTAGGTCTTCTCTAAGTTCCTGCAGTTTTGTGGTTTTCAGTGCTCAGATATTCATCTTTTTTCAGATTTCTTCCCAAGCACTTAATATTTTTGATGGTATCTTAAGTGGTAGTAAAGAGAACTACAATTTTCTACTATATATATATCTTATATCCTGCCAATTTGCTAAGTGTATTAGTAGTGCTAATAGCTTTTTTTTTTTTTTTTTGGTAAATTCCATAGAATTTTCTAAATAGGCAATCATGCTGGTTTTGACTAGACACTGCACTTCTTTTTCAGTACTGGTGTCTTCCATTTTGCTCCTTTATACTGCAGTCTTGCTGCTTGCACCGGCTAGAACCAGTATAATGTTGAATGAAAGTAGAGAGTCACATACTGTCTTGTCCCTGATCTCAGATGCAAACTATTAAGTCTTTCCCTATTAGGTATGACAATAGCAGAGAATTTTTCATAACAGATTGAGGAAGTTCCTGTCTGTTCCCATTTTGTTGAGACTTTTTTTCAGGAATGGATGTTGAATTCTGTCAAATCCTTTTCTCCATCTATTAGATGATTGTAGGGTTGTTCTCTTTCAGTTTGTTAGTACGGTGAATTACAGTAATTGATTTCCAAATGTTGCCTACCTGCCATAAAACCTCCATGGCCATCGTGAATTTTCCTTTTTACATGTTATGGATTCAATGCTAAAATTTTGTTTAGGATTTTTGCATCTATGTTCACATGGATATTGATCTGTTATTTTCTTGTAGCATCTTCTTCTGGTTTTGGTAACAGGGTGACACTGGTCTCACAGATTGAGTTGGGAAGTATTCCCTCTTTTTTGCTCTTCTGGAAGAGTTTGTGTAGAATTGTATTATTTTTTCCTGAAGTATTTGGTAGAATTTACCGATAAACCTCTCTGGGCCTGGAGTTTATTTGTGAGAGAGTGTTTAACTACAAATTCAAATTCTTATTAGATATAGGGCTATTCAGGTATTTTATTTCTTCCTGAGTAATTTGTCTTTCAAGGAATGTATCCACTTTATCAAAGTCAGCAGTTGGTCCATAACTTATCACTTAAGAGTATTTTTTTTTAAGTTTTTTAATTGAAAAAAACTATGTGACATAGACCATGTGTGGTCTTCAAAGCCTATAATTTTTACTATCTGGCCCTTTACAGAAAAAGCTTATTGGCCCCTAAATTTCGAATTTACTGGCATAAAGTTGTTCATATTATCCCTTATTATCCTTGTAAATAGCTGGAGACTCTCTAATATCACATGGTTCATTTTCTTAATATTAGTAAGTCATGTTTTTCCTCCTAATCAGTCTAGCTAGAGGTTTAGCCATTTTATCAATCTTCTCAAAGAACCGGCATTTGGTTTCATTAATTTTCTCTGCTGTTTTTCTGTTTCCTATTCCACTCTCATTTTTATTGTTTACTTTCTTTTATATCTTTTGTGCTTAATTAGCTCTTCTTTTTGTAGTTGCTTAATGTGGAAATCGAAGTCACTGATTTGAGGCTTTTCTTTGTTTCTAATATAGGGGTTTAAAAGTCCCCCATGAAACTGCTTTAGTGACATTGCACAAATACTGATACGGTGTGCTTCTGTGTTTATTCAGTCAAAATATTTATTAATTTTCCACATTATTTACTCGATACTTGGATTCTTTGGGAATATGTTGTTTTAGCTTCAAATATTTAGAGATTTTCTGTTATTGATTTCTAATTCAATTCTGTTTTGTCCAAGTGTGTACTCTGTGCCATTTGAATACTTTTAAACTCACTGAGACTTGTTTCATAGGCCAGAATGTGGTCTATTTTGTTAAATGTTCCATATGCACTTGAAAAGAACATGAATTCTGTTGTTGTGTGTAATGTTCTATAAATGTCAATTAGGTCAATTTAGTTCAAGTGTTGTTCAAACCTTTTATTCTCTTACTGATTGCCTGTCTACGTGTTCTATCAATGATTGAGACAGAGGTGTTAAAATCTCTGACTATTGGGGGACTGTCTGCTCCTCTATCCAGTGTGTCCTTCATGTACTTTGAATCTCTGTTGTTAGATGCATAAAAGTTTAGGACTTCTATTTCCTCTCAGTACACTGATGAATTGACCCCTTTACCATTATCAAATTAGCCTCTTTGTCTCTGGTAATATTCTTTGCTCTGAAATCTACTTTGTCACTATTCATAGAGCCATTCCAACTTTCTTTTGATTAGTGTTATCACGATGTATTCTTTTCTTAGGAGTATACCAGGAAATGAGTAGCTTAAAACAACAGACATTTGTTCTCTCACACATCTGGAGGCTAAATGTGCAACATTGAGATGTCAACAGGGCCATGCTCCCCCTGAAGACTCCAGGAAAGAACCCTTCCTTGCCTCTTGCAGCTTCTCTTAGCTGCCAACACTCCTTGGTGAGCCTCTGCCTCTCCTGTCACACGCCCATCTTCCCTGCGTGTGTCTATGTCTCTTTGTCTCCTCTCTTCTTTTTGTAGGACAACAGCCATATTGGATTTAGTGCTCACACGAATCTAGAATGTTCTCCTCTTACCTAGTTACATCTGTGAAGACCCTATTTCCACACAAGGTCACATCCTGAGATTCTGAGTAGACATGATTTTGGAGAGACACTACTCAACCCAGTACAGTCTGCCATCTAGACCCCCAAAATTCACATTCATACAACATGCAAAATATATTCACGTCATCTCAACATCTTCCAAAGTCTTAACCCATCCCAGCATTTACTTTTTTTTATTTAATATTTCAAGTTTTTATTTAAATTCTAATTAATTAACATATAGTGTAATATTAGTTTCAGGAATAGAATTTAGTGATTCATCACTTACATACAACACCCAGGGCTCATTACAAGTGCCCTCCTTAATCCCCATCACCCTTTCAACCCAACTCCTTACCCATAGCATTAACTTCAAATTCAAAATCTCATCTAAATATCATCACTTCAAAAAAGTTCCAAATATCACTATATAAAGTATCTACATTAGGTCTGGGTGAGATTGTGGGTGTGGTGCATCCTGGGAAACTTCCTGTCCTTGTGTGGGCATGTAATACTTGAAAATAAGTTATCTGCTTACGAAGTACAATTGTGGGCGGACATAAGATAGACACTTCCATTCCGGAGGGAGGGCGGGGAAGAGGAACAGAGGGGGAGGGGAGGAGGGAGAGAAGGAAAAAGAGAGGGGAGCAGAGGAGGCAGGGGGAGGGAGGGAGAGGAAGGGAGGGAGAAATTGAAGGAATAAAAGAGCCATTGGTCTAAAGAGGTTTGCGACCCAGCAGAGCAAGTTCCATTCAGTTTTAGAGCCTGAGCCTAATTCTCTGAGGCTTGATCCATCTTCTGGGTCCACCACGGCTGAGCCAGCCCCTGGCCCTCTGGGCCGGCAGAGCCCCTGCCTTGGGTCTGCTTCTCTGGCTTCTCCACCTGCAGCTCCATCCTCAGAGCCCTTCTTCCATGTTATTGAAAAGTAGAGCATGCTTGTAGCTGAGTGGTTCCATCAGACCTTTCCTGCTCCTAGAATCCCAGAAATCAGACAGCCTTCTGCCTTTTGCACCCTGTCTTTGTCCCCTTCTGTCCAAACTGTAAGTGTTTTTGCTGATACAAGGCTCTCAAAAGCCTTGCCGGTCTTCTGTGTATGTCTTAGGGATCCATACCACTATACGGGAGGGCTTTCTACAGATCCTTCCTGCAGAACCCATCTTTATTCCTGGCTTCTGCTGAGATGATTGATTGAATCCCTGAGTCACAGGGCTGATCTCTTCAGCAAAGGTCTAGGCGGCCACACCCCCAGAGCTGTTTCCAGAGCACACTCGGGATAACCTGATTAATTTTCGCAGGCATCAAGTTCTGCTTCTTTTGGCTTCACAGTTCCTCCCCCAATTTATTTTTTTCCTCTCTCATTTTACTACAAGCAATGGGGAGAAACCAGGCCACGCTTTCCACACTTTGCTTTGGTGTCTCCTCAGCTAGATATTCAGGTTCACTGCTTCTAAGTTCTACTTTCTACCAAGCATTGTGATGCAGTTCAACCGAGCTTTCTGCTGCTTCACGACAAGAGTTGTTTTTCCTTTGGCATCCAATAACATTGTCCGTTCTGAGGCCTCACCAGGGCCCCCTGAACACTTGTGTCTACTGACATCCTGTTCCTGATGATACATGCACTGTCTATGGCAGAAGCTTTGGGCACCATGGCCTTCACTTCCTTGTAAGCCTTCGCCAGAATGACCTTTAATGTCCAAATATCTACCAACAATCTCTTCAAGGCAATCTAGGCCGTTTTTTTCTTTTTTTTAGTTGTGCACCTCTAAATTCTTCCAGCCTCTACTCATTATCTAATTCCATTATTAGTTATAATAGCACTCCACAACCCCGTACCAAAATATCTATTACTTTCTTAGGACTGCCGTAACTAATTACCAGAAACTGGGTGGATTAAAACAATAGAAATGTGTTTCCTCGTGATTCTGGAGGCCAGAAGCCTGAGGTCGAGGTGTTGGCAGGGCCATGCTTCCTCCGAAGGCTCTAGGAGAGAAGCTCTTGCCTCTTCCTAGCTCCTGGTTGTTGTCGCCACGCTTTGGCATTCCTTGGCTTGAAGCAACATCATTCCAGTCTCTGTCAGTCATCCCATGTCTTCCTCCCATGAGCGTCTCGGTTTCTGTGTCGCCTCTGCCCTTCTTGTGAGGACACCAATCAGACTGGATTTACGGGCCACCCTCCCCCAGTATGCCCTCATCTTCACTACTTACATTTGCAAAGACCCTATTTTTCACATAAGATATGTAAGGTTCTGGGTGGATGTGAATTCCCTTTCACTTTTAACCTGTTTATATTTTTACATTGGCAGCACATTGCCTACAGGGAGCAGATAGTTGGGTCTTGCTCAATTTATGGCTTATTATTCCCTATTATTAAGACAAGACCCTTCCATGTGCTGGACCCACTGCCCTGTGAATCTTGAGGTCTTCCTGTGTGGCTGATGGAAACAGGCACTATTCTTAGCTGTTGGTGAGTGCCAGGCACTATTACTTCTAATCCTTTCAGATGGCTCTTCCCCCAGCCTCTAGTAGCTTCTTCACATTCATAAGCTGACCAGTACTCAGCTGACTACTCCAGAGGGAACTTCCAGAGACGTCTAGAGTTTTTTCTCTGTGTAGCTCTCTGTTCTCCAGGACTCATGTGAACCCCAGCCATGTCAGTTTTCTGAGACTCTCAGCTTTGTGTCCTCAACTCAAGGAGTCCACCCGGCTTGACCCCAACCCACCCGCCATGCTCTGGCCATGGCCTGGAAATTCTCTCAAGACAGTAAACTGGGGGGCACCTGGGTGGCACAGTGGTTAAGCGTCTGCCTTCGGCTCAGGGCGTGATCCCGGTGTTATGGGATCGAGCCCCACATGGCTCCTTTGCTATGAGCCTGCTGCTTCCTCTCCCACTCCGCCTGCTTGTGTTCCCTCTCTCGCTGGCTGTCTCTATCTCTGTTGAATAAATAAATAAAATCTTTAAAAAAAAAAAAAAGGACAGTAAACTGGGGCAACTGAGAAATCATCTCATTTGTCTCTCATTTCTTAAGGATCACTATCCTTTATCGTTTGGTGTCCAGTGCCTTGCGAACTATCGTGTTTTTTTTCAAAAATATATTTAATTTTTTACTCTACTTCTGAAATACATCTTGTCCCTTTTCCTTATTGTTTCATCAGACAACAATGCAAGTCCAGTGCCTGTTACTCCACCTTGGTCAGGAGGAGAAATCCCCCAGCTGACTTTTCTTGGATTGGAAAATAAGCTTCCAGTTTCATAATTACAGTTGAGAATAAAATGCTTCGGGTGGGTAATACTGTCAAATTCACATCAAGATGACTGATATCTCTTCCTTAGGAAAACAGCGTTACAGGGTAAGTCCATGAAGGACATCAGTAACGTAGGTCAAAAGTCCAAACACCTGGGTTCAAATTTTGGTTCTGTCCCCTTTAAGCACGTGACCTTGAGCAGGTTTCCTCCCCTGCGCACCTCAGCATCCTTGTCTGTAAAATGCGGCTAAATCTGGACTCCCGCGGGGACTGAATGTACTACCAGATATCAGTACACCCAGCACAGGGCCAGGCGTGTAGCGACGAGCATTCAATTCTCAATTAAATGTTAGCTATTATTGGTACTGCTACGTCACAGCATTGCCTAGAGACTACAGGTGTGAGCAATGTCGAGAAAATTCTTTGGGCTTCTCACTGGACAGACATCTTGCAGTTTATAAAGAGAGTATGAAATCCTATTAGATTTCCAGCGGACCCATCATCAGAGTGGATTCAGCAGAGGGTAGGAGAGGAGAGTTGCCATGGGGTAGCAAGCATTATAAGTTTGGGGATTGACTTAGTGCCATTTACACACATTGTGCCTGACAGGCTGCCTGTCTTTAATACACATTTATTTTTCAGGGGGCACATTTTGTAGTTAATCACAGTATATTACTCTTTCTAGTTAACCGCTGCTTTCCTAAATTCAGACAAGCCTTCAGAACAAACTGCCTATTACCCGGACCTATTGGTATGATTGATTGTCAATGATACAAACCAGTAGCTGTGAGGGTCTCTATGCTAGAGGAATTTTCACATTATCATTTAAACTGCCCCATGTATCTGTGGCTTTGATAGAGAGGATCCACGTTAGAACAATACCAGCAAAATCAAGTTACTCTTAGAATCTCATGGTGTGGTCGGGCTACTTACAATATCAAAGCTTAGCAATTTTACACATTACATTAAAGCCATCGTGTTAGTGCTACTGAACTGGTCAGATGATTCATCTCAGGAAATCCGGTAACATGTTACCAACTCTCATCCTCAGACCCCAATTTTATTCTATTTGGCTTTTTATAATCCATTTTCAACCTCACATTATACCTTCTCTTTGAGCTGCAAATTTTGGCCTCTGGGCCAAAGAGGTAAACTTCTAAGATTACCTCCAATTCTTTTGGACCCCAAATGAAAAATCTATCCCTGGGACTTTCTTTGCCTATGAGAATCAGGTCAAAAACATTTTTTTTTGTTGTTGTTAAAATTATCTTTACGGTTCTGACTCAAATGCGTCACTTCTACCATTAATTAACACGATCATTCCAGTCCAAGAACTTAAGATTCCAGAAAGCATAGGGGCGCCTGGGTGGCAGAGCGGTTAAGCGTCTGCCTTCAGCTCAGGGCGTGATCCCGGCGTTACGGGATCGAGCCCCACATCAGGCTCCTCTGCTATGAGCCTGCTTCTTCCTCTCCCACTCCCCCTGCTTGTGTTCCCTCTCTCGCTGGCTGTCTCTATCTCTGTCAAATAAATAAATAAAATCTTTAAAAAAAAAAAAAAGATTCCAGAAAGCATAAATAGCACTCAGTGCTTATCTTCCTGGACTCAGTTGGCTCTGGGCACCTGTACAGTAGAGCCAGGCCAGGGTTTTAGGACCTACAGCCACAGACAAGAACGTAGTGGCAGCTTTCGACTCTTATGAATTTTGCATTCTGCTCCTGCCCGACTCTGGGGTTTCAGCTGGTTGCTCCCCACCTCATGGCAGTTGATATGGCAACCGTTTGGACTGCAGAGTAACTGTTGGATGCCTCAGATATCATGACACTTCTATCATCTTAGGACTCAAATAATTAAGATCTTCCTATATGTGTAATTGCTTCCAAGCTGTTCAGTAACTTGCTGTGTGGCCTTGAGCAAGTAATTTACCCTCTCTTGTGTCTCTGTGTGAAATGCCCCGCATCTGTGAAATAAGAAGAATTTTACTGACCTCTCTCATTGGGGTTCGGGCTGGATTAATTTGTTGCTGTATTTAAAGGGCAGTTAGTTCTAATCCCCGCTTCAAAGCAAAATGTGCAAATGTTCTGTTCTCACGCTGTCCAGGATGCCCCAAAGGAACCAGTGTTAGAAGGAAAACAATCAAGAGGCAACAATCCTAAGAGAAGGAGGACCATGAAAAGTGAGAGCCACATTTGGCTTTTTGGCCCTTCCTCTGTTCTCCTCTCAAGCGCTACTTTCTCCACCTGAAAGGACGTACTGACTGGACCTCCCCTGGTTGACAAACACCTTTTCCTGTGCTCACCTTGGACAGAAACAACAAAAATCATCTTCAAGTGCTTCTGATCTTCTCTAGTACTGCATAATACACCCCTCCCCCCCACGGTGGCGAACAAGACTTAGGGGTGACACTGGCAGTTTTCCAGTGAATTGGGGCCATAGGAAGGGGCCTGACGGTGAGTCAGGGGAATGACCAGTTCAAGTTCAGTCTGTTCCCCCAGATAGTTCAGGTCACTGTGCAAAGTGATTTTCCCAGTACCATCTAAGGCAAGAAAAAAACCCATTCATGAGACTGTTCAGGAAATGGATCACGTTGATAACTTGCAATTTCTATTTCCAGCCTCTGTGGCAGAAAGTCTTTTACAAAGCAGTCATTTTAACCACAGCCTCCAGGAACAGACAGCTATGTCTTCCCATGTGGATGGAGAAGATCTGGGGAGCTCACACTCCCAACATGAGTGTGCACAACATCAGGCCGAGGAGGGAGGAGGTAAAGAGAGAAATTCCAGAGAGATGTGACAGAAGGAGCCCCAGGAACTCGGGCTGCAGGCTTCTTGTTGGAGAAGTGACTCGGGACAAGTGACTCGATGTCTGTGGTCCCTACAGAAACTTTCTGCTATGATGGTCTTCAATTGTGACCCCAGAAAAATCTTAGATGCTGTTTGGGATTTTTAGCAAATTCATGCTTTTCACTTATTTTCTTATTAATTGTTTCTTGTTCTCAAAAGCAGAGTTCAAGAAAACAACAAAAACAATGTAGCTAATTAAGAGTTTCTATTTATTTGGGCTCTAATTAAATAAAGGATTCTACTGTCTATCATTGCTTGCACTACTTGATAAATGTCCACGTCTTCGAGTAATACGAAACCTTTAAGACAAATAATAAGCCTTGCGAGCAATAGCACTCCAAGAAGGAAGGGTCATAAGAAGACCTTGCATCTGTCTAGCACTCAGTACGCATTATGTCATTTGGTTCTCCCAGCGATCCTGGGAGGATTGAAGGCCCGATATTAACAACACTTTACAGATGAAACAACAGGCTTAGAGTGATTAACAGACTCTTCCAAGACCACAGAGGTAACAAGTGACAGAATTGAGATGCAAAGCCAGAGGTTATTTGACCTTGAGGCCTGGAGCCCTGTAAATCCATCCATCCAGCTCATCTAGCTAATAAACATCGAAGGAGCAGCACAGAGTACTGGCGTGAAGTGAGTCCCGAGGTCGGATATGTGTTGAAGTCCCAGCTCTGCCTCTTAAAGGCTGTCTAAGTTACGTCAAGGATCTGAGCTGCTGTTTGCTCATTTGAAAAATGGGAAGTAGGATCCATACCTCCCAGGGTTGGTGTAAGAATGAAATTACATGAGCTGATGTATTTAAGAACTTGGTACTGCATCTAGCACATAGAAGGAATTCAGTACAGTTTGCCTATTATTATTATTATTATTGCTATTATAGGTGATGAAACATGAAGCTTCTGGACTTTGTCATTTTGAGCTTTCGATTCCCAGCACTATCAGCTACTCTTTTCAACCTCTTTGAGAAGAAGGAATAGTGATTCTTCCACTGAGTTTGACTATGAAGGTTATAAAGTAAGTACTGCTTGCTTCCCACCCAAATGACGTGCTTTGGCTAAGGATTTCTATCAGAGAGGGTCGACAACACAGCCAATCCCCAACTTTTCACACCAGTGTGGTAGGATTCAGAATGAATAACCCTACACAGGTAATCCAAAAGTTATTTACATTTGTTCTGACTTAAAATATGGATGTCGAATCTTCTGGAAGTAATTTTAAACAAAAGAGAAAATCACTCTGAACAGTGAACTGCCCTACTCTCTCTCTTCTGTAATCACCGTCCTCTCTTTCCAGCTGTGCATTGCTACCAAAACCCGAGTTCACCTCTCCCAGAAAACATTCTCCCTTCCAAGGCAGAGAGGAACGTTAATGCTTCAGGACAGATGCTTTCAGTGCTTTCAACAAATGGACAAACAGTAAATGAAATCACATTCATGTTAATCAGTCTGGATTGAAAAATCAACCCCATCCTTTACATCTCAGGAATCTGCATAGTTCTGATTTTATAGAATATATAGAAGATTAAAAGTTGACTGACCGTCGTGTAGGATTCTCCTACTGTAACTTCCCCAAATTTATCAGGCACAAGAAGGACTCTACACTCAATAAGGAATTACTGCATCCAGATGGCTATTTACTTTTCTCAGAATCAGAACCACGGTTTGAGTCGCATGACTCTGGGGAACTCTCTAGCGTTACATCGTTCAGCTGCAAACCCAGAGGGGAGGGGCGCTCCGTGCTTTCTTGGACAGCGGGTACATGGTTGGAGGTGGCAGAACTAGGTTCTTCAGATCAGCGCTCAAATGAGGGCTTGATCTGGACATTGCCCATTACTTTTATGAGAAAGCAAAGGTCAGATTAACATGGGCCAGAGACCACAGGATGTCTTTTGAAATAAAACGTGTCACCTACATCTTGCATGTCTCTCGTTCTCAAGTTCTGCTGGTCCATGTGCAAAACCTCTGATCTTAATGAAGAAATTACTCACAAAAATACACACTTGCTTTGGGGATGGTCAAAAAAAAAAAAAAAGTATTACTTACGGTGATAAACATCAGCTTATTTATCACTGTTTTGTACCATGCTGCCTAAAAAAGAAAAACCCCAGGGCCCTGGAGTAGAGTACAGTATATGATTTCTTTGAAACTTCATTATGTGTAGATTAACCCCTGCAAAATGCTTCTATCACATGGAATTACCGGAAAGAGGTGAAAACAACAAGAAAGCAAATCCATGGATTTCAGAGTGAAAATCCCCCAGGCTTACTTTCTTCTCTGTTGGATCTGCCCACATGAACATTTTATATGAGAGGATTTTAAATTCTACAACCCTTTTCTTCTTTCTTCATCAGAGAAGGTTTTAAATTAAGAGTTTTACATGCTTGGACCAGATAAGAAATACAAAAGAGGGTGATGGGCTGTCTCTTTGACTGCCTGGTGTTTCTCCTTTCTGGGCACAGAGACATTCAGTCACCGAGTAAGCACTCCCCGAGAGTCTATGATCTGTTTGAGCAAGGCAGGAATATAGAGGTGAAAGTCACCAGGGGCTCAGTGCCCAAGAAGCTCAGATTTATGGGGGAGGGTGGGGGGCAGACCATGTTGGAGAGCAACAGCAATGAATTGGCCATAAAAGAAGTTAAGTACAACATGTTAGTGGATTTCAGAGAAGAGATACTCACTAGCTTTGATGAGAGGTGACAATGACTATTTGGTCTGGACCTTAAAGGAGAAGTGGGAAGTCACCAGAAGAAAAAAGTGTTTCAGGCACAGGGAACAGCAAAGACTGGAGGCGTGAAAAAATTCACGTTTGGGGGATGGGGGCTTGTCAGTGTGGCTCGAGTCATGCATTCATGGGACACACATGGGACAGCTGCTGGAGGAGGCCTTTAACGTAGAAGCCCCCGCCCTCCAGGTGTTACATTCATCAACATCCACAGTCGAGAATCTGCCCACTCCTTACAATCGCATGCTGCTCTGTAACCAAGTGATCATTTTTAGCTGTGCTTTAAAGTGATGCTTTGACATGAAACTGCTCCCTCAACTTTTCTCCCAACAGACTTCAATTCGCGGGAAAGCCTCCTCCATGCCCCTTAATACCCTGTGTGCACAATTAAATTTCCTTCGGAATGCTTCCAGTAAGCAAGTCATGCCTTGAAGGAATGTTCTTTATGCTCCCATCAAACCCGAGGTGGTTTTTTTTTTCACCATTTAAATCTCTTGTCATTTAGAAATTTAGTAACCCAAATGATGTGTCATTTCATCCATAAATCCTACGCACGTATACAACTCGACATGCCCAACAGTCCCCCACGAGCCCGGCTGGAGCATCACTGTGGCTCTGACTTTGCTCCAAGGACCTTCCAAGACAATTTTTAATTTTTCAACTTCGTGTTCTACCTGGAGCTATGATATATTAATTTCCAAGACATAAAATAAAAGGACACCTGTAAAAAAATATTCCTTTTCGAAGTGCGTACGATATTCTGGAAGTAGCTCGGAAAAATACATACAAGCAGCCACACGGTCTAATCTCTGTGATGTGCACATGGGTTTCTGTATTCAAAGTACCTGTTATTCTCACTCCACAGAAACCCAGAAAATCAATGGAACAAGAGGCCTCGTCAATTCAATTGAACTTTGCAAACTACCGCACTGTCATAATAATATGCACCGAAATGCCTGCCCCAACTGCTTACATTGCGCAGCTCTTATCACATGAGATTTATCAGTAGCCACATTTTTCTTAGTAGGCTGGAGCCCAGTGAAGTCAACAGTGAGAGAGACCTATTAATCACGGCTGAGCCTCGTGTGCTATCTGTGATACCTTGTAAAAGGGAGGGTGATAAAAAAGATGCATAGTGACACTCACTGTCAGAAATGCTTATGGGATGATGTGCTCCTATCAGATGGCTTTGCAAGTTGGACTGACATTAAATATCCCACAAGTGGAGTTTAGAAAAAAATAACAATGCTACAAATCTGGGAAGGAATAGCTCTAGGCTTCTGCCAGTCCCCAGTTATTTTAGACCTGGCGACAGGGAGTTTAAGGCTTAAGAGCGACTGCCAAGGCACCTGTTCTAAACTGCAAATTCAGGAAGTGGTGACACCCAGACAAAAATCTGGACCCCACCCCCACCCCCAATCCCACCCTGTCTAGAAATGCAACTCCCGTGACAGCTCCCTGCTTGGCATGCTGCAAACAGCTTATAAATAACGTCAACATGTTACTCATTTACTTTTTTAATGCACAGAAATGTTTGGAGCTTGTTTCTCCCAGTTGTCAGACTGTTCCTTGTGTATCTCTTTGCAACAGTCTTATCTGTCAGGAAGTGTATGTACCAGGAGGGCAGCCACTAGGTCAGCACTTTGCCAGCATTCTGGATTTTGAGGGTTCTAACATATTGATGCTCACACTTGTTTATGGAAGGTTCATCTAAGGAATACCAAGTTGAGCGACAGCTGAACCCCAATAGCTTTGTCTTGAAGGAACAGTCATAAGAGAGACGGATGGTCAAATGTCTTCTGTTGGTATCTCTCACCTGGTCTGAAACCAGTGCCTGGCACTCAGCACGGACTCACTAATTACCTATAGAAAGAGGGGAAGGCTGCTTCTTCCTCTCCCACTCCCCCTGCTTGTGCTCCCTCTCTCACTGGCTGTCTCTATCTCTGTCAAATAAATAAATTAAATCTTTAAAAAAAAAAAAAAAAAGAAAGAGGGGAAAGAAGGAAAACAATCCCGGATGGAACACTGATTTAAAAATATAAAAGATCCTCTGTCCAGACCATTGGAATAGTGGAGAAGATGGAGCCCTTTCTGGTGCCATGAGATATGGTAGGCAGAATAATGACCCTCCAAAGACATCCACGTCCTGATCCCTGGACCCTGTGAATATGTTACTTCACATGGCACTTTGTACATGTGGACTTAAGAGGAAAATTACCCACAGCAGGCCCAGGCCAGTAAGCCCCAGGAAATGGGAAGTTACTAACAATAAACTAGAGATAACCAGAAGCCCCGCTGGGAGCAAACTGATAACCAGCTTAAACAGGCTTCCCACCTAAAGCACCCCCCTCCCCACACCAGTTTAAACCCATTTACCAGCAGTCAGCACAGCCCTTGTAATTTGACCCCCTGCACTCTTTTATAAAAACCCTATAACACCGCTGCCTGGGGCCCCGAATTTCGAGCGCCAGCTTGTCTGGGTCCACTGGCGTAAAATAAAACTGAGTTCTCCTACTTCTCTGAGTGTCACTTGGTTTCTTCCCAGTCTGATTATTTTCCCAACAAGGGGAGGCTCCTCTCAAGGGGAAATGGGAGAGTGGAGGAGAAGGACAGGTTAAACCAGATCAAACTGCTGATATTTAACCATTTTTACTTACAAAAATGACTATTTCATGTGGTTAACCTAACACATTCCTGTCCTGCAGCTGGGTGTTAAACAGGTGACATGAAAAGAAAAAAAGGAGAGCAGGAAACAAGCCATAAGAGACTCTTCAGGATAGAGGACAAACTGAGGGATGATGGAAGGAGATGGGTGGGGGGATGGGCTAGATGGAGGATGGGGATTAAGGAGGGCACTTGTTGTGATGAGCACAGGGTATTGTATGTAAGTGATGAATCTCTGAATTCTACTCCAGAAACCAATATTGCAGTGTATGTTAACTACCTGCAATTTATATTTAAATTTATTTTTAAAAAAAGAAAAAAAGAGACACTCTCTTTCCCTCCTCTTTCTTTTTTGCCTCCTCTCCTCCTCATCCGTTTGGCAATATGATTTAGAAATTAGCAAGGAATCCCAAGGAATCTGAAGGAACTTCTCCTTTTTCTTTCCATTTTATTTGAAACAAAACATACATTGAAAAAAGCAGCCAAGCCTGAGTAAACAGTCATCTCAAAGGTCATCTTCCAGTTTTGCAACTCTCTACCGGTGACTCCATGAATAACCCTAACTAAACTGAATTTCACTGAGAGCAGAAGCGGCGTATTATCCAGGGGTTGGCTTCGGGAATGTCAGACCCGTGCAAGCCTGCCAATGGCAGGAGAGATTTGGGCAATGCAGAAGGTGACCAATGCTTCTCATCTCAACTCTGAACTGAACTGCTGTCCATTGCTAACCCGGCAGTATTTGGAAAGATCAAAGGTCAGGGTCTCAGTTCCCACAAATCTGAATGACAGTGTGCTCTCAGCATTTCCTAATTTTTAATTTCCTTCTGTACAAAGGGAAGTCTACATTCTTTACTGTGACTTTTTAAGAACAGAATGTATCCTCTCCTTTCTTTTATGTTTCATCTGTTGCACTCTTTTACCCATGCCCACTCCCGACACGCACATGCGTGCACACACGGTGTTTTAACCATCTCGAGACCACATGTCATTTCTAAAACATACCTTGTATTTAAATGACCACAACTGCCTACGCATAATGTTCTCCTGAGCTTGAGAAAAATCTATATAAGTGAGGGCCCAGATGAAGTTTTCTCTTCTTTGTGAAAGCCTTCCCAATAAAAACCAGCCTTCCATGTCTTTGCACTTATACAGGATACGGGTATTTCTTTGGACACCTTGGTCCTTCTTGTACCCCGTGCTTATCTGTGTAAATGCATCTATCTATTGTTTATTAATTGCTGCATTTTCTGCCCATGGTTGGTGGCTGGCACAAGGTTAGTGCTGAGTGAGTGATTTTTAACATTAAATATTAGGTCTTTACAGATGGGGCACCTGGGTGGCTCAGTCCATTAAGTGGCTGCCTCCGGCTCAGGTCATGATCTCAGGGTCCTGGGATCGAGCCCTGTGTTGGGCTCCCTGTTCAGCGGGGAGTCTGCTTCTCCCTCTCCCTCTATGCTCTCTCACGCTCTCTCTCAAATAAGTAAATAAAATCTTTTTTAAAAAATAGGCCTTTACAGATGATATGTAGGTATCTGCATCACACAACGTATATGTTAAAGGAAACGTGTTTTCCAGGTGTGCTAAAAAAAATGAACTCAAAGCTGTCAATGATAGATGGTTGTTTAACATTATGTAAGAAATGTCAGAAGTACGGTTGTCTGAATCTAGAATCTAGGCTTCAGATTGGCAAGAAACAAGCAGAAGACAGGAATTTTATTGCGATGAGCTGCACCTTGAACCTCAATGAACCTTCTGAAATTTACAAGAACAGTTACATAGGAGAAGACAAGTAAGTCAAAAAGCAATTTTGTAAAATCAGGAAAATGGCTCCAAAGCCCCTGGCAGGCAAAGAGAGATCTCATTCCTACTATTGCTGATAAACGTAGTGGCCTAAGTAACACAAAGGTACTCCCTTACAGTTCTGGGGGTCAGAACTCCTTCTGGCGGCTCTGGGGGAGAAGCCCCCTTGCCTCTTCCAGTGTCTAGGGGCCACGTGCATCTTTAGTTTGTGGCCCCTCCTCCATCTTCAAAGCCAACGGTGCTGCACCTGCAACCCTCCTCCTGTCTCACCTCTGCTTCTGCCTTCACCTCTCCTTCTCTGACTCTGAATCTCTTGTTCCTTCATAAGGACCCTTGTAATGACAGTGGGCCCATCTAGATAATCCAGGATATTCTCCCACCTCAAAATCCTTAACTTAATCGCATCTGCAAAGTCCACCCTGGACACATCCAGGCCCAGTGTCATCTCAGGGCCACGACACCATAGGGGAGGCAGCATTAGATGGTGTGGTCCCTGCACACGCCCACTGGGGTCTCTCATGGATGCAACCAGGAGGAGCACACAGCTCCCTGCAGTAGCGGCTGGAAACACTGCTCTCGGCAGCGGCGGCCATGATGAGTAATGGCGGCGTCCAGGGAAGAACACAGGGTGCCCGTTTACACACGGAAGCTGCATTCCAAATAAGAACTCTCTCAGAGATGCTCGGGACTCTCAACACGATCATGTGAATAAAATATTTTTTTTTCTTTATGATGCAGAAATAACATTTTGGAGCATGAAAAATGCTGTACTTCTCAAATTTTATTTCTTAAATGCCCAATTTCTATGGGGGATTTTAAAGCTGGGCATAAACACGGTGAAGCTCAGTTGACATACAGCCTCATTTCCTGTTCTGCAGTTTTGTTTATATATATATGTATGTTTGTTTTCTTCATTGTGAAAAAATCTTTAAGGAAACACTTTAGTTAACAAAAAATTTTTAAAAATTTAACAAGTTTCACTTAGCAAAATACACCCAAAAGGAAATCACAGTACAAATAAAGTTTTAAGTCAAGGCCTTACCAATTCCTACAGTATTAGTATTCCTACAGTATTAGTAATGTGTCTCAGTTTTCAAAACTAACTTATTTTTAAAGATTTTTTTTTTTTTTAATTTATGTGACAGGGAGACAGCCAGTGAGAGAGGGAACAGAAGCAGGGGGAGTGGGAGAGGAAGAAGCAGGCTCCCAGTGGAGGAGCCCGATGTGGGACTGGATCCCTGAACGCCGGGATCACGCCCTGAGCCGAAGGCAGACGCTTAACGACTGCGCCACCCAGGCGCCCCCAAAACTAACTTATTTTTAAAATTTTATTTATTTTTTTTTGAAGATTTTTATTTATTTATTTGACAGAGATAGAGACAGCCAGCGAGAGAGGGAACACAAACAGGGGGAGTGGGAGAGGAAGAAGCAGACTCCCATCGGAGGAGACTGATGTGTGGCTCCATCCCAGAACGCCGGGATCACACCCTGAGCGGAAGGCAGACGCTTAACGACTGAGCCACCCAGGCGTCCCTTATTTTTAAAATTTTAAACTTAACCTAAAAGATTTTAATGAAAATAAACTAGAATGAAAAAGCAGGAGAAATGTTCCTCTGTGAATCAGGGATCTAGCATCTTGAGTTTTCCATATACATACACACGCGCACACACACACACACACATTTGCCCCCCTAGTCAGTATTTAAATTGTCATTGCTCTTGAAAAGTGGCGTAGACATGCATGCCACCCACCAAAAGGGTGAATGTGTCTGCTACTAAGTTAGCAAAATTGACAGAATATTGGTGGGTATCTTATCATGGCCTGTGAAAATATAATAAAAATGAAAGTAAACCATTTTTTTACTCCCAGTGCTATCTTATCTTAATTAAAAAGTGTGGAACTAACATTTCAAGAGACAGGCAGAATGACAATAGCACTTTTGTCATCCTCCAATGTGTAAAGCTTAGAAACTAGGTGAAAAAAGAACCCTGCTAGAGTTATGACAAGACCATGTGTCAGAGCATACTTAGTCCAAGTTTGCACTGAGGGGCCAAGCAAGTGGTTCAAAGCTTAGTATTGTACCTACAACACGATGGGGAGTATTTAATGTTTAAAATTTTGGAAAAACAGAATAATAACACAATAAGAATAAAATAATAAAAGGCATTTTATTTATTTATCAAGGGCCCAAACCGCAGGAAAACCTTTGGGGAAGAAATTCACATGGGGCATATTCTTGTCATTAAGTATACTATTTTCCTCTCTTAGTACATTACTGAGTTTCTCTCATCGATGAAGGAATTGCTTTTTAGAGCAATAAAACCCAATGGAATAATTCAATTTGTTCGTGTTAGCAGTGGGACTTTCCAATAATGAATTGAATTTCATAAGAAATTTCATAAGAAAAAAGAGGGCCCATTTTCATAGCTGTGAATGAGGATTAAACCAATATAAACTTCCTTCCCTGTTCAGGCAAGTAATTTAGTGACAACAGAGCACTTTTCCTTTGTGGTCAAGTAATGAGAGTAAAGATGAATGTCAGAAACTCTAAGGGAAACCACATTTCAACTCAGCTCTTCCATGGCAGTGTAAGCAGTACTGGGGCCATTCCAGGGAGTCTGTGATTTTTTTTTTTTCTTCTTTCCTCATTTTCCTTCCTCACTGAGTGTTTCAACTTCCCTTTTCCTACTAATGGCTTTATCTTAAGAGACAACCTTACAGCGAGTAATAAGATGCTAGCCCATGGCAGTCTAAGTGATGCTGATGACCACTCCGGAAGAAATGGGGAATGCAGCCAAATAAATGGATATGGGAACAATAATTACATTCTTCAGAATTATGATGGTGACCTGCTAGCTATGCCAGGTTCCCTTGCTCAAGTTTTCTTCTGCAGTGTCCTTCCAAATACATTAAGAGATACAAAAGTGCAGTAGCACCACCAAAAAAAACCACCTATTGAAAATGTCATTGATCTTTGGCAGAAATTGCCCTAACCGTCAAACAGGTGGATCGTATTGAAGAAGGAGTGATATCCAACCATGCCTAGACTTCAGAAACTCAATATAGTAGAGTCATAGTGGATCCTGGACAGCTGGGCGGCAGAAACATTGTGGGGCATGCACTCAACCACTTGCTCTCAAGCTTCAGATTGAAAAAAAGGGGTTCTAGAAGCACCAGGTGGACTGGCAGAGGAGGTGAATCTCCCACAAACACTGGGTGCAGAAAATCTTTCTTTGTTCAAAAATCAGTTAAAAGAACAACAACAGATATTTGATGTGGGGGATCTATGAGAAGAAGTGCTAGCATAAAAGAAAGGATCCACTGTCCTATAGATGCACTGGAGGTAAACCTTACAAAGGAGCATGCCCACTGTATAATTGCGTCATTAAGAGTGGGGGTTTGCAAGCCAAATTTCTGGCCTAAAATACTAAGGTGGCCATCTATTGGTCATTTAGCCTGTTGGAACTCCAATTTCTCATCTATGAAATGAAGAGGATAACAGCACCATGTGGTGTGAAGATTAAATAAATTAATATAAATACTGCCCTTGACAAGGTAAGGGTACACCCCTTGCTGTCACCGTCATCATTACCGTCATCATCATCACCATGATCACCACCATTACACAAAACCACAGACTAAGGAACTCCATGTTCTCTTCAAATGTCAAGGAAGCAGGAATTTTATAAAATAAGAGATTACAAAATTAGAGGGGCAGGGATCTGGCCAAGGTGTGAAAAGGCAACTGACAGAGAAGGAATTCATGTAAGAAAATAAACACGAATGCCTGAGTAAATGAAAATATGCATTTAAGGCAATGACATTACAGAATGGACAATGTGTAGAGAAGCACACTGATGCTGAGGAAAAGTTACAGTTAATTTATAGGAGAACAACAACAAGTAAAAAGGATCAAATTGATCAAACTGATAATCCTATATCTAACAAATCCATTAGTCTCGAGAAACCAGAAAGGAAAACAAAACAAAGCAAAACGGATATGTAATACCTTGTCTCTACGATGCTAGAACAGTTTCCCCTCTCCCGTCTAGACCTTTTAATAGTTGTGAAGGCAGGAGGCTATCTTCTTGTTGATGTATGTATCAATACACACACATACATAAACACCCATGTACATGTGTATATATACAACTATAACTAAATAAATGATGTATAGTACAATTAGTGGGATCTTAGAAAAAAAAAAAAGGTTCGGTGAACACTTTCTTGAACTAAGAAAAACCAGCCTTTGGAAAAGATTTATCTGTGTTCCAGAAAAGAATATTAAGTGTAAAGAGATGCAACTACACACATACCAAGATTTTTAAAGTGTCAAGACTAAAGCAAAATATTCTCAACAAACATGAGATTGGGAATATCGCTGACTCTTTAAATTTTTTTTTTTCTGTAAAATGGGAAAGAGATCTGAGGAACGGGTAAAAAAAAAAAAAAGAAAAACCCTTCATTAGGTTATGTCTGGATTGATGAGTTTCCCTTTGTCTAATTTTACTAATCTTTGGACAGTGGCATAGATTTGAAATATTTTACATTTAATAAAAGCAGGTCTCCCTTGCTCAGACTTTTCTTTTTCAACTTGTAAACTCCAGTAAAAAATGAAGTCAAACTTCTTCCTGAAGGAAATAGTTGGTTTCTCAAGAATTCTGTACACAGCCAGATGGCTTTCAGATTTTAAGGCAACAGTAAGTCTTGCTTAGATATGCAAGGTCTCCGAAAATATATCATCCATGTACTAGTTCTAAAAATTTATGCAAATCTATTCCAGTTACAAGAAAGATGAATCAAAGGCAGAAGCTGAAGCCTGGGAATGTCAAGGTGTGAAAGGACTATGGTAAGCAGTTAAAGAAGCTAACCCCATAGGATCACATTCAAATCACAGCTGTAAATAAAGTCGTAAAACCAAACACGAATGTTAAAAATAATTTCTGAACGAAAATCTTCCTGTGACAATGAACAATTTAGTGATAAAATTATGAAGCAGTAATAACCAGGGTCTGGAAATCTCTACCACACAAGGATTAGCCGGGAGGTTAATTTCTCATCATACAGGAAGGAGGAATGAAAATAATGATTCTTCACTGTGTCATTAGAGCAAAAAAGCTTTTCTACCTTCCAGAAATGTACCTTCCTCATCACTGGAAAGAATAAAAGCAAAAAAGACAAAATTAGGCAAACAGGCACATAAACATGAAATGTAGAAAATGACAGAAGTTGGTCCACACATTTTAGCTAAGACAGAAAATCAATGTGTGAACAAGGTTTAAAATCCCCTTTAAAAATGTAAGACTCAAAGAATTGGTTTCAAAAATCCAACTATAAACTTGTCGTTAAGGGAAGCAAAAGGACAGATAAATGTTAAAGGAAAAAAAATATATAAAAGCTAATAGTTACCAGGTAGCCACACATAAAAAGAAAGGATAGGTGGCAATAATAATTGAAAGTAAATTTGAACTGTAGACAAGAAACATTAAATGAGAAAGAGCATCATTTTCATTATTAAAAGTTAAAATCCTTCAAGAAATTATCCAACATGTACGTGACAACTCTGGTACCATGTTAATAAATCAAAAATTTAGGAATAAAGAAATGGACAAAACCAAAATTTTGTGAGAATTACAACTCTCTCAGTCTTTGACAGATGAAGAATTTTTTTAAAAAAAGGCAAAGAGATAAAAGATCAGAATATTGTAAAATGGGTAAATTGAATAAATACATATTAGTTTTATATGGCTGTTATGGAACTGTCACAAATCCCTGGATCCAATCATAGGCTATCAAAAGATTTTTTTAAACCCTAGAAAAAGAAGGAATTATGAATGCCATAGATTCTGACCAACCACAATGCAGTAAGACTGGAAATTCATAGTGAAAATATAAGCAAAATTATCCAGTCACTTGGAAATCTGAACAAAATAAAGCAAAACAAAAAAAATAAACTTTGGCTAAATAATACTAAATTAGAAAATTTAAAAATTTACAAACTATTAGAAAATTTTTAAAACCTTTACTAACTAGTATGGACTAAAAATGTTAAAATACAACATATGATTTGGGGTCTTTTCTGGTTCCACACAAATTTTAGGACTGTTTGTTCCAGCTCTTTGAAAAATGTCATTGGTATTTTGATCAGGATGGCATTGAAAATATTGATTGCTCTGGGTAGCATAGACATTTTAACTATGTTTATTCTTCCGATCCATTAGCATGAAATGTTTTTCCATCTTTCTGTGTCTTCTTCAATGTCTTTCATCAGGGTTCTGTAGTTTCTAGAGTATAGATCCTTTACCTCTTTGGTTAAGTTTATTCTGAGATATCTTATGGGTGTTAGTGTTATTGTAAATGGAATCGATTTCCTAATTTCTCTTTCTTCAGTCTCATTGTTTGTGTATAGCAATGCAACTGATTTCTGAGCATTGATTTTGTATCCTGCCACATTACTGAATCGTTGTATGAGTTCTAGTAATTTGAGGGTGGAGTCTTTTGGGTTTTCCATATTAAGTATCATGTCATCTGCGAAGAGAGAGAGTTTGACTTCTTCTTTGCTAATTTGAATACCTTTTATTCTTTTTTGTTGTCTGATTGCAGTTGCTAGGACTTGTACTATGTTGACCCTGAATCGCCAAGGAAATGTTGAAAAAGAAAAACAAAGATGGAGGCATCACGTTACCTGATTTCAAGCTAAATTACAAAGCTGGATCACCAAGACAGCATGGTACTGGCACAAAAAATGGAACAGAATACAGACTCCAGAAATGGACCCTCGACTCTATGGTCAACTAATCTTTGACAAAGCAGGAAAAAAAATCCAGTGGAAAAAAGGCAGTCTCTTCAATAAATGGTGCTGTGAATATTGGACAGCTATATACAGAAGAATGAAACTTGACCACTTTTTCACACCATACACAAAGATAAACTCCAAATGGATGAAAGACCTCCATGTGAGACAGGAATCCATCAAAATCCTAGAGGAGAATAGGAGGTAACCTCTTCGACATTGGCCACAGCAACTTCTTTCATGACATGTCTCCAAAGGCAAGGGAAATAAAAGAAAAAATGAACTTGTGGGACTTCATCAACATAAAAAGCTTCTGCACAGCCAAGGAAACAGTCAACAAAACAAAGAGGTAGCCCATGGAATGGGAGAAGATATTTGCAAATGACACTACAGATAAAAGGCTGGTATCCAAGATCTATAAAGAACTTCTCAAACTCAATACATGAGAAACAAATAATTGAATCAAAAATGGGCAGAAGATATGAACAGACACCTTTCCAATGAAGATATACAAATGACTAACAGACACATGAAAAAATGTTCATCATTAGCCATCAGGGAAATTCAAATCAAAACCACATTGAGATACCACCTCACGCCAGTTAGAATGGCAAAAATTGACGAGGCAGGAAACAACAAATGTTGGAGAGGATGTGGAGAAAGGGGAACCCTCTTAACACTGTTGTGGGAATCCAAGTTGGTACAGCCACTCTGGAAAACAGTGTGGAGTTCCCTCAAAAAGTTAAAAATAGAGCTACCCTATAACCCAGCAATTGCACTACTGGGTATTTACCCCAAAGATACAGACGTAGTGAAGAGAAGGGTCATATGCACCCCAATGTTCATAGCAGTATTGTCCACAATAGCTAAACTCTGGAAGGAGCCGAGATGCCCTTCAACAGATGAATGGTTAAGAAGATGTGGTCCATATATGCAATGGAATATTACTCAGCCATCAGAAAGTATGATTACCGTACATTTGCAGCAACATGGATGGGACTGGAGGAGATTATGCTAAGTGAAAGAAGTCAAGCAGAGAAAGACAATTATCATATGATTTCACTCATTTGTGGAACATAAGGAATAGCAAGGAGATCGGTAGGAGAAGGAAGGGAATAATGAAGAGGGGTATACAGAAGGGGGAATGAACCATGAGAAACTATAGATTCTGGGAAACAAACTGAGGGTTTCGGGGGGGGGATGGGCTAGCCCAGTGATAGGTATTTAAGGAGGGCACATATTGCATGGAGCACTGGGTGTTATACGCAAACAATGAATCATGGAACACTACATCAAAAACTTATGAGGTACTCTATGGTGACTAACATATCATAATAAAATAAATAAATAAAAATATTAAAAAAATACAACATGAAAGTTTACGAAAGGGTAGATGTATTAAGCAACGAATAAAAATAAGTTAAGCATCATATTTATGAGCGTAAGAAAAAGGAAGATGTAAAAGATAACAGAAATTATAGAATGAGAAAACACAAATAAATTTAGAAATTAATTAGTGAACTAATTATTTGGGGGGGAGGTAGAAAAATGAAATCAAATCAAGACAATGAAAATCACAAAGGCAACACAAGCAAAAATGAACAAGTGGGACAATATCCAACTTAGAAGTTTCTGTACAGGAAAGAAAACCTTCAACAAAATGAAAAGGTAACCAACCAAATGGGAGAAAATGTTTGCAAACCACATACCCAGTAAGGGGTTAATATCCAAAATAGACAGGGAACACATACAGCTCAATAGCAAAAGAGCAAAACACAATTAAAAATTGGGCAAGGAGTCTAAACAGACATTTAAAAAAACACACAAACATACAGATGGCCAACAGGTATATGAAAAGGGGTGCTCAACATCATTAATCATTAGGGAGATGCAAATCAAACCCACAATGAGATATCATCTCACACCTGTCAGAATGGCTATTATGTAAAAAGACAAGTATCGACAAGGTTGTGCAGAAAAGGGAATCCTTGTGAACTGCTGGTGGGAATGTAAATGGGTGCAGCCACAAGGGAAACAGTACGGAGGCTACTCAAGATAGTTAAAAAAAAAATACTTAAACTAGAACTACCAGATATCTGGCAACCCCACTTTTGGGTATATATTCAAAGAAAATGAATCATTCTCTCAAGGAAATATCTGCACTCCCGTCTTCATAGCAGCTTTATTTACAATAGCCAAGGTACGGAAAGAAGCCCAAATGGATGGATGAATGGATAAAGTAGATGTGCAAAATATTATATATTTAGTGGGATATTATTCAGACTTAAAAAAGAAGGAAATCTTAACATTTGCAACAACACTGATGAATCTGGGGGGCGTTATGCTAAGTGAAATAAGCCAGAGAAAGAGAAATACTGCCTAGTATCACTTACAGGTAGAATCTAAGGCAAAAGTGGAACTCATAGGAACAGAAAAGAGAGAAGTGGTTGCCAGGGGCTGGTGGGTGGGTGAAGCAGGGAGGCTGGTAAAGGGGAACAAAATTTCAGCTACAAGGGGTGCCTGGGTGGCTCAGTGTGTTAAGTGTTTGACTTGATTTCGGCCCAGGTCAAGATCTCAGGGTTGTGACATTGAGCCCTGCCTTGTGCTCTGTGCGGGACACGGAGCCGGCTTAAGATTCTCTCACTCCCTCTGCCCCTCCCCCTTCCCTTCTCACTCCTTCCCTAAAAAACAAAGCAAAACAAAAAAGAACAACAAAATTTCAGCTATAAGACGAATAGGTCTGAGGATCTAATGTATAATGTGGTGACTGTAGCTGATAACGCCATATTGTATAACCGAAATTTGCTAAGAGTAGAATTTAAAGGTACACATACACAAACACACACAAGGCAACTATGTGAGGTGATAGATGGGATAACTTACTAGATGGAGGATCCTTTCACGGTGTGTACGTATATCAAATCATCCCCTTGTACATTTTCCCTTACAATTTTATTTGTCAATTATACCTCAGTAAGTCTGGAGGAAAAAAAAAGAAAACTGAAACTAAAAAGTAAAAGGAAAAATGACCTTCTTAATAGGCTCCCATTATCAGGTTTACTCGTAAGGTTTTTCTTTTTTCCTTAAACTCTGCACACTTAAAAACAAAACAAAACAAAAACAACAAACTTTTAGGCACTGATCAGTCCCTGCTATATGATTTGTTTCCAAGTAAAAGGAAAAACATCAGAAGCACTGTGATTATAATCAGTTATTGAGCAAGAATCCTCTTTTCATCCTGGACAGGCCCACAACTCTCTCAGGACCCAAGCACCTGCTGCTCTGCCCACAGCCCTTCCCTGGCCCTCACCCTCTGGACAGCAGGTGTTACTCAGATCTATGTTTGGGGGTCAGAGAGAGTCAATTTCCTTCCAAGGCAATTGTGTCCTTATCTCGTCATGGAACACAGAGACTTATTTCCACTTCTGTTGGCTTTGGCCTGGTTGCAGCTCCTCTGAAGGGGGGGTAGCGTCAGGGGATGCACAATATTCTAGGTCTCCCTAGGCTGCCCTCATGCTTCAGAGATTGGCCCCCAATGCACAGGCCCCACAGTTTTTGCAGCAGAGAATACAGCCAGTGTCTCTATAAGCCAAATCTCATTTGAAGAACCCTTCTGGTTAGAGTCACATTCCTAAAAGGCTTTGNNNTGCACAGGCCCCACAGTTTTTGCAGCAGAGAATACAGCCAGTGTCTCTATAAGCCAAATCTCATTTGAAGAACCCTTCTGGTTAGAGTCACAGTTTTCTAAAAGGCTTTGGTTAAGGAGATGTGCTTTTCTGCATTCTTCTTTATCAGACCATACTAAGAAATGAGGCCTGAGAACTTCTAGAGTAGGTTAATTACTCTTATTGTCTCTGCTCTGAATATTCAGGCCTAACATGTGAGTGCACTTGGTATTCCAGATACTTGGAAGTTAAAAGATGGCAGAAACTACAATATATGCCCATTAACAGTAGGCATGGAAGAAGGGCTAAGTCTTCCCAAACCCAAATTCCATGCTTATCATCCTTGGTAAAGCCCAACCCCTTGGAGTCCCCATAGAACGTGCAGGAACCAATTCTTTCTCAGTGAGTAAGGAACTGCCTTTCCTTGTGCTGCCCCCTGACTCATGCTCTGTCCTCTTATTTAGCTATTCACAGACTGAAGATTTACAGCCCTTGAAGAGAGGAACCTTATCTCACCCTTCCTGACTCCCATTAGATTGAGCACATTTTCTTCTACTTAGTGGGCTGAATAAATATTTGCTAAATGGATTTAAAAATGAAAATTGAGCTGCTTGAGTTCACCCTGTGTCACATTTCTCAGGAGGTTAGATGTCAGGTTTTCTAATTAGGAAGGTGGTCAGCTCTGTAATGCCATTACTGTCGGACTAGACGAAAGAGTCCGTAAAATGTGTGTGTGTGTGTGTGTGTGTGTGTGTGTGTGTGGTGAGGTGGTGGGTGGGTGGGAGCAGTGCTACTCTCTGAAAACACCAGAATTATTGGACTTGATGAAGAGGAGGCTTAGGAACAGGATTTCAGGTAAGGAAGAAGACTTAGAGAGAGGCAGCACTTACTCCTAATGGACATGAGCTAATGGGATTACATTCCATTGGGAAGAATTTAGATCAGGCAGAAGGAGAGATTCCTGAACTCAGTGTCAAAGGATTTAGATGGTTGCCCCCGTAGACTCTTTTCCTAGAAAGCTTTTTAAATAGAACTGCCATCTATCCACTAACCGGCTTCAACGCAGACCTTCCCAGNCGACAGAGACAAGGAGGTGCTGGACAAAGCCAGAATAGGTACAGCTGCTCTCACCTGTGCACATGAGGGAAAGCAAGCCATGTTTTCTGCCATAAACAATTATGTGGTCTCAATTCTAATTAGAAACAAACACTTTCGCCACAAGTAGGTACATATTGTTCCTTGGAAAATCTTCCACTCCCCCAAGATGAGGAGAGCCTGGTCGGCATACGCNGGAGAGTACTGGTAAGCTCAGCACCATATTTTATTTACAATTCTGAGATCTAGGATGTAAATGACGTCAAGAATGAGTTTTGCAACAACTTGGCTCTAAACAATTTAATTTTCTTTTTCTTTTCTTTTTTCTTTTCCTTTTCTTAAGGTTATATTTATGTGTGAGAGAGAGAGAGTGCATGCACGGGCACAAGAGGGGGGGGCGAGGGAGAAACCGATGCCCCGCTGAGCGNACAAGGAGGTGCTGGACAAAGCCAGAATAGGTACAGCTGCTCTCACCTGTGCACATGAGGGAAAGCAAGCCACGTTTTCTACCATAAACAATTATGTGGTCTCAATTCTAATTAGAAACAAACACTTTCGTCACAAGTAGGTACATATTGTTCCTTGGAAAACCTTCCACTCCCCCAAGATGAGGAGAGCCTGGTCGGCATACAGNCGGGGCTTGATCCCAGGACCCTGGGATCATGACCTGAGCCAAAGGCAGATGCTTAATGACTGAGCCACCCAGAAGCCCTAATTTTCTTTTTATTCTTTATTTTTAAAATTTTTTTAATAATATTTTTTTATTGTACTATGTTAGTCACCAACAGTACATCCCTAGTTTTTGGTGTAAAGTTCCATGATTCATTACTTGCGTGTAACACCCAGTGCACCATGCAATAC
>NC_048232.1:9708686-9713491 GCF_002007445.2 Ailuropoda melanoleuca | reverse complement strand
GTGTGTGTGTGTGTGTGTGTGCGTGTGTGCGTGTGCGTTTCTGTGGGAGGGGACCTTCTGGGCTCCTCACACTGGATGGTATAGGGGTAGTAGCAGTTCTGTGTAGAGTTGGGAAATCCCTGTTGGCAGGCTACCCATCTCTAGCTTGGATTNCCCCTCTGAAGCCCTCAGTTTGTTTCCCAGAGTCCATAGTCTCTCATGGTTCATTCGCCCTTCTGTTTACCCATCCTTTCTTCTTCCCTTTCTTCTCCTACCGATCTTCCTAGTTCTTATGTTCCATAAATGAGTGAAACCATATGATAATTGTCTTTCTCTGCTTGACTTATTTCACTTAGCATTATCTAATTTTCTTTTTAAAAGCATAGCCAAAGTGAATGTTCGAGTCGGGGCTTAACTAAGTTGCATTTAAAACTATTAGCCAGAGTGTGGCACTGCTTCGTCCACGCATCTGAGCAGTGCTGAGGGCCAGGTGTCTGGAGAGAGGCAGAGGCAGCCAGCGCTGTTTTCCATCCTTGCTACATGCGTGGTGGTGGATTCTCCAGGCCTCTTCTTTAAACGTTCAGCTGGGCTACAAGAGTGACAGTGTTTACCTTCCATTACGAGGAAGTACAGCCTTGTGCCAACTTGGAGTTCACTGATATCATTTGATTACCTAAAGGATAACTACCTGTGGGTACAATCATCCCAGTTATATCTCTGGACGTGAAGAGACAAGGAATTAATGGCCCCATATGCAACTTTACAAAACCAAAAAAGGACATGGACTAGCCCTGGGAGTTAGGCACGTGAAAAGTACACCAGCAAAACTTCATTTGTTTCTTCAGATAATGTATTTGAGGGCAGTGGGAGGGACTCAAGTGGCAAACCGGCCAGAGCTCTTCATTTTCTCCGACCCTGACCTTCACCCAGAGCACGACAGAGACAAGGAGGTGCTGGACAAAGCCAGAATAGGTACAGCTGCTCTCACCTGTGCACATGAGGGAAAGCAAGCCACGTTTTCTACCATAAACAATTATGTGGTCTCAATTCTAATTAGAAACAAACACTTTCGTCACAAGTAGGTACATATTGTTCCTTGGAAAACCTTCCACTCCCCCAAGATGAGGAGAGCCTGGTCGGCATACGCCGCAGCTTGAGAGGGCTCAGGCCGAAGCTGAGGGCGTTTGTGCAACAGTGGAAGGTGCTGACGAGAGCAGAGTCGCTCGTCTCGGCCTACGCATCTGGTCATTTGTGCACAAGATNGAGAGTACTGGTAAGCTCAGCACCATATTTTATTTACAATTCTGAGATCTAGGATGTAAATGACGTCAAGAATGAGTTTTGCAACAACTTGGCTCTAAACAATTTAATTTTCTTTTTCTTTTCTTTTTTCTTTTCCTTTTCTTAAGGTTATATTTATGTGTGAGAGAGAGAGAGTGCATGCACGGGCACAAGAGGGGGGGGCGAGGGAGAAACCGATGCCCCGCTGAGCAGGGAGCCTGATGCGGGGCTTGATCCCAGGACCCTGGGATCATGACCTGAGCCAAAGGCAGATGCTTAATGACTGAGCCACCCAGAAGCCCTAATTTTCTTTTTATTCTTTATTTTTAAAATTTTTTTAATAATATTTTTTTATTGTACTATGTTAGTCACCAACAGTACATCCCTAGTTTTTGGTGTAAAGTTCCATGATTCATTACTTGCGTGTAACACCCAGTGCACCATGCAATACATGCCCTCCTTACCACCCATCACCAGCCTATCCCATTCCCCCACCCCCCTCCCCTCTGAAGCCCTCAGTTTGTTTCCCAGAGTCCATAGTCTCTCATGGTTCATTCGCCCTTCTGTTTACCCATCCTTTCTTCTTCCCTTTCTTCTCCTACCGATCTTCCTAGTTCTTATGTTCCATAAATGAGTGAAACCATATGATAATTGTCTTTCTCTGCTTGACTTATTTCACTTAGCATTATCTAATTTTCTTTTTAAAAGCATAGCCAAAGTGAATGTTCGAGTCGGGGCTTAACTAAGTTGCATTTAAAACTATTAGCCAGAGTGTGGCACTGCTTCGTCCACGCATCTGAGCAGTGCTGAGGGCCAGGTGTCTGGAGAGAGGCAGAGGCAGCCAGCGCTGTTTTCCATCCTTGCTACATGCGTGGTGGTGGATTCTCCAGGCCTCTTCTTTAAACGTTCAGCTGGGCTACAAGAGTGACAGTGTTTACCTTCCATTACGAGGAAGTACAGCCTTGTGCCAACTTGGAGTTCACTGATATCATTTGATTACCTAAAGGATAACTACCTGTGGGTACAATCATCCCAGTTATATCTCTGGACGTGAAGAGACAAGGAATTAATGGCCCCATATGCAACTTTACAAAACCAAAAAAGGACATGGACTAGCCCTGGGAGTAAGGCACGTGAAAAGTACACCAGCAAAACTTCATTTGTTTCTTCAGATAATGTATTTGAGGGCAGTGGGAGGGACTCAAGTGGCAAACCGGCCAGAGCTCTTCATTTTCTCCGACCCTGACCTTCACCCAGAGCACGACAGAGACAAGGAGGTGCTGGACAAAGCCAGAATAGGTACAGCTGCTCTCACCTGTGCACATGAGGGAAAGCAAGCCACGTTTTCTACCATAAACAATTATGTGGTCTCAATTCTAATTAGAAACAAACACTTTCGTCACAAGTAGGTACATATTGTTCCTTGGAAAACCTTCCACTCCCCCAAGATGAGGAGAGCCTGGTCGGCATACGCCGCAGCTTGAGAGGGCTCAGGCCGAAGCTGAGGGCGTTTGTGCAACAGTGGAAGGTGCTGACGAGAGCAGAGTCGCTCGTCTCGGCCTACGCATCTGGTCATTTGTGCACAAGATCTTTAGGTAGCGTCCTACCCACAGAGGGGACAGAAGCCCCGAACCACAGGCTTGCAAAGGTGAATGGACACTGGCATAGCACAGATGTGCAGGCTGGGCTCAAGGTTTTGTGAAAGGGAACTGGTTCACACACATAGGAGGAGTTTGCTCAGTGTCTTCCTCTCCCTTCAGGAGAGTAACTCTTGCTCAGAGACTCACAGAAAGGTCCATGGTTTATATCCCAAACCTTCCATGTAGCAGAGGACAGGGCGGCTCTCGGTCCCATGCTGATTGACATTGTGATCAATATTCTTCCCTCTAGTTTAGGAATAAAGGACCCAATATAGTCATTGTGTGTGTGTGTGTGTGTGTGTGTGTGTGTGTGTGTGCGTGTGTGCATGTGCGTTTCTGTGGGAGGGGACCTTCTGGGCTCCTCACACTGGATGGTATAGGGGTAGTAGCAGTTCTGTGTAGAGTTGGAAAATCCCTGTTGGCAGGCTACCCATCTCTAGCTTGGATTGCCTGAGCTTCTTGTGAAGGCAAGAGGCCCAGTGACCCATTTCTGCTCTTTCCTCCATCGGCCATCCCCCTTGGTCTATGAATTTTCCACCTTGGAAGGGCACATCTTCGTTGCTGCGCTCTGGTTCAGGCTGCTAGAAAATCAGGTCCTTTGTGGTTGAGTGACTAAAAGAGACACATGCTGTCAACTGAAGAAGCCAGAGGCTGTGCCTGGCCTGTTGAACATCACAGGCATAAAGTAGAATGGATGGATGGACGGATAGAGAACCCCTCCAACTCTGGATGGGAGTGAACTGGCTCCCTCCTATCCAACCCTTCCACTTCCCTCATTATCTCCCAGCCTTACTAGCTCTCCTTCCCCAAACTCCAGGTAGCTGAGAGATTCTCCATCTGTTCAAAAAATTTTAGTCATACTTCCTTGAAGGCTGGGATGAAGGAAGACTGAATCACTGCCTGCCTACATCACGGAAGTAGCCCCTTTTGGCCTATTCATTGTCTACCCCAGTTGCTCATCAACATGGAGCCATATCTGAGAGTTTTCAGACTAAGTGGATTAGGACTCGTCCAAAAGCAGTGTAAAGCTGCTCATAGAAAAGAGGNTGTAGCAGAGGACAGGGCGGCTCTCGGTCCCATGCTGATTGACATTGTGATCAATATTCTTCCCTCTAGTTTAGGAATAAAGGACCCAATATAGTCATTGTGTGTGTGCGTGTGTGTGTGTGTGTGTGTGCGTGTGTGCATGTGCGTTTCTGTGGGAGGGGACCTTCTGGGCTCCTCACACTGGATGGTATAGGGGTAGTAGCAGTTCTGTGTAGAGTTGGAAAATCCCTGTTGGCAGGCTACCCATCTCTAGCTTGGATTGCCTGAGCTTCTTGTGAAGGCAAGAGGCCCAGTGACCCATTTCTGCTCTTTCCTCCATCGGCCATCCCCCTTGGTCTATGAATTTTCCACCTTGGAAGGGCACATCTTCGTTGCTGCGCTCTGGTTCAGGCTGCTAGAAAATCAGGTCCTTTGTGGTTGAGTGACTAAAAGAGACACATGCTGTCAACTGAAGAAGCCAGAGGCTGTGCCTGGCCTGTTGAACATCACAGGCATAAAGTAGAATGGATGGATGGACGGATAGAGAACCCCTCCAACTCTGGATGGGAGTGAACTGGCTCCCTCCTATCCAACCCTTCCACTTCCCTCATTATCTCCCAGCCTTACTAGCTCTCCTTCCCCAAACTCCAGGTAGCTGAGAGATTCTCCATCTGTTCAAAAAATTTTAGTCATACTTCCTTGAAGGCTGGGATGAAGGAAGATTGAATCACTGCCTGCCTACATCACGGAAGTAGCCCCTTTTGGCCTATTCATTGTCTACCCCAGTTGCTCATCAACATGGAGCCATATCTGAGAGTTTTCAGACTAAGTGGATTAGGACTCGTCCAAAAGCAGTGTAAAGCTGCTCATAGAAAAGAG
>NC_048232.1:9652955-9708010 GCF_002007445.2 Ailuropoda melanoleuca | reverse complement strand
CAGGATAGGCAGATGGAACTCTAAATTCTTTTATAAATTCCTATTAAATAACATATTATATTGAGCTGCTGGAAGGAAAATGCAGATTCTTTCCAAAGCTTAGAAATAAGGTGTCTATCCCCAGCCCCCCACACCAACACACACACATCAAAGCCACTATGATCGCCGCCGCCATTGTTGGTAAGGGGGAAAGAATAGAAACAAGAGTAAAAGTCATCTTTCACTACAGCAAACAAAGCAAGTTTCGCTTGTCACAGTGAATGATGAATGGCTACCTATCACTTTCCAAAGAGAGAGAAACCAAAGATTGTGTATCAATTTTTGTAATTTTAAAGCTGAAAGATAATAACTCTGCAGAGATGGAGCAGACCACATAAAAATCCCCTCTGAAAATGTGATTACACATAAAAATCCATAAAAATGTACAAAGTGATAGATGAACCAAAACTACACAAATGCAGTTTTTTTATCCTTTTGGAACGGAGCAGAAATGGCATATGTAGAGAGAATGATTTTATTTTGTATTTTTAAAAGAAATATTTGGAGCTTAATTGAATTGTACTTCTGGTGGGAATTGAAATATTTAGCTGGAATATTGGGTTTTATTTTAAGCTGAATTCTATATTGAAGAGACAAACATCCTCTGTGAGGACTAGCAGTAAGGTTGACCCACTTCAATAAACTAAAATAGCCACGCTGCTTAGAAGGCAGTACACTTTCTTCCCACACTCTCCTAACCCCCAAAGGGTCTGTACTCAGTATTCTTGATAATTCTGATAAGGAAATCATCTTTGATTGATTCTAATTAAATCCAGTTTACATCTGGTATTTATTTATTGAGATTCTTAAAATTAACTTTTTGTGTGTGTTGTTACCCTAAATCTGTGTCCCCCCAACTTTCAATTTCATATCATCAATGAATCTGGAACATGTCTTGAGACGATGTCTCCTTTTGCTTATTCCGTAGAAGTTATCAAGTTAATCCTAAATTCTATACAACATACCTTACCAATATATATTATTTTTTATTCATTTTAAGATATTTTGTTTGCGTTGGGCCTTGAGGGGTTTCATGATGTCCCCAAAGATAAATTAAACCAACAGTCCTGCATAATAAAATGTGCTTAAGTTTTTTGCATTTAGAAATCACACCAATAATTTGTATCTTTAATGATTACAGGTGATGGAAAAAAATGCCCTTAAACCTCAAAAAGCTTGTGTCAGAAGTCCTTAGAGGTCTGCTTCTATTGTTCAACTTATGGTTCACAACTAGTATGGACACCGTTGTATAACACAGGTGAGGTGTTTACTTTATGTTGCAATCCGGGTAAAGTATACTATAAATACCACAGTATGGTTTTTAATATGTAATTTCAATGTATTATTTATATCAACTGGATTTAAGGAATCTACAGAAGCTAGGTTAATAGCCTGCCAATCAAACCTATATTTTAAATGGCCATAAGCAAAAAGAATGCATCCAACAGGTCAACTTTGTTTTTAGCAAACCCTTTCCTCCACACCCTCAGAATGGCAGCTGGACAATGAGCAAGGTTCTGAAAATCAACCATAAGGACTCAGGAGAAGGAGAAGTGGACAAGACTAGAGGGTGGAAAAGATGAATTCCAGAGGGAGGTGGGGGTGGAGATTAACAAGCCCACGGTTTACTGCTAATTTCTTTAGCATACGACAACTCTAAACCTTGGCGAAAAACCCAAAGTGTGTTGTATAAACTTCCAGCCCTCAGCCGCCCTGATTCTTATTAGAAGAGACCTAGAGAGACAAACAATATGCTAGGAGCATGGGGGTACCTGTTATAAACAGTCTGAACTGCAATTCATCTTACTAAACATCTTGGACACCAGCCAGCTCGAGAATCATAAAACACCTCGGAATACAAGATGCTGTCACTGAAGAAACCCTGTTTGCTTATCAAAGAAAAGGCAACCAATTAACAGTTTTATTACTAATACCATTACCCCAAGGGCTAAAATTAGGTTTATTTATTTATTTTAAGTTCAACCCACTAAATGCCACGCTAACACACAACAAGGTACAGCTCATATTACAAATGAATAACTTAATTAAAAAACATTGATTTTGCTCATTGACTGCTACAAATTTTATTAAATATTAATGATAACATTTTGTATTTTTTATACTAGTCATGAAAGTTTTATGTGCTCTCTCCCCTAACAGCAGCCTTAGATTTTATGACAAAATCTTAGGCAGCTCAAAGTACAAACATAAATATTGCATTGGCCAGCTTGGTACAATATATGTGTACATAAGCCAATGAGAGGATGTGTGTACATTTACCCAAATATGCACCAAGTTAGGAGCGCTGACTCAACGAAGTGAGGGAGAAACTAGAGTGGTTTAAGTTTGTGTTTTATTTTAACTGCAAGAAGGGTCACCCAGAAACTACTGGAAAAAGCCCCCAATGAAGTGGGACCTCAAAACCCTATAACCCAGTGTGTCCTCTCCCCAAATCCTGTGTATCAAACATGACTCTAGGAAAAAAAACAAAAACAAAAACATAAGTTTATGCTACAAATCCTCTGTGGCAAGAGGTTTCACCAAAAAGACAACATTCTCCTCTTTCCTTACCCGGTGGGCCCCAAAACACTAGAAGCTCACCAGCCTACGGAAGAGACTTTACAATTTTTGGTTGTTGCTTCCGTGGGCTTGCTTTCCATGTTTACAGTAAAGCTGGTATAGCTTTGGACTTTTATCAGTAATCTAGATGATCTCTAAGGAACCCGTATCTTGTTCCTCCGAGCTCTCCATGAAAACCGTCCATGTTTGGAGTCAGCTGACAGCTGTGTGAAGTGAATCAGATGACACATTATTTGGGATGTTTTTTCCATTCTTTGGAAGCTTTTTACTTAAAATTTTGTAAAACGTTAGCACAACATCGCTACTTTGAACTTTTGCAGTGACTTTTTTTCTGTGTCTCAAAATTATTTAAAAAATTGAGAATTTAAGTCACTTCTTCAAATCACCTCAGAGGTCAGAGGGACAGGTCAGGCCTCTGAGTTATACAAGGCCTTCCAAAACTTAACAAACTTCCTTAGGAGTACAATCATAGCAACCCAGACTTA
Organism: Ailuropoda melanoleuca; assembly: GCF_002007445.2. Lineage (NCBI taxonomy): Eukaryota > Metazoa > Chordata > Mammalia > Carnivora > Ursidae > Ailuropoda > Ailuropoda melanoleuca. The sequence goes on along the minus strand of NC_048232.1, from coordinate 9,704,906 downwards.
AAAACAAAGTTTGAGCATTACTAAGTACTTGTTAAAAAAAAAAAAAAATCCAGCCATACTCTACATATTTTGCAAATGCCCTCACAGCAGAAGGTGAGGGAGGGAGACAGGGGAGGAGGAGTGCTTTCCAAAGGGAAAGACTTCACATGAAAGACACTGAAGAATTTTTTAGAAACGAGGAACTAAAAGGCAGACCAGAAGATCTTTCAAATAGATGTGTTTTTGAAATGCAAAATATGTTTTTGTAAAACATCCATAGAGGGTAACATGTGGAATGCAATGTATTCAATTTTGTAGTTACAGGTGACCTGAGTATGCTTGGGTGCTTCGCTCTGTATCCATTATTCTTTGTGTAGCCCGTTCTGATCTGCCCCCACCCCCAATGCCAGCTGTCCCTCTGGACTCTGGGAGGCTGAGCCCTAAGGCTGCATCCCCAGCCCTTGACAGCTGGCTCCTGTTGGGCCGGGCCAAGGAGAGCAGATGGAGATAAAGGGCAGAAGGAGAGAGGGAGAGGAAGAGATGGGGGTATTTCTGCCCTGCTGCTCCCTGCATTTGCCTCTTTGGAAAAACTATGCCCTCTCCTTGCTCCTGGGTCCTCCTCCTGCCTGAGGTCTCTGGGTTCCTCCACATTCCCTGTACACCCAGGCTGTGCACCCAGCAGTGTTCATTACAAGACTTCAGAACCGTGTGAATGAGAACTTCTTTCTTTCCTTCTTTTCCTGCTAAGACCGTGACTGACAAGAGCAAAGTAGCTGTAGCCCTTACTAGGTGTCCTTCCCAGGTTGTGTTACCTAACACAACAACTCCAGATATCAGGTCACAGGGGGGCTGTTAAGAAAGGAGCCTTCTAAAGAAAGTAATGAGACGAAGAAAGATGAAACAGTCACCGATCAACGCACGAATCGCTGCCTACATTTTTCTGTGAACTTACAGACACACAAAATGCCACGCAGTTACATCAGTATCGTCTCCCTTACCGTGGTGGAGTCAAGTCTCTTTCCCTGATGGCGAGCGCTCGGGGAGAAACAAAACAAAAACCCCCAACCATTCCCGGGATGGTGTTCGGTGCCGGACCCGAGGGCATGCACTCTGTAAGTCTGACACATTTTGAAAGGGACTAGTGTCCCCAACTCAGCTTGACTGTGAACCAGGTCTATAGAGCCACCTTTAGTCCTCCCAGGGAATAAATTAAATCTGCATCTTGACTGTGTTGCCTGGAAGAGATTGTTAAATTATTTATGGTGCAATAGCAGGGAGTTGCTCTTCTCTGCAAGTTGGGGGTGGGGTGCAGTGTATTCTGCCTGCTGTCTACTCCCGGCCACTGCGTTCCTAAGTCCAGTAATGTCTAGAGAAAAATAACAAGGCTGGAGGCAACCGAGATATATTAACAAAAAAAGAGGCAGTAAATCACTTTTCGCTGTTCGAAGACTGCTCTCTGCCTGTGAGGGCTGCTGTTGTGCTCTGGCCCTGCCTGGGACGTGGCGGATGTCTGCTGATGCCTGCCTGGGGAGCGTGGGGCAGGGGCTGGGCTAAGGACCACATGCATTGAAGGGCAAGGTTTTAGAAATGGAAATAAGAAGAAAGTCAAGAATTTGTAGAAGGGATTTTTGCTAATTTGGAAACTCCTGCTTCCGAGTTTTGCTCGTGGTTCGTATATATACTCAGTGTCAAAATAGCTTTATACCAAGCATCAGAAGACCTGACTGTTTACATAGGGCTGGTTCAAGGATGGATTTCTTAAAGCTTCTGGGTGATTTACTGGTATTTTGGAAATCATTGAAGAACAGAGTGACAATGGAAAGCCTCAGTGGTGTTCCCATTAGGGGGGACCTTTCTTGTGGACATTTATCCCTTGTGCCCTGATGCTTTCACATGGAAAGAAAACCAAAACGACTGTAAAATTATAGAGAAGATTTAAATGCACATAGCCAGTGCTAACACATCAATGTGTTCAGGTAAAAGGATCTCAATGACAAATTGCTGATTTTTTTCAGAGGTCCATTATGGAATGAGGCAGAGGGAAGGGTACACTGTGAAGGAGGCACACAGGAAAAGTGGACACAGCACAGGAGGAAAGAAATGATGAGAAGACTATCTAGTTCATATTAAATCCAGAGCTTGGGAAATGTTTTATCCTACTTACTTGAATGGAGAACAAGTCTATCCTAAAATGTGTATGCAGGACCATCCTTATTTCAACTTGGAAGGGATATTATTTTACCTAACTTTATTGGAACTATAATAGAAATCAAATACATTATATTTACATGAACACTCTCTTCGTAGACCTTAAAACATTTGCCACACCTTATCGAATCCCTCCACATCTGAGTTAAGAGTCCAGTTTATCCCCTCACATTGATATTAAAAAAAGCAAGCCATGGAAAAATGAAAATTTTTTGCTTTCCTAGATAAATAGAAAGTAGGTAGATGGATAGATGGGTGACAGAAATATAAAATGGAGATATTTGTAGTTTTATTTATCCTGATATTAGCATGTGTTATTATAACATTCTGACTTTTATATTTGTGGTAAACATTAATTAGTTCTCTAGACTAGGAAGAGAGATGTTAAGTCTGAGGTAATACCCAGCATTGAAGTTAATACCAAAAATGCATATTATTAAGATCCACACGCTTGTTTAATTCTTCCCCTTTTCTACTATGTTTAAGCTGTTTAAAAAATATTTATTTCTTTATTTTAGAGAGAGAGAATGTACAAGACCGGGGGTGGGGGCAGAGAGAAACCCAAGCAGATTCCAAGCTGAGCATGGAGCCCAATGAGGGGCTTGATCTCAAAACCCTGAGATCACTGGGCTGAAACCAAGAGTTAGGTGCGTAACCAACTATGCCACCTCGGTGCCCCTAAACTTATTATTGAAGTATAATGCACAGAGAGGAGTATATATAAGTAAGGAATTCATTCACCTCTAATACTTTTTTTTTTTTTAAAGCGACACAGAGATAAGAGCTTGCTTATGGGCTAAGGCAGGAGTCCTCTCTTCCCAGTAGGAAGAAAGCAGATGAAAACTAGGAGATTTTCAGTACAGGCAGATTGTAGGTCCCAAAGGTGGCTGTAATAACACTTCCCGTCCCATATGTCCTTCAGCAGAGTGACCTTGCTACTCCTTCATCAAGAGATAGACTATGTCTCCACTCGTATCTGGGTGGGCTCTGTGACTGCTCTAACAGAATACAAGTAGACAGGACTCTGTGTCCTTTCTGGGCACAGCATTTAAACTTTAAGCTACTTGAGTAGCTTCAACGACTGCCATTTGGAATATTTGCTCTTGGCAGGCTCTTGGAACCCAGCGTTGGGCTGTAAGTAGCCAAACCACATGGAGGGGCCATGTGTAGTTGCTTCGGTCACACTCTAGCTGAACTCCCAGCCAACAGCCTGCCTCAACCGCCAGCCACCCGAGTGTGCCATCTTGGGTGTCCTGCTCAGTTAAGACCTCAGATGACTGCGGCTCCAGCCAGCGTCTGACTTCAATTGCTGGAGAGAGCCCGGTGTGAAATGCCCAGCTAAGCCAAATCAACCCACAGACCCCTGAGAGGTAACAATAAATGGTTTTAAATCCACTCATTTGGGGAGTAGTATGTCAACCGGACACAGACCACTGGAACAGGTACCAAAACACTGATACAGAAATTTCACTTTCAGAGGAAGAAAGCAGAAAAGGGACAAGAACAAGCAAGGTGACAGATATACTCACAGACTAAATGGGTGAGAAATGAAAGGCGAGAATTTGGAAGCAATGGCATTTGGTAAGAGAGAAAAATATGGGTTATCAGGCTTAAGAAAGGGATAGATATTTGGAATATCATATACGTACAAGTGGAGACAGTCCAGCAAAAGTTTACTGACATGTTTGAGGACCAGGCTGATGATGTAAATGGTCATTCTGAACAATATCTGCCTGGGGCTGGGATTTTCTCCATCCGTGTTTGGCTGTGCAGGTTAGAAGAGAAATCATATGACTGGATGGATCTTGGATTGCAATTTTAAAGAGCAGGTGAAGATGGAAGGGAGAACAATATGGCTGTGGGTTCTGGTCGGTATTAGCTGAAGCAATGGGCCATTGATTTTAACCTGTGTAGGGAAAGGAAAGGAAACTGGGAGAAACCTGATTTTAGAAGTGAAAGAAAAGAATCTGCAGAAAGTGGATGCATAAAAGATTAGCTATGTGAGAGCAAGGAATGAGAAAGCTGAAGAGAGAAGTTTTGATCCAAAAATAGAATGTTATTGAATTCTTTGATGTATCTGTATTTTTTATGACCTCGTTAGTACTTCAGAGTTTTACCTATAAAATATTTAAAGGCTAATAGATGAAAAAATCCAAACCCGTTAATATTTCCATCTGTCATTAATTTGTAAACATCCCTGCATAGGAAGTTGATTCACAATGAAGGGTTAGACTGCGGCTGTATTTGCCAATATCCAGGGGTGAGAGCTGACTGTGCGCAGCTTTCTAGATTTGTGTTCAGTGACATCATGGTGGTAGCTTGAAATTGGCCATGGTGGAACATCTACATTACAGAAATTTGCAGACACAACAGTTTAGGGCTTTTGTCTGCCAGAGGGGGGGTGGTTAAACATTTATCAGCACACCACTCCTCATCCCCTCCATATACCCTGTTTACCACAAGAAAGAGATTTTAATTTTCCACATTTCTTACAAATGTGTATCTACTAACTCAAGCCTTATTCTTCAAAGGACGTGAATGGAGGATCATTTCAGCACAAATGTTGAGTTCAAGATGAGTAATTTATTACATGTGAAGACACACTTCTTCTTTCCTATGCCAGAACATTCCAAGACAGAAGGAAAAAGTCAACAGACAAGCTGAAGTAAGCAAAGTTCAGCCGTGTGAAGCTGTGGGTCCTATAACAGCTATGGAATTGAAAAAAGGATTAACTCTGAAAAGATTATTTTAAGAGGGGGAAAACTGGCGTACTTTGTTCTCTCTTCTCAGTGAGCTTGTGGCAAAAAGGAATTGAAGTCAGGATCAGCGTTCTCCTGGGTCTGTGCAAATACACCCACCCCTGCTACTTGAAAGTCACACGACCAGAAATCCAACCCAAAATGCCTGGGTTCCTTCCCACGTTTAGTTTGCCAACACTAGAATATTGGCATTGAAAAGAATGCTAATAAACCAATCACTCGAACGAAATTTTAACCTCTCCAATTTGCCCCATAGTGTAGCTGGTGTATTACAGTCTACAGCAAAACAGCCTCATTCTCTCACTTCATTTTTTTTGGAGGGATTTTTTTTTTTTTCCGTTCAATTTTCAAAGACTGCGTTTTCCTTTCTCCCTCATTTTGCTTTAGGATAGTAACAAAAATTAATGAATTAGCACTTAAAAAGGAAAGGTTACTGGGAATATGAATGAAAACATAATCCTCAGAGGATCTCAGCCTGATAAATTTGAAGGAAGACACAAAGATGTTATCTGCTAGGCAAGGCAAACCTGGGAATTTTGAGCTGTCCCTTAGTATACTAAACTATATTAATATTTTTTTTCCATTCATGCAATAAAAACTTATTGAGAATGACTTAGATGTGAATGTAAGGGTAATAAAGTGCTTTGTGACTCACTCTCAGAATTTCAATACAGACTTGAAAGGTTTCATTAAAATTAGAAGCATTTTAGCTTGTTCTGTTTCTATTAAATGGGAACACATTAATGTATTTTATTTTGGGGGAGGATTAGAAGCGATGAATATGTAATAACTGGTGCTGAAAGGCCGGGTGATATTTTTGAGATAGAAGAAAAGCACCAACAAAACCTCCACACCACTTGAACACTGTTCTGTGACATTCTTTATCCAGGTGGCTTCACCGATAATCCCATTAGGCATTAGCAGGTGTTAACGTTAGTCACTGGAAGGCTTCCTTATCTTCCCTTGAATACAGTGGGAAACAGACCATGTTTCCTACTGAGAACAGATGAAGAGTGAGGCACAGGGTGAATTCTGTGTAATGGTTACTCTGTTTCATGAATGAAAATTATCTAACAGGGAAAAATAATTTTCCTCATTTTTCCTTCCAAGGGCACTTATTAAAATGGACTTTTTAAATGAATATGCAATGATACAGCAAATTAAACTTGCTATATCAAAACAACAACACACTATGAGATTTTGAAAATACCCAAGGTTATTTTATTATATGAGGAGAAACTACTATATTGTGTATATATGTTTTTCATTACTGCACTTCAAGATGATAGAATTTGGAGACAAGCAGAGGCTTTAACATTTCAACAATCTTTTCCTGAGGGAAAAATGACATGTGAAGTACTGTGGACCGGGAGATTAAAGCTAGTCCGTGATGAACTGAGTGCTTGTAGCCTCCCAAAATACTTATGTTGAAGTTCTAATCCCAGCGTGATGGTATTTGGAGGTGGAGCCTTGGGGAGGTGATCAGGGTTAGATGAGGTCATGAGGATGGGGTTCTCGTGATGGGATTAGTGGCCTTATGGGAAGGAACAGTAGAGAGCCTGCTCACTCCCCTTCTGTGGACAGAAGCAATCTGCAAGCCCAGAAGAGAGCCCTTGCCAGGTTCTGACACCTTGATCTGGGACTTCCCAGCCTTCAAGACGGTGAAAAAATAAGTATCTGCAGTTTAAGCCATCCAGTCTACATTCTGTTGTGGCGGCCTGAGCTAATATATAGTCTCTGCCTTCAAAGAGCCCAGTCTAGAGGGGAAGGTATACATGTGATTTCAGTAAGAACTGGGGCAGAAGTATGCATGAGGTGCTAATGCAAGGCACTACTGAGGATTTACCTACTTCTCTGAGATCTAATACATGATGAGGTGAAGAAACTGTGCCTACATGTTCTAGCGATTTGCTCAGGGTCAAAAATGGTTGGTGGCAGAGCCAGAATACTGTGCGAGATATCGTGTGTGTGTGTGTGTGTGTGTGTGTGTGTGTGTGTGTTTATATAAATAAATCCATTTTTTTACCCATTCCCTCAATTGTTATTAAGCCCTCACTATGCGCTATTATCATAAACATCGATGTGCATATTTAATTGTATCCTCACAACGACCCCGGCTCCGTTTGACAGATGAGAAAACGGAGGTGTAGAGAGATTTACTAACTTGCCCCAAGTCACATAGCTAGTTAATTGGAGCGAGGTTTTGAACACAGATACCTGAACAGCAATGTTGTAGGAAGGTAAGAAAGGTAAATGACTTGGAGGAAGTGAAGTTGTAAACAAATGCTGATCAGTGGATCCCTAGCATCTGCTAACACGCTGTTAGCACACACGAAAATACATCCGCGGTATAATCTTCTCCTCAGTAAAATTGGGGTAACACCATCCTCAGAGGGCTCACGTGAAGATGAAGGCTACTCTAGTGAGAACATCTCTGTCTCTTAGCCCACGTGGCTCAGCTGGGAGGAGCGATGAGAGGCCTCCCCTCTTCCACATTCTTTCTAGATCATTGCAAAACCTCTGTGACTTTGAGGCTCACAGCACTTGGCTGCGCCAGCCTCTCACTCGTGTCACCCTTCCTAAGCACCTGTAATTGAAGTTGCCATCATTTTAAGGAACTCCACAATCTGTACAGATGACACATCCAACACTCTGGCTCTCAGGTCTTGTCTGATCACTTCCTTTGTTGCCCCACCCCCACCCCCGCAGCGAGCCCTTGACTTTGCCATCACATCTACAACCGCGGGTTCATGCAACTCATTCCCCATCACAGCCTCCCCTCCTCCCAGCTTGCTTGCTTAAAGGGTCCCACTGACATGGCCCATCAAGCGGACAGAGAACTACTTTCCAAAACACAGATGCCTTCGCTTTCAGCCTCTATTCTTTACTTCTGGGTTAACTCAGTTCAGATTCCACGGTCCCTCCCCCAGCACCATCTCGTTGTCCTCCCCTCTCATCCACATGGCCTGAAGAGAACATTCCCTACTTACTAAAGTCCTTGCCTAGAGGTATTAAAATGGAATATTATGTTCCATCACAACGCGTTCTAACAGCTGAAGCTGGTGAAAAATTCTGAGTGACCCAGGACACCAGACTTTACTGGACCTACGAGGAATCTCTTTCCTAAGAAGCAATGAGACTTTAAAAAATTAACCCTGTACAGACCTATGGACTTATTCCATTCTATCTACAGTGCTAGGTTTTAATCCTTAATTCACACAATCACTGTGAACCATCCCACTCTCGATAATTACTGACGTCTCTTTTTTTCTTCCAGCTAACTACTCTGATTATTCCCTCACTGGTGTAGGTTTTTTTGACTGGACTGACTGTTAATAAAACTGGCTTTGTGTCTTTTTAAAGCCCTGTTGTTTGTTTCGTTCTTTGACAATGGAAAATCCCAACTCTAGATGAGTCTCTCTCCTTCTTTGGGTCTTGATTTGAACAGTTGAAAAACGGATGAAAATTAACACGAACTCACATATTGTTATCATTATAATACATATATCCCACATCAGCTGGGTGGTTTCAGTAGGTGGCTCTACTGAAATTGCTGCCTCAAACTCTGTGGATAACTTTCCAGTCGCTTAATTACCAAGTCAATGGCCTACACTTAACCCTTTCCAATTTAAGTCCAGAAAAACTTGACATTGTCTCCAGTCACTACTGCTTCTTAGAATTTTACTTTCCTTTGGCTGCCATGTTTCTTTCCTCATTTCTTCTGAACTCTCCTTTTTTTAATTTTTTTCTGTTCATCCCTTTAAACTAGAACTCTAAGGTCTCATCCTTCCATTTTCTTCTGATGATGTCCTCTCTCCATGGATCTCTACTTTTATGAAAGCAATTCTTACAACTTCTAACCCTGGATCTCCACACAAGAACATTCCTTTGATTTCTAGACCGAACTTCTCATCTGTCTGTTAAACCTGTGATGGCATTCTCAGAAGGAAGGGTGAGTGAGCCATGGGGCACCCAGGTGGCTCAGTTCAGTTAAGCATCTGCCTCTGGCTCAGGTCATGACCCTGGGGTCCTGGGACCCAGCCTGGTGCTGGGCCCCCTGCTCAGTAGGAAGCCTGTTTCTCCTTCTCCCTCTGCCCCCACTCTCTGCTCGTGCTCTTTCTTGCTCTCTCGCTCTCTCAAATAAATACACAAATTTAAAAAAAAAAAAAAAAAAAGCCTGAGCCATGAGTACCTGTGGAGGGAAGGGAGTGAGAAGGTGAGTGAACTGGATAAGGAGGCAAGCGGTGGGAGTGGATCATGTAGAGCCTTAGCTTTTTACCTGGAAAATTCTGAGACTGACTTAGGCTTTGAAAGAATAATTTTGCTGCCAAGTGTAAAAGCAGGGAGTACAGTTCGGAGGTAATAGCAATAATCCTGGCAAAACATAAAGGGGGACTTTTATCTAAAATTCATATGGGGTTTTGTTTTTCTTATGACTTATCATATAATTTCTTCACCTAAAATAAACAAAGTATTATCTTATCNGGAGTACAGTTCGGAGGTAATAGCAATAATCCTGGCAAAACATAAAGGGGGACTTTTATCTAAAATTCATATAGGGTTTTGTTTTTCTTATGACTTATCATATAATTTCTTCACCTAAAATAAACAAAGTATTATTTCCATAAATTACTATGAATTTTGATTTAATTTAATTTTGTTCTGATTCTCAGTCCTAAATGAGAATGTTTGATTTTTAACTCACTCTAAATTCTGCCTTGGTGGTTAATCTGTCCTAGATCTGGTTCAGCTCTTGGACCTTAGGCCAACTCAGAGTCCAGAGCCCTTACAGTTTCTTTTAGCTTGTAGGTGATGGACATTTTTGGCTTTGGCAATCAGGCTTATAACTTCCCTCATTTCTTGCCCATTGTTGAAGTGCTTGTAATTCTGCAGGAATTCTTTCTTTTTTAAAGATTATTATTTATTTTTAAGTAATCTCTATACCCAACGTGGGGCTCAAACTAACAACCCCAAGATCAAGTCACATGCTCTTCTGACTGAGCCAGCCAGGCTCCCCAAAAGAGGGCTTTCTTTTTAGTTTTCTTCTCTGTCCATTTCTACATCCACATAGAAAATGAGGTTATTTTAGTCAACCCTTCATTGAGAATATACAAAACTTCCCTTTATGTTCATGTTTTCACTAATCATGTTTCTCTCAATAGTTTTCTCAGAACTTGCCAGAAAAGTTTTTAATACAGTATTACTTACTTGCACAGTAACTCTATCAATGGCTTAACAACCTGCAGCTTTGAGCAAATTAACTTTAAAATAAAAGAATTCTTTAGAATTTGTTTTCTGAAAAAGGTTGCTTCCTTTACACAGACTACAACACTTTTAACAGAGTCAAAATAAGAATTCTGAACGTAAACTCTTTCCATGTGATCATGAATATTTTAGATTATAATAAAGATACAATGAATTTTACTGACATTACATTGTCTCCACAGGAAATACTGAAAATATTAAAACAGGCACTCTAAACCTTGCATGGAGTGTCGATTTTGGAGCATGTCTGCAAACTACTGAACATTCCTTCCGTTGAAAGGTAGAGTCCATGCGCTCTCCTCTTAGATTTTGGGCTGATCCTAATGACTTTCTTGCAACCAAAAGAACACAATGGAAATGATGCAATGGAAATGTTCTGAAGCTGGATCAGAAAAGGCTGAGAAGTCTCTGCCTAGTCCTCTAAAGACGTTTGTTCTGGGGTAGGCCAGCCAGGTGCTACATAAGAAGTTTGAAAATGTAACACTAGACACTGTCACACTGTAAAGTCCACATATAGGCATTCTGATTGATGGTTCAATTAGCAACCTACATCAAAATCCAGGTAGATGAGTGAGCCAAATTGGATGCATATATCCCAGTTGAACCTTCAGATCATGTTGCAGCCCTGGCAACATGAGAGACCCTTAGTGAAAACTGCATAGCTACATCCTTCTTGAATTCCTGACGTACAAAACTGTGAGCGAAATAAAATGATCATTTTAAGCCAAGCTCAGTGATAATTTATTCATAGCTAATAACCAGAACACATGGATATTAGAACCATTACATGCTTAAATGTCCTCTATTCATCTGGTCTAACTTATAGCCTTGCAAACTATATATTAACATTTCCAAAGACATATCCCTCCATAGATAGAAGTCACATGTTAATATGAAGAGCTAGCTTTTAAATGTCCCAAGAACCTTGACTGTAAGCATTTTGGAAAGCTGGACATAATGAGAATTTTAAAAAACAGGTTTATTCTGCCAATTCCTTTTATTAGACCTGTTGTGTTTTAAAGATTATTTCTAGTTATATAATGATTAGGGAGTCAAGGGCCTTTGTCTACCTTTGAGCATGTTAATTATCTTCTTAGTTTCACAAACTCAAGGATATAATTTTTATCTGCCTTGATCACATCTTCTAGGAGAATTGGAATTTCTAAGAGATAAGCTTTGAACACTTTTCACTTTAAAAGAAAACATTTTTTTTATAATTTCTAAAGTAGGGATTTCCAATTCTTGCAAGACATCAGGGATTTACAGGTAAGGAGGAGGATTGGGAAAGCACAGAGCTGCTGATTGGTTGGTAAAGTGGGTGGAAACTAACTCTTTTAATGAACTTACCTACCACACCCTTCAAAGCTGAGAAACATTCTAGGGATCCTCAACTTTTACAAGACTGTACAAATAGATTTTTCTTCTATAAAAATGTACCAACATTTATCAACTGAATTAAAATTGAGTTTTGCCATAGAATCAAAAGGAATAAGGGGCACCTCGGTGGCAGTTAAGCATCAGCTAAGCATCCAACTCTTGATTTCGGCTCAGGTGATGATCTCAGGGTTGGGGGGCAGGGGGGTTGAGCCCCACATCATGCTCCCTGCTGGGCATGGAGCCTGCTTAGGATTCTCTCTCTCCCTCTCTCTCTGCCCCTCCCCCAGCTCACGAGCTCTCTCTTGCTTTCTCTCTCTAAAATAAATAAATAAAATCTTTAAAAGAAGAATCAAAAGGAATAAATTTACTTTTTTTCTCTTATACTTTTGATAATTTGTCATCCCTTTTTTATAAGTCATACAATTGCCATCAGGAGACTCTAGACAGAGAGAGTCCTTTGAACTGATTAGGACAGATGTTCTCAAAGTGTGGCCTGGGAACACCTGTGGGTCCCAGAAACTATCTTTTAGGAGGTCTGTGAAGTCAAATCATTTTCCAAATAATGTTAAGATCTATTTGCTATTTTTGATCTCATTCTTTCTGAGTGTACTGTGGAATTTTTTTAGAGCCTGCATGGTGTGTGGTATTGCAACAGATTGAATGCAGAACTATACACAAGAACCTAGTTGTCTCATTATGTAAGATACTAAAAAGGTTCATAAAAATGTAAAATAATGCCATTTTTATCACCAATTAATTTTGGTAAAATAAAACTATTTTATAAAATTGGTAACAAATCATGAATATATTTTCTTAAACGAACTATTAACTTATAATGGGTTTACTATTAAATTAATAAATATTTTTAAATTTTCTCAGTTTTAATTTCTAAGGTTAAATATTGATAGATGTAACACATATAAAAAAAATTCTTTGAAAATCCTTAAAATTTTTTTAAAATGTAAAGAAGGACTGAGACCAAAACATTTGAGAACTCCTAGTTTAGGAATTTATCTGAGGAAATAAACATTATTTTACTGATAATGATTAATAACATCAATGCTTCTAGGTAAAACCTTAAACTTCTAAATCTGTGTTATGCTGAAATACCCAAAAATTCTAGTAAGAATGAGAAACATCACTGTGTCATATATGGGCTAACTGATAGACCTAAATAGGCCAGACAGTTATTTGGAGCTCTCTGAACCAAAGATCCCAGCCAGTGTCACAAGGTATGTGTGTGCATGTGTGATTATTTGATAGGATGGCAGAAAACCAAGAAAATATGTCCTGTGTTAAATACTATTAATTGAAGGATTAGGTTATCTTCTTTCTAAATCTCTCTCCTCTTCTCTTTTCAGACTAGGTAACAGTCAGGCTGTTGTGACTATTCATCATTTCCTTGTTTGCTTAGCAAAGTAGGTAATACAAAAAATATGAAAAATGGTCAGATTCTCCTGTTCCAAAGTGTTAGTACTCCCTCCATTTAGCCTTTTGCCTCTGAATCAGTAAAATGAATATACCAAGTTGCTTTTAAGAAATCCTGAAATTAGATTCTAATTAGGGTAATAAAAATTAACCACCCTGACCAACCTGAGCCTTTGATAAAGCCTTGATCTGGTTATTAAGTTTTTAAGGAAATGTACAATTTGCTTTTGTTGTGTTGTTGTTGTTTTTTAATGATCTGTTTTCAGGTCTTTAGAATCACATTTTTACTTAAAACCAAGTGAAAATTGACTAAGTGGGGTAAAAAAAAAAAAGTGGGAGGAAGAAAACACCACATAATCTCCATAAGACTTCTTGAAAAAGTCCAGTTCTTACAGTGCCCAGGCATGATAATCAAAAGTCAGTTCTTCAAAGAAAAATAAATATTTACTTACTATCTGTTAGTTATTGAGTACCCTGTGGGAATATAAAAATTACTGAAAAGATAAAGCAACCACACTGTCCTAAGTTAATATTAAATAATACCTGTATGCATAGAGCTTTATCAAGAGTTGTGAGATAAAACTACATTCCTTCTTGGTTTATAAACTCTTTTAGCCTTCTGAATCTTTTAACTCAGTTAAAAGGATTATATATGATATACATATGTATATTTATGTATATACTGTATATGCATGTAAATCTATGTATGTATCATAGAGAGGTAGATAGTGAGAGTGAGGGGGGCAGATGGAGAAGGAGACAAAATCTCTCTCTTTAGCAGGCTCCACACCCAGCACAGGGCCCAACAGGGGGCTCGATCTCACAACCCCGATATCATGACCTGAGCTGAAATCAAGAGTCAGACGCTTAACTGACTGAGCCACCATATGCCCCTGGATAATATTATTTAAATGTCCTACTGAAAAATAAAGACTGTACATTCTATGTGTTTTTCAGAAAATATATCTATTTCTGCATTTTTAAAAGTCATTCAACAACTATTTATTGACCAAGTACTATGTGCCTTTACTGGAAATAAGGCACTGAAAAAGAATGAACATCATGGAGTTTATATTCTAGTGGGGTAGATAAATTAATATTTAATATAATTTTCATTACTTATAAATGCTAGGCAGAAAAATAAAACAAGAATATAGAGTGTTATAGGATGTGAAATGGGATATATTTAGATAGGATAGTCAGAAAGGCTTCTCTGATGGAGTTACTGAGTAGGTTACAAATGACCACACATTCTATCCCAATGTATCCATCTTTTCAAAATGTGACTTTGCTATTTCTCTCATCAAAAGATACAGTTTATTTCTCCAGCCTTTGAATTGGTTCCAGATCATGTGATCTGCTGTGCCAAGTGGGCATAAAAAAATGGGACATAAGTAGAGTCTTGAAAAGTAGTCATATGATGGGATCTTCCCTCTCTTGCTACTCCTTCTACCGTATAAATAGGCCAGCACCAGACTACTGAATGATGACATTCCTGCTTGGTATCCATGAAATTCTTGAATTTTGGCATTTGTAGTTTTCATCGTGTTTTTAAATATTTCAGTCATTATTTCACCAACTATTTATTATGCTCTCACTCCCTTCTGTGACTCCAAATTACATTTAAGTTCACTTAACATTGGTTCATGCTCAATGGAGCTCTGTCCATTTTTTCCCCAGCATTTATTGAGTTTCTTTTGGACTTTGAATAATTTCTATTGCTATGTCCTTAAGTTCAGCGACATTTTCTTCTATATTCTCTAATATGCTGTTAAGCCCATTTAGTGACTTCTAAAATTTTTAGAAACTATATTTTCTAATTCTAGAAATTATCTTTGCTGTGTTTTATATATTCAATTTCTTTACTCATTACATCTATGTTTTCCTTTAAATCCTTTGACATATTTATAATAGCTATTTAAAATCCTTTGCTGCAAATTTTATAATCAAAGTCATTCTTGGGTCTTTTTCTATTGACTTATTTTTCTTTTGGCTATGCATTACGTTTTCCTGCCTCTTTGAACACCTAATAGTTTTTGATGGGATGTTGGACATTTTAAATATTACACTACTGTCTTTCTTTAAAGTATGTTTTGGTGGGCAATTAAGTTACTTGTGGGGTAGCTTGATTCTTCTGTGACTTGTTTTTTAGCTTTTTTAGGGTGAGTCTACAGTATTCTTTACTCCAGGGCTAATTTAGTCCTACTACTAAGAAGTAATATTTTGGGGGATCTTTTCTGAAGAATTTGGACATTCAACAATGTCTCTCCACTCCACCTGATTAGAATTCAAACATCACCTAGTTCTCTGAACACTTGGTAAAGTTTGTAATTTATAGGATCCTTGGTACTTCTTTACCCAACCTCATGGAGATTCACTCAATCCACGAGAAGCTTAGAATTCAGTCAAAGACTTTAGGTGATCTTGTGGATTTTTAAAGCATTTTCCCTGCAAAGCTTTTTTTCTGGTTCTCGTCTCTAAAAATTCCACCTGCCTAAGCCTCTCTGAACTCAAATCTTTGTCTGCTCAATTCATTAAGACTACTGTTCCCAGGGCGCCTGGGTGGCACAGCGGTTAAGCGTCTGCCTTCGGCTCAGGGCGTGATTCCGGCGTTATGGGATCGNAAAAGTTCCATCTGCCTAAGCCTCTCTGAACTCAAATCTTTGTCTGCTCAATTCATTAAGACTGCTGTTCCCGGGGCGCCTGGGTGGCACAGCGGTTAAGCGTCTGCCTTCGGCTCAGGGCGTGATCCCGGCATTATGGGATCGAGCCCCACATCAGGCTCTTCCGCTATGAGCCTGCTCCTTCCTCTCCCACTCCCCCTGCTTGTGTTCCCTCTCCCTCTGGCTGTCTCTATCTCTGTCAAATAAATTAAAAAAAAAAAAAAAAAGACTGCTGTTCCCTCCTTGGTTTCACCCTTCCTGTGCTGCACTCCTGAAAATGGCTCCAGGCAGAAATCTGGGGTGATCATGGGGCATACCTCACTTGTTTCTCTTCTCTAAGGGATTAGAATCTTGTAGTGCCTGCTGTCCAATATCCCAGCAAATTTGACTTGTATATTTTATTCAATTTTCTATTTGTTTAAGATGAGAGGGCAAGTCCGATACTAATTTCCCCATCAAGTATGGAAATAGAAGCTCAGAAGAGTATTATTTGCTTGTTTGAAGAGGAAAGATATAGCAATGTTATAGGCCAGTGGGAATGATCCAATTAGAAAAAGAAATCAGGTAATGTTTGAGAGAAGTATTTCAGAATCAATTTCTTTACGAAAGTGAGAATGGATGTAAACCAGTGCATGAGCAGAAGGGCTGGCTTTAATAAGGAAACGAGAATTTTATTTATTAACCCAGAGTTAAAGTAAGGTGGTAACAAAATCATAATAATAAAGTAAAACTTAGTATGTAATACAAATACTATTTCCATTATGTATTTTTTGATCAAATGATTTGAGTGAGTAGAACAGCAAAGATAATAAAGCATTTGTTCTTTATTGTTGGCCAAAATGGAGTTATTTTTTTCCTCCCAAATTACAAGTCTTTAAATATTTACTCCCTCTGTTTCATTATGCATCTATGTTCTTTTGAGGATCTCTATATCTAGAAGGATCAAATAAAGATATAAAAAATACTATGTGTGCATGAATTGTTGTAGATAAATTCTGGGTTTTGGTGCTGGTCAACTGACTGGCTTAAAAAAATTAGCACTCTTGTTTATAGTTAGGAAAACCAACGTAATTTTGCATTGGGATTAATAACCACATAATAGGGTTACTGTTAGGATTAAAACAAAATATAATCAATGTGCCGACCATAGTTGTCACTGGAATATCAGTTTCGGTCTTTTCTCCTCATTAGGTAGTGGAAGTTCTGGCTCACATAGGTCTGTCTTCCACTTAGAAATTTTAAGTTCTCTGGAAAGATTAACTAGGAAGACAATATGGGATGCCATCCACCAAAGAAGTCTAATGAATTTAGTTCTTTTTTTGTCCCAATTCCCTTACGAGAATTATTCTTAGATCCAGTATCTCCAAACTGAGATCTCCTTACTACTTTTCCTGGTTTTTGTCTCTTTTGTTCAGTGATGGATCTTCAGATCTTAGAATCATGTCAGCAAATACTAAGTTGGAATTAATGCTAAATATTAGTACCTGTTAATACCTCCAAGGACCTTAGTATTCCATGAACAAATTCTGGAAACTGCTGTCATGGAACATAATTCAGTGAACCACCCAGACTTTTTTTCTCTGCGCTGAGACCTTCTGTAGCACAATGAATGGGAAGCTTGCTTTCTTTGTGTATGTCAGAAAGAGGCTATGTCCTAAGTCTGGTAGCTAAACCTTTTAAAGTCACAATCTGTGTGGGATTTATGTGCCAGGGATATTGAAAGGATTAAATCCTTCTATGCTCTGCTGGTCTTTGGTGACAGGGCCCTATATTTCCTGTTCTCTGAGGCCCTGTCCTCAGCTCTCACCCTGGTGCCAATGGATTTAGACGAGCAGGCTGTGCATTGCTGTTGTGTGTACATGTGTCAGCGGCAGGAAGTCCATCCTAGGTGACAGCAGTGTCACCTTGGTATCACATCCTCTTTTACACCTGATCACACTTGCAGATGGGAATGCCAAAAGCACCTCTGAGTTACAAGGCTGGAGGAAGTGACTGGGAGCATAGATGCCAAATGGACATCTTGACATGCAGAAGGGGCCTGCAGACCCTCAGTGTGGGTGCTGTGAGAAGATATAAAGCTCGTGCATCATGCACAGATTCTCACTGCGACTGGAATGCAAGGCACAAGGTGGTAACAGTTCAGGAACCAGAGAGAGGTAGGGGGACCTACATTTATGACCCAAAGGTGAAGTTTCCTAGCAGGCAAAGGTGGACTTTGATGGACTTCTGTCTGCTTGGCATAGCTGTATTTATTCTCACGGTGCTGGTGATGCGAACTTATCCATTTATCCACTCATCCATGCTTGACAGGAGGGCTCTGTCCCGAATTTTCCTCACCCAAAATCCACTTCTGCCCACTGACATATAAGTCAATCCTTGTGTAACAGAACCCAACATAATCATGAGTGAAAAGGGTCTTTATTCTTCTTGTCCCCCAAGAGCTCTATGCTCTTAAGCAGATCAGGGCAATCAGTGAGGAGACTGGGGTGGGGAGAGGAGAGGAGTGAGGATGTCCGATTTGCATTCAGATGTTTTAATATTTATATACGAAGGGGGAAATATCAGCTGACAGAAAGATGAGTTGTAAGAATGGGTTTGGATTGAGAGCTGAAGGTTGGGAGAAGAAAGAGTCCTCGGGTTTGTGATGCAGTGAGGTAGAGAGTAGAGAAATAAAGAAAAGGTTTGGGGAATTTTGGGTTAGAAATTGGACACAATTCATTTAAACACCTTTGGGGGGAAATGCAGATAAAAATGGAATCATTTTTGCTAGTAATTATTTTTGGTGCCTGGACTCTGTTCCTTCGGATGAGTTACGGTGCCACAAATAAGCCTCACAGATCCTGGGGTTCACTTGGCTTATGTCTGAATAGAGTCAATTTCATACCTGTGGCCTTTCTGCTGACTGCACCTGTATGCTCATTTCTAGAGTGAATGGCCATTCAGAAGGAGCCATTTGCAGGTTTGGCACAACATCTTGTGAGTAGTCACAGCACATACATAACTTGACTCCTGATTCTGCCTTGCTTTGCGGTTTTCATAGCCTTGGGCTGACAACATCTAAAACAGGTACACTGCCCCTAAATTGTTCCTTAGGGTGGGCCAGCTCCAGACAAAGCTAGAGCAACTACAGCCTTGTTCTTAACTTCCACATTCCAGAATCTGTTCTCATGTTGACACAGAGCCCTCCTAATGTTCCCCAGACAACTTTGATGTTAATATTTATGTATTCTTGACTTGGTATTTTGCCAGTACCAGGAGATGCATATTTTAAATGGACTGTTAAATGAGGGTTCATTCTTAATAGAGAAATATTCCCAAATGATAGAATTTTAGAAACTGTACAAAGAAGGAATTGGGGGGCAGAAAAGTTGCCTTCTCAGTACTCTTTAAATACCACACTCCTTGACTTTTGTATATGTGTAAGTCTTTTTCTCCTTTTGACATCCTTGTTGAGGCAGACATTCATCATCACCTGGTCAGCCAGCATTCATTTCTCCTTTCTAATGGCTTCCCCATTTTCTCTAGGGGAGTCACACCTTCTACAGTGTGGGAAATTTAGTGCAATGTTAAATTCTGGTGTCTGGCCTTCACTGAGAAAACCAAGAAGGCCAGATCCTTGCTCTCATTGTCTCTATATGGGCAGGAAGGAGGCACATAATGTAAGTCTTGTGATAGGAGGCCTTTTCTGCTAGACTTTGGCCCATGAGCAAGTGATGCTATGACCGAAGAATGCTTGGAGTGCATTCTCCCCAGCCACCATGCCCCCCCAGCACCTCCCCAGCCACCTGTCCCTACAAGAAGACCACTCAATTTATGCGGTTGTTTCCTAGACCTCCAGAGCTGCTTTGGTTTCTGCTCATTTCCAAAACTGGTTCTGTAGCCTTCCAGATCCTTTTACTAAAGAGCTTTTTTTGTTTACAGCAGCCTGACAATTAAGCCTATTCTTATTACCACAACCAAGAATCTAGGACTGATAAACTTGAAAAATACAAAGTTAAAATGATGATTAATCGTTGTATCATATATGCACAAATCACCCCGTGCCCAAGGAAAATTAGAAGGTTAATTCTGTGTTCTAAAAAAGGATATACAAAAATATATTTTATGCTTCTGGTTCTCCCTCCAACATCAGCTTTTAAAAATTAAAGACCTCAATAAAGGTACTTCATCTCATCCTACTGTTTTGATGTGTGTGTGTGTGTGTGTGTGTGTGTGTGTATAAACGTTTCATTTTAAAGTAACTGTGGTTTCATATATAGTTCTAAAACTGTAGAGACCCTTTATTCTTTCCCCGTCTTTCCACACTGGTAACATCTTGTAAAACTTGTAAGTATGATATCATAAGCATGATATTGATGTCCATACAATCCCTGGATCTTACTCAGATTGCCCTATTTTCTTATGAACTTATTTTTGTACATTTCATTTCATACAATTTTATCACATGTGTAGGGTTGTGTATCCATCACCACAGTCAAGATATAGAACAGTTCCATCACCATGAAGATTCATCATGCTGTCCTTCTATAACCACGCATCTCTCTCCTGGCAACCCCTAATCTGTTCTCCATTGCTATGACTTTATCATCTCAAGAATTTTATCTTAATGGAATCATACAAGCATGTAAACTTTTGGAATTAGCTTATTTACCCTCAGCATAATTCCCTTAAGATCCATCCAATTTGTGGTGTATATCAAGAGTTCATTTCTTTTTGTTACAAAGTAGTATTCCTGGAGGGGCTGTACCACAGTTAGTTTAAACATTCACCTGTTGAAAGACATACAGGTTGTTTCCAGTTTGGGCTATTACAGATAAAGCTGCTCTGAACATTCATGTACACATTTTTGTATGGAAATATGAATTCCTTTCTCTTGAGTAAACACCAAAGGGTAGAATGTTTGCATCAGACGGCAGCCATATATTTAACTTTTTTAAAAAAACTACCAAACTGATTTCTAAAATAACTATATCATTTTGCATTCCTACCAGCCCATATAAGAGCATTTCAGTTTCTTCCCATCCTAATATTTGATATAGTCGGTTGTTTAACTGTAGCCATACTAATGGGCATTCCGGGGTAGCTCATTATAGTTTTTATTTGCATTTCTCTAATGACTAACAATGTGGGCAATCTTTTCTGTACTTATTGGTCATTGACATATCTTTCTTGGGGATGTGCCTGTTCAAATATTTTGCCTATTTTGAATATTGAGTTGTTTGTTTTCTTATTGTTGAGTTTTGAGTTCTTTATATATTCTGTATATAATTCATTTATCAGAGATACGATTTGTAAATATCTTCTCCCAGTCTGTGTCTTGTCTTCTTCTTCTCTTTGAAAGAGAAGACTTTGTTATGTTTTGTTTCAGTGAAGTCCAATTTACCAACTTTTGGATCAGGGTTTTAGAGTCCTATCTAAGAAAGCTTTGCCTACACAAAGCCACAAAGATTTTCTCCGATGCCTTGTCTACAGGTTTTAGAGTTTTAAGTTTTACATGTACGTCTGTGATCATTCTGAGTTAATTTTTTGAACATGCTATGAGGATCAAAGTTTACTTTTTGCATATGAAGGTCAAGCTGTCCCATCACCATTTGTCATTTGTGGTGGGAGGGCAAGCCTGGTTCCAAAAAGCTGCTATGAACATATGTTGTGTGAATTTAAGTTACTTTTCATTTCCCTGAAATGGATGCCCATGAATGCAATTGCTGAATTTTAATAAAAACTGCCAATTTTTTAGTATGTGTTTGAAAAACGAAGACATATGGGTTAAGACCTTGTATGAATTTGGCTTTTGCTTCTTTCTTCTCAGGAATTTTGGGCAACTTACTAAATATCTCTGTGTCTTTGTTTCCTTATTTATGAAACTAGGGGAATAGTATTACCCACCTCACTGGGTTGCTGTGAGGCTTAGATGCATTAAAAATAAAAGTATATAAAAGAATGCTTAGCATGGAAGGCATGGATGGTGACGTTATCTGTATTGTTTGCAACTGGCATTGCTACTATTATCTTTTGTGGCTGTTCATCACCTTTGAACACCCTTTCTAGATTTTGAATATTTCCCACATTATGAGATCCTAGCAAGAAGCCAGAAAACTTGCATTTCTATCTTTCCTAGAAGTTGGGGTAAAGGCATGTGACTTGGTTCTACCAATCAGGCAAAGCTATTCAGAAGCGACCAATAAAAGCAGATGGCCATGTACCAGCAATTCACGCTTTCAAAGAACTTCTAGGGGCAGCTGTAACAGTGTTCTAGAATTCAGTCCCAAGTGACAGAGGTATGAGCAGAGAAGCATTGGTTTTTCTCCCTGGAGAGA
Source organism: Ailuropoda melanoleuca (assembly GCF_002007445.2). Classification (NCBI taxonomy): domain Eukaryota; kingdom Metazoa; phylum Chordata; class Mammalia; order Carnivora; family Ursidae; genus Ailuropoda; species Ailuropoda melanoleuca. The sequence goes on along the minus strand of NC_048232.1, from coordinate 9,682,910 downwards.
GCCTTATCTTGTGTTTGGCCTTTTTATTCCCTAGCTGCATAGCTTCACAATGTGGTTGTCAGGCCTTTGTGGAGATCACCAAACTGATATTATTTAATATTAGCAACATTAATATTATTTAATAATTTAATTAATATTATTTAATAATTTCCTTTGCCATTTAAATCAGTCAATTTTAAAAGGTCGTGTGTGTGTATGGTTTAAATAAATTTGTTAGATATATACACATATACACAATACAGAAAATATTTTTAGCCATGTATAAATGATAGAATATTCACATGTGTACCGGACATTTGGGGGACAGCTGAAGAACTTTGAATGAGGAGGATTGTATTTTGTCAGCACAGGCTGCAATAAACAGACTGGGTCGCTTATAAACAACAGAAATTTACCTCTCGAGTTCTGGAGGCTGGAAGTCCAAGGCCAAGGCAATGGCAGACTCGGTGTCTGGTGAGAACCACGTCCTCTCAGAGCTCCCTTCTTGCCGTGTCCTCACACAGTGTGAAGAGAGACAGCAAGCTCTGGTCTTTTCCTTTTCTTATAAGGACACTAATCTCATCATGGGGGCTCCAGCCTCATGACCTCATTGAAACCTAATTACATCGCAAAGGCTTCACCTCCAACTACCATACCATCGCATTGGAGATTAGGGCTTCAACATGTGAATTTGATGGGGGTAAGTGGAGAACACAAACATTCAGTCTACATCAGAGAGGGAGGTTGTCTTCATGGTTTTCCCCCTTTACCCCCAGAACTGGACAACCTCTCCTTAAGACCATGTGAGGGCAGTGAACAGTCACAGACTGGAGAAGAGAAGGATTTCTCCTTAAACACAGGAATGCAGATGTGGCCTAAAACATGGCAGTATCTCCTCCTATCAGCCTCCCCCTCATACCTGCTCTTCTGATGTCCCTTCTCTGTCTTCCTCACAGGCCTGGGAGGATAGAAGCCACACAAAGGCCAAAACTAACACTCCCCCTCCTACTTTGAAGGGAAGACACTAGAAATTCCTATATTGCCATGGAAGTCTTCCAGAGAGGGAGACAAAATAGAGCTCTTGCCTCAGCGAGCCTTCTATTTTGTGTGGCTCCAAACTGCTTTAATTAAAGACTGCTGCCTTAATCCCATTTATAAACTTAAACCAAACTTGAATTTCCCATGCTGTGTCTTTTGGTGAAAAGCAACATTCCTAATCTTTAGCTGTATTTAAGCATCACACGGCATGCTTCTCAAGAGCGCTATACGTAAGATGATCCCACCTTGGTATTCAAGGCACTGTTGCTAATTTTACAGAGTGCAGTGCACTGAGGGGAAGGTGTCAGCACGAACGTGAGATTCACAAAATGGTTTCACTCCCTAACTCAAGACCGTTCAAACTCATTCAGGTCCATACTACTTTTATCACAACAAAGAGGTACTGAACACATCAAATAGAAAAGCTTTTACCTAAAATGCACTTGTTTAAAAGGGCAATTTCATATAGGAATAGGAAATGAAATTTCCTCTAAAGGATTTAATCTGAACTGATATGCACAATAGAGCAGGAAATTGTAATCTCCACTTATCTGATGGACTTGTATACCTGGAGGGTAAGAGAAAGGAGAGAGAGAAAGGTAGGGGTGTGTGTTGGGGGCGAGATCATTCTATAAATGTGTGCTGTGATAGTCTCCTGGTTAAAATTCAACGCTCACAATATTTACTTGAATGTAGTCATTGCAGTGTAGTCACCTTACCTGCATGTGTATTAAACACTGTATTTTCAACTTCAGAGAGAACGCTATAAAATCCGGCTGTCCATTAGCATCCCGGAGGCACTTCAAACTACCCTGTCTGAGTCCCAGCTGAGACACAGGGAATGAGAATCTCTCTGGGGGGCAGAGGGGGGCAGGTGATCGTGTTGAACAATGAGGGGCTGGGAACCACCGCTTTAAATTACACATTCTGCTTTCTACAATAAAAGTGCTCCTGAAAACGGAAACCTTTTTAAAATTCACAACAACTTGGTATTGAAAGTCCTTCTATAATGATGCTGTTTCAACAGGAAAGCCATCCTCCCTTCTAGAAACATGAATCTGATTTCTTTTTTTTTTTTTTTTTTACATTGTATTTGCTGCAAATCACGTGAATATTCACGGAGAGGGGTGCCTGTAGCAAAATGAATGTGCATTTCTTCATACACGTGCGGCACGGGGATACCACCTGGACTTCACATTTACATTTTTTTCCCCTAGAACTTTTTCTCATTTGAGCCTATAAAGCAAGTAGGTCAGACGGTATCATCACTGTTTCACAGATTAATGAGGAATCAGAAAGAACTGAAGTGACGTATTTGAATTCTCTTTGTGACAAGACTAGCACAGTTTTCTTTACACCTAGTGCAGTGCTATTCCCCCCCTCTCTACACATATAAATACATTGATTATAGAAATTACATTTATATAAAAATACTTCTATATAATAACATATAATTGTATGTATATATAACATTATTGCATATTACTGTATCTTTCACTTGTGTTCATACACGTATTTGTTTATATATCATATATACATGTCTCCTGTACATAAAAATATTAAGGTACTGCTTGGGTTTTTTAGACTGCCTTCGTCAAGGTTAATAACAAACTTAGCTATCAAAATTGTACATCAAATATGTAGGTAATAAAAGAAATCACATCAGATATATCTTTCTTAACCTTAGGCAAGCAGGTATGGGGAAAATTGCAAGAGGGAATTACAAACAGAAAACCGAAACCTGCAATCACTTGAAAGTGCTCAAATCTTATTTAAACAGCATGTACAAAATTTGGTGCCTGAACTCAATTTTTATTTTAGGAAAACATAACTTTTCCTTAGATTGTTTTCAAACCTCATTTCAGCAAAACAGAGCTTCACCTCAAGATTCATATGTACTGCGCTGCGCTCACAGGCATACCTATAAGGGTGTCTCTCTGCTTTGTGTTAAACGTAAACTCAAGGTATAAAGCCTCCATTACAGAACTGGACTGTTCAGGGATTCATACTGGCTTTGCATGGTGCGCTCCACTCAGAAGCCAATTACTGCTTTCTCCCGCAATTTATGGGTCCCTTCTAAATCTTTATCCCTGGTGATAAAAACATCAAAATGAAGACAAGTTCCTGAAAAGAAAGTGACAGGGAAACTATCACATACATAGATTCTTCTGGGATTTTTGCAAAGTTATTTGCTTATCTGAACGATATTTGCCAAGATAAAAAGACACCAGCAGATTCCTACAGACTCTCACTGACCAGGCAGCAGCTGCTGCTCTGTTGATACAGGGAACATCTGTGGAAGATTCTGGGCAGTGAGTGGAGAGATTTCATTGTCAGCAAAAAAAAGCTCTAGGAACCACCAGGTCCTGGAAAGCACAAAGACACTGGGAAACTACACTGAAACCTTGGGATACAAGGAAGGCCATACTACATAGATTCCAGCGTGAAAATGCTGGGTCTAAGCAGAAGAGGAGGCAACGGATTTCTTGCTATAAATAGTCCCAAAGATTGTAGAAGGAAACATTTGCTCCGATTTAAACTCAGGGAGCATGGAAGGACTCATTCAAATGCCAAAAATAAAGGTTACTTCTTGGGTCAATGAACCATTTTACAGAAGGGGAAACTGAGCCAAATAGATACACATACATTCTGACTGACTCTATTGAAGATTTGCTCATCACTGAGCCAAATGGTTACATAATATCCACTTTCATCTTCTGCTTTTAGAATCGCTCTTTGCACCTCTTTCTAAGGCACTTTCTCTTGGAAAAAATAGCTCAGAGACAGATGGCAGGATTCAGCTACAACCCTGTGTGTGTGTGTGTGTGTGTGTGTGTGTGTCTGCGGTTTTATTATTTTATTTAGTTTTAAAATAGTTTTATTATTTTATTTAGTTTTAAAATTTTAGGGAGTTTCCATAGGTATCATCACAATGCCAGAGGGCTATTATAAAAACAACTCCCATTTTCTTTGGAGCCAACCGTTGAAGGCTAATGGATGGAAAAGGGGATTGCTCTCTTTTTCCCTTTAAGAAAGCTAATTTGCACTTGGAAGCATGTTTAAAACAAATTTCTCATCTGAGGCCCTCAAAGAATAAGCTTACCCTCTCAGAGACTCCAGCTTTTCAAGCGAGAAAATTGGTCAAACCTATTCCCCATCCATGATGGCAAAAGCCACTTGTCATTAAATAAAACACTGAAGCAGTCGTATAAATATTACAGGCTATGAAACCACTTAAGCAGTGAACAGGGACTGGAATTAGAAGACCAGTCCTGTCCTTGAGCAAATAATTAAAACCTCACTGTTTCTCACTCTTGTCTACAAAAATGGAATGACAATTCTGGTCATTCATCCATCTAACATGAAGCCCTGAGAACTAATGACAAGTTACAAGGCTCTTTCTCAAAAGAAAGTCCTTGTGGGAGAGGAGAGCAATAAATAGCAGCTGTACTTTTCCTAGTTTCCAAGACAATTCTGATTGCAAATTTTCTGTCCCTTTGTCAGGTCATATGTCAGGCTCAGTGCCAGATTTTTCTCCTAACCTTAATAGAACTCCCCTTCCTTATAGACCTAAAATGTAGTGACAATTTCCTAAAGTAAGAGAATCCCAAGAAAAGTCAACAGAGACTCCCTAGAGGAGAAAGGTCTAGGAAACCTCCTTAGGGTCAGGCATAAAACACATGCTGATTTGCACAACTGATTTGTAGACATCATGAAAGAGTCACTTGCCAGCATTGCCCCAGGCTCCTCATTTTTCTGGGGATAAAAGTGCAAATAGCAGTAGAGCAAATCCTCCCTGGACTATCGGTTTCCACTTAGCAGAATCTCCTGTACTATCCACATTCAAACGTCTTAGATACAGGTTCTTTCTCTTTCTCTCCCTCTGTTCCTCTCTGTCTCTACTTCTGGTCTCTTTTACAATTTTATTCCAGGAGAAGGCAGCAAGAGAATCATTGTTTTGACCAGAAGTATTGGTTAAGACTCCTTATTTTCCTCCAACTTTTCCAGACTCAACCCTTTGGCTTACAGTGGGGTATGGATGGCTTTCCCCGGGTTTGAATGTTTTAAGACAGGCACTTCATATTAGAGGATGATTTAGGGAAAAGCTAGGAAGATATTTGATCCCCCCAGGTCTCCCAATAAATATACTCTTGTATATTGGTCAGAGGTCACAGAGGTTTTACTGAACAGGTAACTCTATTACTGAGGACAAAATTAGCAGGACTATGAGGCAGAAACCAGAACAGGAGCAAAGAAGGAGAGAAGTCAAGTAAACAGTATCACTAAGGGAATCCAGGATTCCAGAGTTGGGAGGCCCTCAGAAATCAACAAGTTTAATTTTGTCCTGATTCATGATTCTCTTCTAAAATATCCTCCACAGGTGATTACCCAGTGTGATTTTTTTTATTCCTCTACTGCCAAGGAATTCATTATCATTCACTTTTCAATGATTCTCATTTTCATAGTTCATAAAAGATAACCTGGGGCAGACCGTGAGAGAAGGTGGATCTGCAGTTTTGGGAGGTGATTTTGTTTCAAAGATCAAAACGTGGTCAATGCTTCACACCCCTCTGTCAGTAAGGGAGAAAGTCAGTAAGGATATAGGTAATTTGAGCAGCACTGGCCATCGACTTGATCTAATTGACATTTATAGAGTACTTCATCCAACAACAGCAGAATGCATTTTCTTCTCAAGCTCTCAGGGAACATTGACCAAGATAGACCATATTCTGAGCCATAAAACACACCTTAACAAATTTAAATGAATAGAAGTCATACAAAGTATGCTCTCAGCCTATAATATATAATTAAACTAAATCAGTAACTGAAAGATGGCCACAGAACCCCTAAATATTTGGAAATTAAATTACCCTTTCTAAATAAGCTATGTGTTGAATAAGAAGCCTCAAGAGTACTTTAAAATAATTTGACCTAAATGAAAATAAAAATACAACCTAAGAAAATCTGTGATACATGGCAAAAAGCAGTGCTTACATGGAGATTTATGGCATTAAGTGCATATATTAGAAAGAAGAATGATCTAAAATCAATAACTGGTTTCTACCCTATGAAACTAATGAAAGAGCAATTTAAGCTGAAAGCAAGAGAGGAAAAGAAATAATTAAAAAATTGGTAACAATGATTGAAAATAGGAAAACAATAAAGATAATCAATGAAACCAAAAGGTGGTTTTTTAATAAGATTAATAAAATTAATAAATGTCTAGCCAAGTAAGAATAAAAGAGAGGACACAAATTGCCAATATCAGAAATAAAAGATGGGTCATCATCACTGATCCCATGGACACTAAAAGAATAGTAAAGTAATATTGCAAACAACTTTATGGCTACAAGTCAGATTGCTTAGCTGAAATGGACAAATTTCTTGAAAGACACAAGCTTGTGAAACTCATGGGAGAGACAGGCAATCTAAAGAGCCTTCTATCTATTAAAGAAATTTAATCAATAATTAGTAATCTTCAAAAGAAAGAATCAGGTCCAGGTGGCTCCATGGGTGAATTCTACCAAGCATTTTTGAAAAAAATACTAAATTTCTAAATTATCTTCTGGAAAACAGGAGCAGAGGGAACACTTCTTAACTCATTCTAGGGGATCAGCATTATCCTAGTATCAAAGCCAGATAAACACGCTGTAAGAAAGAAAACTGCAGATCAGTATCTCTCATGAATACAAATACAAAAATGTTAGCAAATCACATCTAACAACCTGTGGGGGGAAAAAATCAAACATCATGACCAAATGAATTTAATCCAGGTATGTAAGGTTAGTTCAACATTCAGCAATCAATCAATGTATTCCACCATATCAACAGGCTAAAGCAGAAAACCCTTATGATCGTATCAATTGATGCAAAAATTTTTCAAAATTCTAATACCTATTCATGATTTTAAAAACTCTCAAAACTACAGGAATGTAGGAAAATTTCCTCAATTTGATAAAGAACATCTAAAATCCCAAAGTTAACATCATTCTTAACAGTGAAATACTGGATACCCTTCCCCGAAGATCAGGAACAAGGCACAGATATTCTCTCTCACCATTCCAATTTAACATCATACTGGAAGGCTTAGCTAATGGAAAAGGGAAATGAAAAGAAATAAAAAGAGGGGTGCCTGGATGGCTCAGTCATTTAAGTGTCTTACTTCAGCTCAGGTCATGACCCCGGGGTCCTGCAATCAAGCCCCACATTGGGCTCCCTGCTCAAAAGGCAGTCTGCTTCTCCCTCTCCTTCTGCCCCTCCCCCTGCTCATGCACTCTTTCTTTTTCTCTCTCTCTCTCTCTCAAATAAAATCTTTAAAAAAAAAAAAAAGGTATACAGACTGGAAAGGAAGAAATAAAACTGTCTTTAATTGCAGATGACGTAACTGTCTATGTAGGAAACGGCAAAGTATCTACAAAAATCTAGAACTAACTGACAAATAAAGCAAGATATGAAAAGTCAGTTTTTTCCCTACACACCAGCAATAAACAATTGAAATTTAAAATTAAAGAAAAATACCATGTTTAATAGCACCAAAGAGAAGGGAAATACTAANTCGGCAAAGTATCTACAAAAATCTCCTAGAACTAACTGACAAGTAAAGGAAGATATGAAAAGTCAGTTTTTTCCCTACACACCAGCAATAAACAATTGAAATTTAAAATTAAAGAAAAATACCATGTTTAATAGCACCAAAGAGAAGGGAAATACTAAGTATAAATCCAATAAAACATACATAGGACCTGTATACTGAAAACTACAAGGACACTGATTTAAAAAAATCAAAAGTTTAAATAAATGGAGAAATAATCTGTGTTCATGATNACGGCAAAGTATCTACAAAAATCTAGAACTAACTGACAAATAAAGCAAGATATGAAAAGTCAGTTTTTTCCCTACACACCAGCAATAAACAATTGAAATTTAAAATTAAAGAAAAATACCATGTTTAATAGCACCAAAGAGAAGGGAAATACTAAGTATAAATCCAATAAAACATACATAGGACCTGTATACTGAAAACTACAAGGACACTGATTTAAAAAAATCAAAAGTTTAAATAAATGGAGAAATAATCTGTGTTCATGATTTGAAATTTTCAGTATTATTAAGATGTCAATTGCTCCCAATTTGATCTATAGATTTAATGTGCTCAGAATCCTAGCAAGTTATTTTGAAAACATTAACTACCTGATTCTAAAATTTATATGGAAAGGTGAAGGACCAAGAACAATCAAAACAATACTGAAGAAGGAAAACAAAACTGGACAATTCACACTATCCCATTTTAAGACTTATAATTAAGCTACAATAATCAAGACAGTATGGTCTTAGTGAAATAAGAGACATACAGATCAAAGAAACAGAATAGAAAATCCAGACACAGATTTACACAAATACAGTCAACTAGTTTTGTTTTTTAAAGGTTCAAGGTAATTCAGTGGAGAAAGGATAGCCTTCTCAACAAATGGTGTGCTGGAACACCATGTGTATATCTATATATACAAAAGTGAACCTAGACACAAATCTATACCTTCCACAAAAATTAACTAAAATATAAGACTATGAAACTTCTGGAAGAAAACATAAGAGAAAATCTATATGACTCTGTGTGTGGTGATGAGGATTTTGTTTTTTTGATACTACATGAAAATCACAATCTGTTTAAGAAAAAAATGATAATTTGTACTCTACTGGAATTAAATCTAGTTTGAGAAAGATACTGTTAAGAGAATGAAAAGACGAGCCACAGATTAGGAAAAATATTTGCAAAACATATCTAATAAAGGACTTGTATGTAAAATACACAAAGAATTCTTATAATGAAACAGGTAATCTGATTAAAAAAACAGGCAAAGATATGAATAGATACCTCAACAAATAATATGTACACATGGTACACAAGTATATGAAAAGATGCCCAGTATCATTTATCATTTGGAAAATGCTGATTAAAATAATATGAGCTAGCACTACACATGTTTTAGAATGACCCAGATCCAAAGAAATGACAATTCCAATTGCTGGTGAGGATGTGACGCAACAGAAGTCTCATTCACTGCTGGTGGGAGTGCAAAATGGTACAGCCATGTTGGAAGACAGTTTGGCAGTTTCTTTCAAGGCTATACATAGTCTTAGTTTATAATCCAGCAATCATCTTCCTAGGTATTTATCCAACTGATCCAAAGACTTATGCCCACATAAAAACCTACACATGAATATTTAAAGCAGTTTTATTCAGAATTGCCAAAAGCTGGAAGCACCAAGGTGTTCTTTAATAGGTCAATGGATAAGCAAACCGTGGTACACCTATATACTGGAATACTTAATACTCAGTGATAGAAAGAAACAAACTACCAAGTTATCGTGCAAAAACATGGATGTATCTCAAATGCATATTGCAAAGGTAAAGAAGCCAGTCTGAAAAGGCTACCATACTGTATAAGTACGAGTCTATGTATATCACATTCTGGAAAAGCCAAAACTAAAGAGATACTAAACATCTGGGTAATTGTCCAGGGGTTGGGGTGGAGCTTGAATAAGTGTAGCACAGGGGAAAGTCTAGCGTGGTGAAACTATTCTCTTTGATACTGTAATGATGGATACATGACACTGCATTTGCCAAAACCTTTAGAACTTTATAGCACAAAGAGTGAACCTTAATTTATACACATTAAAAAAAATCATTTACGAGTTCAGGGGATCCCAGGATGCAATTCAGAATGGGACAAAAAGAACCTAACTGTATTCACACATATGAAACAAACTCACAAAAGGGGAAAGATTCTGACCTAAGTAACTGTAAATGAGTGGAGTAAGACTAAAGACAAAAGGAACTACACATAAGCACTGTACTCTAGTTGATAGCGTTGTTTGCCAGCGGAGTGTAAGTGTGGGTTAACATTCTGAAACCACTATGACAAGTGAAACTGAACACTTAAGTAAATGGATGGCATAGTTGAGATCAAGGTGTCCCACTGTGAGAGTGGCAATCTTCAGATATAAAGGGGGAAGGTAATGGATTAGAGTTGGAGACATCAGTATGAACTTATCTTTAGCTTAATATTGCTATGGAGTATTAGACGCAGAAATATTTAGAGATATGTGTATATGCATGTGCTATTATACATGCCAATATTTCTTAGCCCTAACAGCTCCATGAGCCTACATGCAATGACAATCCAGTAGCGGTGAGCATACCTACTGCCCTGATATTGGTTCTAATACCATTCTCCAATAAATGGAAATGGGGCCCCATAGAAAAATGGCTGATACTAAGACTAGGGTAGGGAAAATTCAAGATGCACATGGAGTATCTTGTCTTTGAGCAAGGAAGTACTCAAAATATAACAAAATAGAAAAAAAATCCCACAAGGACAGGGTTATTCCAAAGGGACTAATGAGACAACTGAAAGAGCTCCCTATAGCCAAAGCTGGAAGAATTTGAGCAACAAAATGAAGAAAGTAGAGTTAGATTATAAAAATATAAAATAAATATCCACCAGCTCATCATGATTAAGTAAATGGTTTAATAACTAATTAAATGGAGAACAAGAGATAAATTTCCCATGCAGAAGAAGGCCAAGTAAGCTTTGTAGATACTCCACCCTCAAGTAGGTAGAGCATAAATCCCTGCTCCATAGGTGTGGGCTTTGCATTATGACTTCTTTCCAGAGTATGGTATGGAAACGAGGGGGAAGAGAACAACTTTCTAGTGGAGACACATGGCAGACACCAGGCGATCAAGTCAACATCAACAGTGACAAGCCATGTTGACAGAACACAGCCTGGATACGATGTGATGAGAATGGTGCCACTTAGCCAATTCTGTGGCCTTCCTCCCCAAAACCCACCACCTGGTCTAATCATGAGACACACGTCAGACAGATCCAAATTGAGAGACATTCTACATGATACCTGGCCAGCACATTTCAAATCTGTCAAGGACATCAAAAACAAGGAAATCTAAGAAACTTTACAGTCTAGAGGAGACAGAAGGACATGAAGACTATATGTAATGTGATACCCTCCATGGGACCTCGGAAGAGAAAAAGGACATGTACAAACTAAGGAATTGAACAAAGTATGGACATTAAGCAACAAAACAACAATAATAATAATAATGTATCAATACTGGATCATTAATTGTAACGTATGTGCCATGCCACTTACTATAAGATGCTAATAATCATGGAAAGTGAATGTGAGGTATATGGAAACTGTGTACTATCTTTGCAAGTTTCCTATAAATCTAAAAACATTCTAAAATTTTTTAAAAGATATTACAAGCAAAACAAAACACGGTTACTGGATCAGGATCTTATCATTCTGCTAGCTTTTTTCCTCAGGAAGGCATCTACAGAGGTGTATGGGTAGGTCTGTTCTTGACACTGACCCCAAAATTAGGAACGAATGAGTAGAGAATGTTACCACCAGTCAGGCAATTAATCCCATGTACTAATTTGTGTAAGATTACATGTTGGGAAAATGGTAGGTGTAATGCCCGTCTCAGTCTCTAACCTTTGGTAAGATAAAACATAAAAGATGATGTGAATAAAAGCAGTATTTGATAAATGCCACAACAGGGGTTATAGACAGAATGTGCTAGACAATTCAAAGGGTGAAAAAATCAGGGCAATCATGAAAGCCTCCATCTGGGAGCTGGGACACAAGGAAGTGAGCAAGGAATTCTGAAAGCAAAGGGAGTTGCGCAGTGTGTAGGGAGCCATCTACAGTCTCCCACTAAAGAAGGAACAGAATCAGATGAGGATTTCAGGTGATGGTTCACCTGCACGCATTATCTCCCTTTCCTTCTCTTCCTTTTCAGTCCACTCCAGAATGGCTTCTGCGCAGCCTCCCCTCCACTGGTCATCATCTACTTCAGTGTTAGTAGTAGGGCTCGCTCCCCCTTGAAACGAGCTTCTGTAACACCACCCCTTCCTGATTTCCTCTTGGTCTCCCTGGCTACTGTTCTTTGCTGCTGCTGCTTTCTCTGTCCAACCTCTAAGTGACGGTGTTCTTCCAGGTCACCTGCTCCCTTTTCTTCTTCCTCCATAGTCTCTCCCTAGTTGACCTCATTCATTTTCATGGCTTGGATCATTTCCATCTGTTTGATTTCATTCCACAACTTGTATCTGTGGCAGAGAATTCTTCTCTGAGTTCCACTCGTACAGATACAGTTGTCTGGGACAGCTTCCCATGGGTGCCTAAGAGCTATGTCAGAGCCAGCTCAAATTTAGGATGTCTGAAGTTGCTCTTGTGATCTCCCCTTCCTCCTTCTTAAATTGTGCTCTGGTATCTCACATTTCCATAAATAGCACAACCCTCCTCCTAGTTCTACACAGAAACATGGGAGATATTGATTCTGACTTTTGCCTCACTGTCCCATCCAGTCCATTAGCTAGTCCTATTAGATTTACATTTTAAAAATTACCTGAAGGGTGCCTGGGTAGCTTAAAAAAGAAGGGAACCCTGCCAGTTGTGACAACATGGATGGACCCAGAGGGCATTATGCTAAAGGAAATAAGCCAGACACAGAAAGACACACACTGCACGATCCCACTTACATGAGGAGTCTGAAACAGTTGAACCTGTAGAACCAGAGAGTAGAATGGTGGTCAGCAGAGGCTGAGGGCAGGGGAATGGGGAGCTGTCATTCAAGAGGCACAAAGCTTCACTTACGCAAGAGGAATCGTTTCTGGACATCTGCGGTCCAACACAGAATCTACACGTAACTGAACTCTATTACATGCTTCACGTTTGCTAAGAGGGTAGATACTATCTTAAGTGTTACTACAAAAATAAAAACATTAAAAATAAGTAAATAATTTTTTAATTACCTTAACTGTGTCCATTTTCTCCATTCCCTAGTCCAAGCCATTGTTCTCTCTTGTATGAGCCCTGAAGCCACCTCCTAACAGGTTTTCCTATTTCTTCTCTTATTTACCTCAATCCTTTTTCTTTTTTTTTTTTTTTAAGATTTTATTTATTTATTTGACGGAGAGAGAGACAGCCAGTGAGAGAGGGAACACAAGCAAGGGGAGTGGGAGAGGGAGAAGCGGGCTTCCCACTGAGCAGGGAGCCCGATGCGAGGCTCTGTCCCAGGACCTTGGGATCACGCCCTGAGCCAAAGGCAGAAGCTTAACGACTGAGCCACCCAGGCGCCCCAACCTCAATCCTTTTTCTCTGCCATAACAAATGCCAACCAGTTACCTTCTACTGAAAATACCTGTGTGGCTTCCTGTGGCTCTTAGGATAAAAGTCAAAATACTTCACGCACCCTGCGTGGCCTTGCCCCATCTCCACCTCTGGCCTCACCTTGCTTCACGTTTTCCCTGCTCTTTATATTTCAACCACACCAGCTTTCTCTCAGAACCTAAAATACACATCTCATCACACAACAGCCCTTACAGTCGACGGCCCCCATCTCACATGGAACAAAACCCAAACTCTTTGACAGGAACTACAAGGCCTTGTGTGATTAGACCCGGGCTTGCTTTTCTCGTCTCATGTCAGGCTCCATCCCCCCTCACCCAACATTCCCCAGTCAGACAAGCTCCTTTGTGTCCTGGTGCTTCCGACTTCTCACAAAATGAGCTCCTTCTCAGCTTCAATATCACCTCTTAGGAGAGGCCACCTTATTTAAGTAGGTTCCTCGCTGTCCTCTATCCCACTACCCTACTTATATCCTTTAGAGCTCTATGGTCTTAAAATTAAGAATTTGCTTACGTGTCTTGGTCTATTTCCTCCACTAGGTCAGAAGCTCCAAGAAGATAGGGCGACACCTGTTTTCCTCCCATGGCATTCAAGGTTAGGCTCTGATGCATGGTAAGGACTCAAACATTTAAACATTAATCTGATCACAAGCTGCGGGATACGAAGCAAAGTTGGGAGGGAATACAAGAGTCCAGGTATCACACCACTGACTCAGACCCCAGCCTCCTTCGTAAGGGAAAACAGGGAGAAGGGGGAGGTACAAGCGTGAGACATACTAAGAAGGTTAAGGCAGCCACCACTGTGTCACTAACTTAACAAAGCTGGAGAGAAGAGAAGGAAGGAACAGAAATGACCCTATGGTGTGCAGCCCGGGCTGATGTGCTGCTGGCTCAGCACCGACACAAGTCCTCTGCAGAGGAAGCGGCATAAAGGCACCTTGAACTGCTTGCCTCTTAGGAATCTGCCCCTTAAGTATATCAGGTTTCCTTCTATGCTGTTCATGAGCTTTATAATTTTATTATGCATCACATAAAACCAAATTTCCATGTTAAGCATGATATTTAAGATATCTAGCGAGTTTTTCAGTTCTTCTGGAAAGAGGAAAGGCTTTGAGATCAAATAAAAAAATTGGGTATTCCTCCCAGTCTGCAGCTCCCTGGTGTGTGTCCCTGGCATGTTAATTAACCTCCCTGGTTCTTGGAATCTTCTGTAAAATGAGAACAGCAACTTCATGTTGTTCTGACAGTTAAAATTACACACATGGCCTGGAAAGGGCGTGGCACCTGCTGTGTAATCTTGGACATCCCAACCGTCCCTCATCCTTTCCAATTCAGGTCTCTTTCCATCCTCTCCTTGATCTCCACAACTCAAAGTCTTTGATTATATTCCTACCTACTTTCCAGGGACAATGTGAGAATAAATGAGATAATACGGTTTGCTCCTAAATACCCACTTTATAGCTTATTGACAGCAAGTCCTTCCTCTTGGTTTAGCCTCATCCTGGCCTTAGGAGCTATCCTGGCAGCTTCTATACACCATCAGTTGCCGAACACTATGGAAAAGGAGCTCAAATCGAGTATCAGTCTAATAAACACAGTTGGTAAGGGAAAATGCCACGTACATTCCAAAATCAAGCATAAATGCCTTTTAAAATTATTCGTGGTTTTGAATTATGTCTGGAATTGCTTCATTTACATTAACCAGGTTGATGAGAATGGGCTACATGCCACATTTCTGAAAAGACTTAATGCTTTTTGGAGAGAAGACAAACCATAAACATAAGCACTATCACAAAAGTTTTATGCATGAGAAATGATCCTCAAAAAAACGAAGGGTAAAAAGTGGCTATACTTTTCCTCTTGACTAAAATTTTTGCTTCCTAGAACTCGCATTTAAAAAATACCACTTACACCTTCTGCGTGTGTATTACTCTCAAAAACTTCACACAGTGCCAGCTGATGCACCTGGCATGGAGAACTCTAAAATGGTGTACGATGGCGACTCCTGGAGGGCTGAGGAACGTGGATTTCTGAAGGAGGTGTCTCATTCATGACTGTTCTTAGTAACAGGCTGAATTTGCATTTCATCTTCTCTCCCCTAGAATTCTAGGGCATTTGATGTGCCTTCTTGGGGGCTGTTTTGTTTGGTATTTCCACTCTAAAAACAAGGCACGGGCATGGAGGAAGTAAGTTTGAGACTATTGTCAAAGACCCTAGGGAGAAGATCCTGCAATCAGGATGGGTCCTTGACTCTGAGTCATAGCCTATGTGGTCACCTGATTCCACCTGCACACTCACCACGGAGCTCCAACCGCGCCTAGAAAGGGTAACTCTTTCCTTCGGTCTGCTGTTAGAATGGCAGGTGTCAAGAAATTGAGTTCGAGTGTGAAATTGCCAAAGAAGAAGGTGCTTGTGTATGGGAGATGGCGATCCCATTTAGTTTCATGTCTGGTGTCTTAGGAGGGGCCCCAAGGACACTGGACTGAATCTGTGGCTCCAGAATTCCCATGCTGGCCCCATTTCACAGAGTTCCCTTCAGTGGTGTTCACTCAGCAAGTATTTATTAAATGCCTACCATGTGTCAGACACTGTGATGGTTTTCCCTGAGAGGACAATGACACAGGACGGGTTGCCTAGGTGGAGGGCAGGCTTCGAGAACATCCTCAGCGGTCCCAGATGTGCCTGTGAGAGTCAGTGATCTCCTCGTATATGGTGAAATCAAGAGCTGTCTCCTACCCCTACCTTGTGGACAGGCTAAGTCCAAGAAAATGAAGACTTGTTATCCCATTCTCATGCTTCTTTCAACACCTTCCTTTAGGACTTACGGAATCACCTCTTTGGACAGAGGGCCCTGAGCCAACGGCAGGGCACAGGGAAGACAGAAGTGCCTCTGTAAGCCCTGTTCCAGAAGGGCCTTTGCTACCCTTTGTCTCAACCATGACCCTTAGCCAACCCCGAGGAGGTAAACACCAGGGAATCTGGGATCGTATTCAAGTATCTCAGAATACTCATTTCACCATAAGAAGTCAACACTGGAGCAATTTGTTCTAGAATAATGCTAACATACTTGAAATTTGCGATTGGGAATTTAATTCATCTCAGTGTATAAGAACATTTCTGTCTTCTGCTGGCTTCAGAAAAAAAAAAAAATTCCCCCCCAGGATACCACCACTACCCATTTCCAGCATTTTTGGTTTATTTGAGGCAATTCTCTCTCACACTGCCTCAGACAGCCTGACACTTAAGTTAGATCAGGGATTGAACATAGAGTTAAGCGAGTTTGGAGTAATCAAGAAATTTGGAATTTGATATGGTGACGTCTTTTGTTTTTCACACATTACAAAACAAGTTAGGGGAGTCAATTCACATTGACAGATGTGTATGATTGTGATGAAAAGAAGAGTTTTGCAATATATTTGTGTTTTGCAGCTAGGCAACCAAATATGACTAACACACAGGAAGTATGTACTTGTGTGCTTCTTCCAGCCAAATTATGGGAATTACAAATCTCTTATGCTCTTTCTGTGAATAGTCTCTATGTAAAAATAAATAAAGAAATCAATAAATAAAAGAAATAAAGCCCCTTGGGTCTAGAGGGCTTGTTTTGGATGAACTTCTCTCCCACAGTCCTTTTCTTTTCTTTCCTTAGTTAGTCCTTCCCACAAGGCATCAGGAGTGGGAAGATCTGTAAAAAGAAAAGAAGGGAGTGGATTGTAACCTATTAATTTAAAAAAAACAAAACAAAACAACAACAACAAACCTTCAAGGACCCAAGGAAGAATATTATAAAATGAGGAGTCAATCTTGGCTTCCTTATGGAGTGACATATGAACTATGTTATATTTTTTTTAAGCTTTCAGACAATAGACCGGCATCGAAGTAAACACTATTGCTATAAAATAGCTGTGATTACATTGTAACTCAGACTCCAACAATGTGCCATAAATACTGTTTGTATTATTACTGTAATTCTACAATATCTTCCTGTTGATCCTTAAAAAAAAAAAAAATCCATGGCATTTAATAGTGCACAATTTGTCCTGCCCTATGGAAATCTTTTCACATGCTACACTACATGATTGCTTTTATGTATCCAAGTGGAGGGATTTCTATTCTGGGATATCACCCATGCAGTTTAAAGAAAGGAGTCTTAGAAAACTTCTCGACAGAAATTGCTGTATCTTTACCCTCAACTAGCTATATAGTTCAATAGGCTTTCCATACTGATGCCAGGCAGGCAAAAAGATAAATACAATAGAATACCAAATAAATGGTGGTGAGAGAAACAAACAGAACTGACCAATGGGTTACAGGTTGCTCCTATTGGATTTTAGAAAATGCAGTTGTATGTTCAAAATGACATTACATAAATTCCAAAGATTAACTACTTGGAATGTTGAGAGACTCCATTAGAACACATACATCGCCCTTCTAAGTCAGGGCCGACAGCCAACAATTTCAAGCTCCAGAAGGGCAACTGTGAACAGCTCACTTACGTCCAAGCACTCAGTCTTCCCCCTTTGCTTCTTATCTCTCAGGGGGTTGGCTGCCTAAAGGCCTAGAGGCAGAAGTATATTTTAAAGGCTTTTAATAAAAAATTATCCAGAAGAATTCATGTACCTTATATCCCAAAGCCTGCTGTGCCTACAAATCTAACAGAACAATTCCCCTAGATTAACTGCTGGTAAGGAATGAAGACATTTAAATCCAAATCACATGAAATTCTTAAGAATTTTTTAAAACTCTCACACTATACACAAAGATAAACTCCAAATGGATGAAAGACCTCGATGTGAGACAGGAATCCGTCAAAATCCTAGAGGAGAACATAGGCAGCAACCTCTACGACAACGGCCACAGCAACTTTTTTCATGACACATCTCCAAAGGCAACCGAAACAAAAGAAAAAATGAACTTGTGGGACTTCATCAAGATAAAAAGCTTCTGCACAGCCAAGGAAATAGTCAAAACAACTAAGAGGCAGCCCACGGAATGGGAGAAGATATTTGCAAATGACACTACAGATAAAAGACTGGTATCCAAGATCTACAAAGAACTCAAACTCAATACACGAGAAACAAATAAATAAATCATAAAAGGGGCAGAAGATATGAACAGACACTTTTCCAATGAAGACATATAAATGGCTAACAGACACATGAAAAAATGTCCAAAATCATTAGCCATCAGGGAAATTCAAATCAAAACCACACTGAGATACCACCTTATGCCAGTCAGAATGGCAAAAATTGACAAGGCAGGAAACAACAAATGTTGGAGAGGATGTGGAGAAAGGGGATCCCTCCTACATTGTTGGTGGGAATGCAAGTTGGTACAGCCACTCTGGAAAACAGTGTGGAGGTCCCTTAAAAAGTTAAAAATTGAGCTACCCTATGACCCAGCAATTGCACTACTGGGTATTTACCCCAAAGATACAGACGTAGTGAAGAGAAGGGCCATATGCACCCCAATGTTCATAGCAGCATTGTCCACAATAGCTAAATAGTGGAAGGAGCCAAGATGCCCTTCAACAGATGACTGGATTAAGAAGATGTGGTCCATATATACAACGGAATATTACTCAGCCATCAGAAAGAATGTTTCTCAACATTTGCTGCAACATGGACGGGTCTGGAGGAGATAATGCTAAGCAAAATAAGTCAAGCAGAGAAAGACAATTATCATATGGTTTCTTTCATCTATGGAACATAAGAAGTAGGAAGATCGGTAGGAGAAGAAAGGGAAGAAGAAAGGGGGGTAAACAGAAGGGGGAATGAACCATGAGAGGCTATGGACTCTGGGAAACAACCTGAAGGCTT
Source organism: Ailuropoda melanoleuca (assembly GCF_002007445.2). Lineage (NCBI taxonomy): Eukaryota > Metazoa > Chordata > Mammalia > Carnivora > Ursidae > Ailuropoda > Ailuropoda melanoleuca. Next base: position 9,663,859 of record NC_048232.1, on the reverse strand, counting down.
CGAGGGGGTGGATAGGATAGGCTGGTGGTGGGTATTAAGGAGGGCATGTATTGCATGTTGCACTGGGTGTTTATACGCAAGTAATGAATCATGGAACTTTACATCAAAAACTAGGGATGTACTGTATGGTGACTAACATAATAAAAAAAATATTATTAAAAAAATAAAATAAAATAAAAAATAAAATAAAATAAAACTCCCTATAATAGACAAATTGATCAGAATCAATCAAAATTTCAAATTCATGAATTCATAGAAAGTCATCTCTGGAAAGAACCTTATCTGAAGTCTAAAGATGTTATCGATCTTAAAATGAGTCTCAAAGAGAATGTGATCTATCCAACCAAGGTCTACAGTTTAATGATTAGATAGGGACAAAGATACAGTTTTCCTCACTCCTGGATTAGGGACTGATTTCCAATTAAAAGTATTTTTAAACAATTCCATGTTTAATAAGAAAATAATTATGACTATTGTAGAATATCATTCTTTGCTTGTTTACTTAGCTTTCATCAAAAAATGACTCAAAAGTAGGCAGCATGGGTAGGTTTGAAAGTCAATATTCAAGGTAAACATTAGTCCCTATTACACTGATAAAATAGTATATACAGAAGATGATACTGATAGTAATTAACCATCCCTCAACACAGCAGACCATCCTTATGGGTTTATTCTGTAACCTGTTAATTCACATTAGAATTTTTTTCTTTCCATGTTTACTCCTTTTGGCTATTGTGACACTTTGAGTTCCTTCCTTCCTTCCTTCCCTCCTTCCCTCTTCCCTCCCTCCCTCCTTTATGTATGTATGTATGTATGTATGTATGTATGTATGTATGTATGTATTATTTTGAGAGAGAGAGAGCATGCATGCATGTATGAGGGGTGGGGAGGGGCAGAGAGGAGGAAGAAAGAGAATCCCAAGCCAGCTCCACGCTCAGTGCGGAGCCCAACATGGGGTTCAATCTCACAATTCTAAGACTATGACTTGAGCTGAAATCAAGAGTCAGGTGTTAAACTGACTGAGCCACCCAGAAACCCCTAAACATTGAGTTTTTTTCTTTTCTTTTCTTTTTTTTTTAGGATTTTATTTGTTTGTCAGAGAGAGTGAGAAAGAGAGCACAAGCAGGGGGAGCAAGAAGTCTGATGCGGGACCGATCCCAGGACTCTGGGATCATAACTTGAGCCGAAGGCAGATGCTTAACTGACTGAGCCACCCAGGTGTCCTGACATTGAGTTTTTTACAGGCATCTGGTATCTTTCATTCTGTGACTCAGTGGGTGGTGATAAAAGGCAGATAAGTACCTCTTTGACCTCCCCTCCTCTTGCCCACAGTAAACATTACTGAGGAGGCTCAACAGCCTTTCCAGTAAGTGATACATGTTTTTATTTAATGCACTCATTCCATCCCATAAATATTTATTGAATACCCTTAAAGCACCTCAGAATATCACTCTCAGCTCTGGACATTCTTGGTCTAGCATATTGTTTGGAAGATACTAGATGTTCAATAAATGCTGCTTTTATAAATGAACAAATGACCAAATTAGTTTTATTTATTTAGTTATTTTTAGCTATGGTAAAATATACATAACATAAAAGTTACCACCTTAACCGCTGTTAAGCGTACAGTTAGGCAGCATTAAACATAATAACTTTATTCCTACTGCTGTGCAACCAATCTCGAGAACTCCTCCTTCTTACAAAACTGAAACTCTATAACCAGTGAACTACAACTCCCTGTTCTCCTTTTCCTGCAGCCCCTGGAAACCACCATTCTACTCTCTGTCCGTATGGACCTGAGTGCTATAAATACCTCATATAAGTGGAATGAAACTCTTTTTGTCTTTTTGTGACTTATTTCACTTCGCCATAGTGCCCTCAAGGTTTGTCCATGTTACAGCCCATGTCAGAATTTCCTTTCTTTTTAAGACTGAGTAATGTTCCATTGTGTGGAATTCCAAAACACTATCTTTTGTTTATCCATTCAGCTGCCGATGGACAGCTGCATTGCTTTCAACCTTTGGTTCTCGTGAACAATGCTGCTATGAACATGTATGGAAATACCTCCTTTGTACCCTGCTTTCAATTCTTTTGGTTATATAACCAGAAGTGAAATCGCTGGATCCTATGGCATTTTATCTTTTAATTTTTTGAAGAACCACCATACTGGTTTCCATAGTGGCTGAACCTTTTTACATTCTCACTAACGGTGCACCAGGGTTCCAATTTTTCCATGTCCTTGCCCACACTTGTTATGTACTTTCTTTTGATAGCGCCATCCTAATGAGTTGAAGTGTTATCTTGTGGTTTTGTACTCCTAACTGAAATTAGTTCTATTTTTTAAAAGTGTGAAAAATGAGATTTGCAACACACACTTCTCCATTCATGATTTGCATTATTTCATCTCTGTAATAAATGCACATGCATGCATTCACACACATGCATTAGTGTGGGGTGTGTGAGCGTGCACACACGCCCTTTTCTATGGTATTTTCTACATATAGGAATACAAAATCATGCCAAATATGACACAAGGACTTTTTAGACGTATTTTAAGGAGCAACTTTGCTTCCCAAGTATAATCCCGTTGCACTGGGATACACAAGGGAGCAAGAATAATTTCCATGTCCAGAGGATGGGCTGCCATAGCCACAGTCTACTCTAGACCATCCTTGGGGACTGGGGTCAAGAACATGATGAATTTGTAAAATCTATGGATAAACCCTATTTAGCCATTTCTTGAAACATTTTCTTTCCTTAATGCTTTTCCAGAGTGGTTTGTTGCAAAATAAATGATTTGTGTTTTGTTATTCTTTTTCTAGTGTATATCTTCAAAAAGAGACATTATTGAGAGGTCAGAGTGTCGGTTGTGAAATAATTCTTAGCAAGTTAGTAAAATGAAGGAAGAAGGGCAAAAATCCCCATGTAACCTACTGCTTAGATATTTAGCTTTGAACACTTATGGGGGGATAGTAGCATCTGTTCACACGAACATAAAATATTTATAAAATGGAGAAGAATATGCCCCTTGGTGGCCCAGGGATCTGGGTCAGGAGAGTAGAATTCTCCATGTAGCTACCTACAAACAGCTGGATCACAATAAAATTTCCAGAAAGCCAGAGGATTATTTAGTCCTATCTAATTAGTGCTACACCACCTGGAACATTCCTTCACTCCTCATTCCTGAAAATGTCCTTGAGAAAGGGAGTTATGTCACTGCCTTTTAGATCCAAGTAGCTTTGACTCTGCACAGTTTGTACCCTCATCTATAAAAAAAGGGATCTAAACCTACGGATTCTAAAGGCGATCCATTTCCCAGCACTGAAATTCTATAGTTCTGTCTCTCTTGATTACTTCGCATAAACTATCCTGGTGTCCACAGCAGTGCAAATTCTGGACCCCACAGGCAAAAATGCAAAACAGGGCTCCTAAAGCAAAATGAGTGTTCTCAATTTCCTAAGGTTATTCAGATGCTCTTGTGGATGTTTCCATTTTCTCTCTATTGTTTCAGTTTCGTCCTCTGGATTTCAAACTTCTCAGGGATTTTCCTCAACGCATCTACCAAAGGACAGGGATCCAGATTCTACCATGGAATGCTCTCACGAATAGGGCTGCCCAATAAAAATACACAATGCTCAGTTAAATCTGAAATTCAGAAGAATGATAAATTTTTTAATATAAGTATGTCCTGTGCAAAGTTTGAGACATACTTACACTAAAAAAAAAAAAAAAGTTTGTTGCTTATCTGAAGTTCAAATTTACCTGCATAGCCTCTATCTTTATTTGCTCAATCTTGCAACCTTGACACTATGAGTCCTGTTGGAGGTGAAGCCCATTTTGGCCACATGTGGATGAAAAACTGGGTAGGTTACACAACCTCCATGCTTCTTGGTTTCCTCACCTACTGAATGTAAATAAGAATCATCTTCCTCAGGGGAGGGCCAACTCAAGATAAATGGAAGGAACCCTGGAAAGACTAATGATTCTGTGTCCTCCATCCAATTAATATTCATCAAATACCTGCACGAAATTTATTTAGTAAAAGTAGGAATACGTTGTTTCATTTTAGTAATAAGTTAATGCTCAAATGAGAGGTTTTAATTTATCAGCAACTAAGCCTCTGACGGCTTGATTACTCTGACATCTGCTTGGTTATGTAGCCCCCTAATCTGACTCTCTAAGGACTAGGAGTAGAGACTGTAATTCAAGTTCCTAGTACGGCTCCCGGCACAGCGTCCCTGCTCATCAGAGGCAGACAATATTATTCTTCTTAAAATATCTCTGCATGAATAACCTACCCCATAACCTGGAGCTGGATTTACAAGCCTCCTGTAATGACAGATTCAGATCTGAGAGATAATTTGGTACAAATTTGTCATTTAACAGATAAGGAAACTGAGGCCTTAGGGAAATTCAGTGATTTATTCAGTCTCCTGGCCAGGTGGGTACACAGCCTGGTGTCCTCTGTGCTCTCTGTCATTACATCCTAAGACTTTGTGGGCATGTACGCTAACGCTCTAGATATCTAGAAAGCTGAAATAATTCATGATGGATTTATGCCTACAAAGCAAAAATAAGAGGCATATTTAAACATGTGTGCAAATATTAACTGTACCATTATGACAATTTATAGGAACACAGAGATTTTACTATCACCGTTGGAGGCTTAAACCTTTGGCATCGTTCCCAAGAAAGACCCACTGAAATCATACAAGGGAACACCAGGGAGGTTGCAGCTAATGATCCTACTAGAGCCATCTCCAAACAAATGCCAAGTTCCAATTGTGAAACAGCTCAAATGAGTATCCAAGTCTCTTTGGAAACTATTAAGATGCTTGCGCAGATTACAATTACAAATGCTTATTAAAACAGCATGCCCAAGAAAGCGGAGACGACAAACAACGACGCACAGAAAGGTCACCGCCTGATGAAATATTTCCATGAGGCAGCCCAGCGCCATAGTTTTCCCGTGGTTCTCCCCCCTCATCAGAGGCTAAAGACGTGTGAGTGAGTGCTGGACTTAACTTTCCATGAGCACTGAAGCCTTCAACTTACAATTCGTTGTTCTAAACATTTTCTTATGTTATTTGGCAGCTTGAACGTGCAAGCGCATATCTGAGCTGACCTCCTTTGGCTGGGGTTCCCTCGCAGTCTGCTCGGCAACAGAGACTAAATATTTCTGACACTGCTCAAGAAAGGAGTCATTCTGAGTGGGTTTACACTTTGCATTCTTATGGAAGGTATGGCTTAACAGGACTAGCCTTAAATGCTCCAGCTAGGAGAACGCGCATAATTCTTATCCCAACGTCACGTGGAGAGGGAAACGGGGATGCCTGACTGTGTGCCAAGGGCTGCTCTGACACAGATCTCACCTACCCTCAAGTTCGGTTCACTTTTATCCTTTCCAGACTTTTGGTGCAATGCAGTTCCAGATATGCATTTGAACTTCGGGGGTTTGGTGGATAAAAAGGAGAGGTGAGAAATACTGTGAGATGAAACAAATGGAAAATTCTAGGAAACTGTCTTTCCTCGCCAAATAAATAGCAATCTCACTTAATAGCATTCCTTAGTGCAGTTGACCCATATAGCACAGCTCATTATTTAGATGATAAAACAAAGAGTTTTCACAAAGTTCTTCTATAGATTTCTAGTATGCTAGACTTTCTACTTTTAAGCCTTAATAACTAAGATCGCTTGTATAATAGGAACAGATTCTAAATGGTCTTTAAAGGAAAATGAACTTTGATCTCTCAGTTGTGATGAGCTCCAATATTATCAGCCCTAAAACTCTGTCTCCCTGTCCACATATGTATGAAATTTAGATATTTTATAAATTATGTACATTTTAAACCATAAAATAAAATTTATACATAAATATAAATATGTACATGTATTTTTTTGTTTAATGTAGCTATTGTTCATTTGTCAAAGGAACTGAAAGAAGCAAACACGCTCATGGTATGAGTTTGGGCAAATTTGGTACCTTGTTTTTCTCATCTATATAACGGGGATGATAATGTGATAATAAGTGTAAATGTTTAGGACAGGGCTTGGCAAATGATCGTTATTCAAATAGCAGCTGATACTATACTTATAAAGGATTTATTATTGGTCCTATTATCTCTGCCACATTTAGTTTAGTATTTTTAAATGACTAAAATTGTTTTGATGGTTTTCACATACGTTGGACACAACTCGGTCATTCCACTTTTTTGTCTATAGGAAAACAAACACATGCACACACCCATACAAACATTCGTTTTTTTCCAATCAAAAAGCACACGCACGCACACACACACACACACACACACACACACGGCTCAGTTTGCAGATTCCCTTACATGATTTCTCCTGCCTGTAGTTTGAAAGCATATATGCAGAGAGGAGGGAGATCTAAATCTGACAGGTCATAGCATGAGATGAATCAAGACTCCCCATTCCCAGAACCAGATGGGGTGATAGTCCTAGAACCAATTTCCATCCCTGCAAGGGCTCTGGTCCCCTCATGTCCCCCTCCGTCCTGTAAGACTGTGCTAGAAGGGTCTGTGAATGCAATATTTGTGCAACTAAAATGCTTTGAGACAGTGCTCTGATATTGGACTTTGACTTAATAGTACGTAATTTCAACTACAGGCTCATTATACATTTATTTTTAACTAGAACTCAAGAGAGTACAGGCCATACCTGTATATATTTTTCTGTTTCTATGTAGCAAAAATATGCTTTAAAAAGTGTCTTCTGGGGCGCCTGGGTGACACAGCGGTTAAGCGTCTGCCTTTGGCTCAGGGCGTGATCCCGGCGTTATGGGATCAAGTCCCACATCAGGCTCCTCCGCTATGAGCCTGCTTCTTCCTCTCCCACTACCCCTGCTTGTATTCCCTCTCTCGCTGGCTGTCTCTATCTCTGTCAAATAAATAAATAAAATCTTTAAAAAAAACAAAAGTGTCTCCTGATTGTGAGTTTTTTTTCTCCAAGGAAACAGAAGAATAGAATTTTTAAGGGCCTTTTTGCTCCATCTCAACAAAATATCCTACTTTCAAGAGCCCCTATACATGTAGGCTGTAGTCAAAATAAGTAAATAATCTCTAAAAATTGCATTTTGGATTTATCTGCATCCATCCTAGCCCCTTACATGTGAAAATCCTAGAAATGTACAAAAATTGTCTTTATAAGTGGATTCTTTGGAATGCATCAATTTTAGGCACTGTATTACGGCCAGCCAGCTGCTTTCTAATCAAGATGAAAAGTAAAAATTTGTAATAAGTAGTCGAATTTTCTTTACTTCAAATTACTAGGTTTCAAAACTTATTCAAATACATGTTTTCTCTCTCTCTTTCTCCTTCTCCCTTCCTCTCTCTCTCTTTCTCTCTCATTCCCTCCTTCTCCCTCTTCCGTATCAAAAGACAGGAGGCAAAACACTAAAATTGGGGAAAAACAGTAAACTGGTAAGTCAGGTCTACATACAAGAAGTACGGAGAGGGAGAGTTTATTGCTTAGAAAGACACCGTTTCCCCTGAGGTTCTTCAATTGAAGTTTGAACTTTTTCTCACCAAACACATATAATTAATCTGTGGGACTTAATCCAATGGGGTTTTGAGGGCATTTTATTTTGAGGAAAAATAATGGCCTGCCTAAACCGGTAAAGCAGCTTTGACTATTGACTTAAAAACACATGATTGTGTATGCATCACTACTTCTTTTAAGCATTGTTTATATAATTCCTCTCCTTTCGGCGGGGCGGGGAGATTCCCTTCACTTGCAGCCAAAGCGCCTCTGAGGTCGGTAAGAGCAAAGGGGCTGCATCTGCATTCCCACGGAGGGAAGCCAAGGTCAGCAGTGTTCACATCACAGCCACTCCTGGAGGCCTATGCAGTTCCAGGCTTTGGAGATGCAAAGGAGGGTGAGGTCTAGCGCCCCCTGTCGGAGAGCTTACTGCCTTTCAGCCACGGAGGAAAGAGCCTCCTGGATTAGTAGCTATGGCACAGGGTGACTCTTGCTGGGCAGACATATAAACAGGGTACTTGCAGGAGAGCAGGAAGTCCCACAGGCTTGCAAGTAGGAGACCAATGATCACACTAGTCCTTTAAGACGATAATGACAGCGGCATAGGGGGGAGCTCTGGGGTCATGAAGGAAAATGGCAAGTAGCCCTGTGAGAATCTAAGAGCACTGGAAAGAAACAACGACGGCCTCCATCATGGCAGGAGCTGCAAGGCAGATGAGAAGGACCTGATCTCAGGAGGTGCTTCCAAAGAGAACATGGAAGTATTTAATGACAATGAAATACATGTGGGAGGGACAGGAGCTAAGCCATGGCCCACTGGCACTTTTCAAGCTTCCATCCGAGGTCTTGCTCTCTTCCCGTGCCAGTGTCACATGTAGGCATTCAACAGCTACATGCACATTCAATTATCTCCCCTACACAAATGAGTCACAGATTTCTCCAGCTAGCTCATTGGAATTCCAGAAGCACAGGGTCAAGGCACTGCTTGAAATGTCTTCTTAGCTGGATTGGAGGCACCTTGGACTCAAGATGCCTAAAATCAACCCCAACTCTGGTCCTCTCAGAGGCTTGGCAAATGACACCCCCACTGTGCCAGAAACTCATGAGTCATTGTTGAAAAATATGGTGGGTTTCCATTGCTCTGAGGATGAATGAACAAAATCCTCAATGTGGCCCAGACTGTGCCTTAACACTTTTCCCTGCCCTTTGTGTTACATAAGCCCAACATACATTCTGCTGTCAGCTTAACTATCCCACAGGAGCACCTTTCCTGACACCCCTAACTAGGTCAGAGACCCATATGTAATTCTCATGGCACAACACACCTCTCTATTTACCCCTTTGCAAGGGTGCCATTTTCTATTTATTTTTATGTTATCTCATTCATGTGTTTCTCTCTGACCAGACAGTAAAATCTGTGAGGCAGGGACCAGGTCTGTTTATGTTCACCGCTGAATTCTCCTCCTCTAGCCCAAAGCTGGTACACCTTAGGTACTCGATAACATTTGCAAGGAAACAGACTAACCAAAGAAGTCCATGGTTTCTAATGAGGAAGAAGAGGGAGATGGATGAAGTCATTGCTCAGAGCTGGGAACAGAGCTGGACTGTGAATTTGGACCGGCACAAGTTACAGACCCTCCGTAGGATACCCAGGGAAGGGGTGGAATATACAAAATACTTTTGAGACTAGTTTCAAGAGAAGCTGAAGGGTTGATATGCATGAGAACTTGAAACTTTGCCGTGCTAAGGGTGCAGATACAGAGAACAGTTGCAAGCTCACACGCCCCCCAGAACCCCCCAGAAAAGGCACGTGTGTGAAATAGGAGAGCAGGAGACAAGTGGCCATGGGCATGAACCAAAGGACTGTTGTAAGGCATGCACACTCAGATCAAAACAAAACATCTTTTCAGCAAGACAAAACACTTGTGTAAATTCCACCCAGCCCTTTTGGAGGGCTGTTTGGTATCTTGGAGAGTAGAGGGGAAAAAAAGGTCACAGATAAAGACCTAGGAATGCAGAGAAGAAGCCAGCAAAGGAGAGGAAAAAACACTGATCACAGAGGACAGAACCAGTGGAGTGTGGGCTCCTGGAAGCCGAGAGGGGAAACTTCTTAAAGAGAAAGGGCGAGTCAACAATATTAAGGCCTCTAGGAGCTCAAGTGCGACGACGATTACAAGTAGGCCACTGGAGTTGGAGCACTGACCTCAGCAGGGGCACTGCCTGTGACGCTCAGGCTAAAGTTCACGGTTTCCAGCTCCAGAGCCAGGTAGATTTCAGCGCTTTCTCTACAAGTGGGGTGACCGCAGAGCACCGCCACCGCCCTTAGTTAACGCGGGTTCCCTTCTGCGAAACCGAAGTATCTCACATTCTCCTTCAATGTTATTTTAAAATTCCAAAGAAAACTTAGACAGTAACTAAAACAAAATCAAAGCAAGAGTAATTGTGAAAATGCTTCACATTATCATAATAACCTGAAGAGGTAGATGGGATAGGAATTATCCCCATTTTCTAGATGAGACTAGAGCAGCTCAGGGAAAGCTGGGGCTTCTCAGGGGTCCCACCACCAGTTCTATGCCCCCCATCCCAATTAGCCCGAATCTGGACTCCTCCCCTGTTGCCACACTGGATGCGTCCCAGTTAGTCTACTTGGTGATGTGCTATTAATAGTATCAGCCAAGCACACCCCTACCACAGGAAACACACACACACACACACACACACGAAGCCAAGCTGACTGTGGTTGAAAAGTTCAACTGTCCCCATGGAAGAAGCCATCCCTCTCCCTGGAGCTATGGAGGCTGGGACCTTCTTCAGACCCTAGAAAATAGGCTGCCTGGTTTTTTCTCAACAGCCTCTATGATTGTGTCTTTGATGGAAGCTGAACCTCATCTCTAGAGAGAAACCATTTCTTCTGGATGTAAGCATATGTGGCTGGGAAGCTGGATCTGCTCGATTCCTCGGCTCTTAGCACCTGTACATATCATCGACATGCCCGTGCCCGTGACATGATTATCTCGGTCTGGCTGGAGATGTGAGGGTCACCAAACACGCACCTACAGGCCTCAAGAATACTCACTAACACCAAATTAACGGCATATCATTACCTTGGAAAATTTTGCTTGAGAGCCTCAAAACATAGTTTCTGAATAGATACTGCCCAAACAATTTTATTTACCTCAAAGTCAATCCCAGTCACATCAGAAGTGTGTGGTTTTATGTACAAGAGAGATTAATAGCACCAGGAGCTTGCTGAGTAAGAACTATGCAACAAGAAATTATGAAGACGGCAACAGTTCTCTAACATTATTTGACTGCGTAATAGTGTTATTGCCCAAATTCAGGACAAAGAGTTTAATAAAGAGAGATGCGCTCATCTCCTATCTTTTTTTTTTTTTTTTTTT
>NC_048232.1:9614758-9652946 GCF_002007445.2 Ailuropoda melanoleuca | reverse complement strand
TTTTTTTAAAGATTTTATTTATTTATTTGACAAGAGATAGAGACAGCCAGCGAGAGAGGGAACACAAGCAGGGGGAGTGGGAGAGGAAGAAGCAGGCTCCTAGCAGAGTTGCCTGATGTGGGGCTCGATCCCATAACGCCGGGATCATGCCCTGAGCCGAAGGCAGACGCTTAACCGCTGTGCCACCCAGGCGCCCCTGCTCATCTCCTATCTTCTAACGCTGACTCAGATGAAACCTCGATTCCCTTCATGCAACCTCCCCCAGTCCACTGCCTGTTGTGTTTGCTGTGTACCATCTGGATCTTCTGGAACCAGTTTCCAAGTCACCTAAGTTGCTGACACCACATAACTCTGACCTCCAGACTTTCAATTTCCTTTTCCAATTCCCAATTTTCATTCTTAGGAAAGAGTCAGAATAGTGCCTATTAACATACTTTATCTTTCCTGTATTAGAGGTTTTCATGTTGAAAACTCCAGTTACAGTCTCTGGTCACATGCTGTCTTTTTAAAAGACTATCTGCTTAACTTTAATCCATTACCTGAATCTGGAATATACTAAACTCCGTTGTTATATGGAGTCACCTGTGGAGAGTTTAATGGAAAAGCAAGGCAGCAAATTAGTGCCATATGATCAGCTTGAGTAATACTGAGTTTGTTTACCCAATGCCCCTCTGAAGAATGGACTGTATTTTTAAGATATGACTCGTTTTCCATATCTGCACAGAGGCTTGTCATTACTGAGCTGGACATTTAATTTTCCACGTATTCATTTTCCTCCTTACAGACAGCTTTTTGGCTATTCAATATGTGCATAATGCAGAGAAAAATAATTATAGGAAAGGGGACACAGAGAATGTCATAATTAAACCATGCATTTGCAAAATACATTCAGTATACCTGAAACATCGTGATTGCTATAATCAGGTAGATTAGGTTTTCAGCAAATACCTTTTTAAACAGAGGTTTATCTAAAGTCAGAAGCAGAGAGGCAGCTCTCTGAATCACCTTATAACACAAAATTAACTAAATCTGCCTCCAATTATTTTTTTAAAAATCAGATATAAAGAGAAATCACAACGTAAATCAATGGATCTGTGAAACATTAGGGCATTTTTCACGACCTTCTAGAATGGGTTTATTTTTCCCTGGTCTGAACTCACATTAACAAAAGTCTCTGTGTGTACCGATGGCGAATGCAGAAATTATTGCCTCAAGATGTGATTTAAACTTTTATTTCACAGTGTGGAGATTAAAGTTGAGAGCAAATACAGTCACGGGGGTCAACGAAAGTAAAAGATCTATGTGGGGGATGGTGTTACCACAAGTTAAAAAACATTCACTGTTTTTATAAAGGAAAAACACTGTCTGCCAAAAAATACGAAATGATGATCAAAAGGGATTTAAGCCAATTACTGTAGCGAAAAACCCGAGCTATGAAATAAAGTGAAGGACTCCAAATCCTCTTATTCTCTCTTTTTCTACGCCATGGCCATGGTTTATATGCAAAATATTTCTCTCTGATCCCCATCTAACTAATGGGCTCACTGAGAGTGCGGGTGATTCTGCTGATTTGCTGAATGGCGACCTGCAGAGTATAAGTAAAAGACAAGGAAACCAATTTTATGGAAACAACAACAACAAAAAAATTAACTAGAGAATTAAAGCTTAATATAGCTTTATCCTCTAGAGAGCTCTGCCTGATTGCAGACAAAGCTTAAAACCAGGATTCGGAAGCACAACACACTAGTTCCCTTATGAGAGCTCTGCCCGAGATATGTTCAATAAATGGAAAACCACCTTTGCTGCCTGCCTTCTGTAATGAGAGAAGACAAGGAAGGCAAATACTAGTCTGGGAGCCAGGGAAACGGGTTTTACTCTCCAACTCAGTTGCTGGTTTTTAATGAAACAAAATCCAAGTTCTCAGGAGCTGTTTGCCTCAGATACACTCACCCCACTTTCAACGATGAAAACAATGACCCTTTCCTTCGTTTCCTACAGAAATATGAAATATGATTGAGCAAATTATACGGTTCCTTCCTGCCACTTTCTGTCCGTCATCAGCAATGCCAGGTGCCCTGAGATGAAATCTGCCTCTTGTTCTGAGGGGACAGCAGGGAAGGGGGAGGACAAAGGCAGCCAGTCAGGAGGGGACCTGATTAGAATGTGGGGTGGGGCGGGTGCCTGTGGGGAAGAAGTTATAAATGAAATTAGAGTCTTTAAGAAATTCTGCCTCAAACCACTTTCCTCTCCAGTGGTCTTCTCGAAGCCCCATGCTCGTGTAATTCTAGTTCTTTGACAAGGGAAACTGACACTTTTGATCCGGTAATTTAACGGCAATTTATTGTGAAGTGGTAATTTATTAAGTAAGAGTCAAGAGTGAAGAGAGCTCTCATAACCAAGGAGTGTTCCTGACTCAGGTCTTTCTAGACAAAACCTATGGAGCTTGATTGCAGTGATACCCAGAGCCTCACCAGACTTCTTTTAATTCCTAAATTCTTCTGTCCCCACCCCCTCACACACACTCCATGCAGCGTAATTGGAAGTAAGTCTTAAAATGTAAATTCCCTGAGGTCATCTTATGTTGATTTAAATTCATAGTAAGCTATAACTGATTGATCTCTCTCTCTCTGAAGAGCCCTACAACACAAGGGGAAGCTGGAAAAGCCTTATTACTTTATTTGGCCCCAGGGCCAGGTCTTAATCCTAAAATTCTGCAAAGATACTCTTCTTAACTCTGCAGTGATTATGATGAATGGCCCATCATGGTGGGGGCAAAGAGCTACCTGTCGTAAGCAGGAAATGTGGCCTTCCATGAGATGCTAAATCTCTCTGCTTGCTATGAACATGCATGTATTCAGTCTAGCATTCACTCCATAAACGAGCTTTATTTTTGTTTAATACAAAAACGTGTGGTCACATCCTGAAGGAATAGGTCAATTTTGTGATGATGAAGACAGCAATAGTAGGTATAGACCAAAGGCACCAAGAATCAAGTTATATTTCTTTAGAAGTCATTGTCTCTTGGCCATCGGGCAATAAATTATCCCATCTGCTTTCTGTCCACAAATTGCTGTAATCCTTACAGGGCAGGTTTTGCAAAGAACCTCTTTTCTTTTCTTCCCTTCCTTGTTCTCATTTCATGACCTGTCCCCCTTCCCCAAAGGGATGAGTTCTTGATATGGACTGATGAGATCCCAGGTCACTCTCAAGAACAGCTGAGTAGAAGTGCTGGGTCTTCCCTTTAAAGGCAAAGTGTGCTCTGTTTCTTGCCTCAATCTGGCCAAAGTGAAAAATGATCCTGGGTCTGAGAAAGTCCCGCCATCCCTCCCTCACTCCTTATATACTCTCTCTTCTTTCCAGGGGCAAAGCCCAGTATAACTTAGGCCAGCTCAGCATAGAGCATCTGGAGAAACATATTCGCTCTTGCCGTTTCCTCTAGTTCAGTTTCCCTACTGCTGTCCAGGCTGCCTTGGCTCTGAAAGGTCTAAAACTCAGTGGAGCATATACAGTCCTTTGGCTAACCTAGGAGTCAGCAAACTACGGCCTGCGCGCCAAATCCAGCCCACTGCCTGTTTTTGTAGTTTTCCTGGAATACTGCCATGCCCATTCATTCGTATATTGTCTCTGGCTGCTGCTACAATGGCCGAGTTGAGTCGTTGTGACAGAGACCATATGGTTCGTCAGCAAAGCCAAAAATAGTTACTAACTGGCCCTTTATGGAAAAAGTTTGCCAACCTTTGGTTTAGACCATTGTAAAACAGAGCTGAAATATTCAGTATTTGGCTACCTGCGGCTGAAACATTCCCAAGGAACAGACCTTGGGACCGAGGTTTCAATGTGAAACAGAGCAGAAGTTATTTGGGACAATCTAGATTAGATTTGGGGGTTAAAATGGATCTTCTACAAAGTCTGGCCCAACTCACTGGACTGATACAAATTGGGGTTTTGAGGCTATGCTATGTTTAATTTACAAATTATCATTTTGCTTCAATTTGTCCTTGTTTCTCTCAGGCCATGAGGGTCTGGGTTTGGCAGAACTGGCAGAATGGGAAGGTTAAGTACCGTAGACTATTCCAGCCTCTCCCCACAAAGAGATTCCCAAACAAATGGTTTTCAGAATCCTCAGCTGAGAAAATGATGGACCCCATCTTGCTCCCTCTCTCCTCAGCCCTTCTGGAAACTTGTACATGAAGGGTAGATGTGGTCAATATCAAATATTCTTGGGTTCCCCGAGCATAATGCCATTGAATAGCACCCAATCTTACTCTTCAACTGCGTGTAAAAAACTGCATTTGTTATGTCACTCAAATGTGCACATTTCATAAATACCCAGCACAGGGGGCCTTCCTTCCAATAGGGACATGATTTCTGCTTTCATGGAAGGAACTCTATAACCCAAAGGAACAGATAAGAAAATAAAAACAAACAAACACATTCCATTCTGCACAGCAAAGGAAACCACTGACGAAATAAAAGGCAACCTACCAAATGGGAGAAAATATCTGCAAAGAATGTATCTGATAAAAGGTTACTATCCAAAATATACAAAGAACTCATACAACTCAATACCAACAAAACCCAAATAACCCAATTTAAAAATGGGCAGAGTACCTGAATAGATATTTTTTCTAAAGAAGACACACACATGGCCAACAAGTACATGAAAGAGATGTTTAACACCACTAACCATCAGGGAAATGTAAATCAAAACCATAAGGAGATATCATCTCATGCCTCCCAGAATGGCTATTATCAAAAGGATAAGAAATAACAAGTGTCGGCGAGAAGGTGGAGAAAAAGGAACCCTTGTGCACAGTTGGAGGGAATGTAAATCGATACAGGCATAGTGGAAAACGGGGTGGAGGTTCCTTAAAAACTTAAAAAAATAAACTGAATGTAAAAATAGAAAAATAGAAAAAAATACAACCCCAGCAATTCCACTTCTGGGTACTTATCCAAAGAAAATGACAACAACACTAATTCGGAAAGATATCTGCACCCCCGTGTTCACGCCAGCGTTATTTACAATGGCCAAAAATGTGGAAACAACCCAAATGTCCATCAATAGATGAATGGATTAAGAAGATGTGTGATACACACACGCGCAGGACACACCATACAGACACAAAATGGAAACCGGATGGAATACTCCTCAGTCATAAAAAAGAATGAAATCCTGCCATTTGTGACAACAGAGGTGGACCCCTAAGGGCATTATGCTTAGTGAAATAAGTAAGACAAAGAAAGACCGGGGCGGGGCGCCTGGGTAGCGCAGTTGTTAAGCGTCTGCCTTCGGCTCAGGGCGTGATCCTGGAACGCCAGGATCGAGTCCCACATCGGGGGCTCCTCCACTGGGAGCCTGCTTCTTCCTCTCCTACTCCCCTGCTGTGTTCCCTCTCTCCCTGGCTGTCTCTCTGTCACATAAATAAATAATCTTAAAAAAAAAAAAAAAGACCATATGGTCTCGCTTATATGTAGATTTTAAAAAACAAAGAAACAAGCAAGAGAAAAACACCAAACCCCAACTCATAAATACAGCGAACAGATTGGCAGTTGCCAGAGGTGGGGGAGGGGGCGCCTAGGGGGATGGGAGTGGGCAAAACCGGTGAAGGGGTTCAAAAGGTGCAAAGGTCCTGGGGATGGAATATACAGCGCCGGGACTACAGCTAATAGTTCTGTACTGCATACTTGAAAGTTGCGAAGAGAGTAGATCTTCAAAGTCGTCAACACAGGGAAAAACAATGCTGTAACTCTGCGTGCTGGCGGATGGATGCGAGCTAGGCTTACGGCGGTGAGCACAGCGTACGCACACACCCAACCGTGGGGAACCACTGCAGCTAAGGTGATGTGCTGTATTAATTACACCTGGAAAAACCCCACCTTCCAAGTAGTCATTTAAACTACAACCCTATAGCGTTGTAACTCAATGTTGAGGGACCTCTTGCGAGGCAAGGGGCCGATTCGAACACGGTTAGCCGGCAAAGTTACACTCAGGAGCTCCAGTTAGAACAAACCTTTTAAACACCTGTGTTTCCTGGGGAAGAAGGCAAGAGCATTCGAGCTCTGGGCCACTCTATAACGGCTGTGACGGTCAATACTGATGCTAATGACGGCGGGCAAGAAAGGTCATGTGCGGAGTCTCAGAAGCAGCGCTAAGTTCCATGTGTAAATACAAAACTTAAACGAGGGCAACATTTTTCCAGTTTACAAAAAGCTTTCGCTTACCCACCAGGAAACATGATGAAATATATAAAGCTGCCGTTTCCACGGGCCTCTGACGATTCTTTCTGGCTTAGACATTTGTGTCTCTATAAGAATGAAAAACTAAGGCAATGAAAAACAAAAATGGAGTTCCAAAGCCGTGGTTACCTGAAGCATCTGCAACCCTGCTAGACTGCAATACCCAGCCACGCAGGACCCGTCATGGGATCGCGACTGTCAGTGCGTGTCAGCCGAGCTCATCCCTGGAACAGCTGATTTACATTATAGCCCTGGTTCCGAGACAGAACATCTGAAAACAGGTTTGTAGTTTAGGCCATCAACTCTACAGAGGGATTGGGAATAAAACAGCCTTGAAAGAAAATGAGGACCAATATAAAGAGAATTGCTTTGCAGCGAGAAAAACTTGAGTGTAGGAGAAGGATGTATGGGAAGGCTTGGGGGGGGGGATCCTGTGCGAGGTGGTCTCTTTGTTCTACTGCACAGTGATCATATAGTTTTATAGATGGGGATCCTTTGATATAATCTGGTTCAATCTCTCATCTTACAAATGAGGAATGTATGGATGTCCATGCAAATACTGGCTCGGCCAAATGCGCTGTCTGCTGATAGAAAGGATGCAAGTGGATGCTGAGATGAATCAGACAGGGACCTTTCCCATCTTCGGGGAGTTCTTAGTTCCACTAATGGAACTAAGATGTACATAAATGTCACAGAAGAGAAAATGTGCACTTGTATTTGAGGATCTAAGGTTTCGATTCAGTGCTATGATCACTGAGGGGAAGAAAAATCTTCCTTCCTATTGAGAAGAGGGTGGGGTGGAGGGCGTGGGAAGGCAGAGAGAGAGGTGTAGTGAAGATTCTCAGTCAAAATTAGGAAGTTATCAAACCTGGGTCAGGACTAGGCATGGCTGGAGACACAGTGGCAAACACGACAGACAGCCCATGCCTGTGACTAACATGGTGTTGGGGGGGGGATTTTTTTTTTTTTTAACAGACTTAAGAAAGGAGAGTGATCAGCGGATCTCTCCAAGTACCCTCTCTCTCACTGTACTAAAGTGGAAAGGGGAGGTTAAGCAGGAGCTTGGCATGAGAACAGACAGGAAACCTGTACCCCAAGTCCTCTCCTTAAGCATCCGTTATAGCATGTGATTCTAGGATTCTGACACTTTGAGCCCGAGTACATGTGTGGGAGTGTAGGCAGGTAAGTGGCACAGCTTTCTGCTTCCAAATGATGGAACAAAAGTGGCCTGTGATTCTTCTCTATTTTGGGAAAACAGTTTCACTGTGATCTCTGACCTTTGGGAGATGTTACCTGATCACAGGAGGAATTTTTTCCTGTGTTCCCTCGTTTTGTTTTTTTTTTTTTTTAAGATTTATTTATTTATTTTAGAGAGAAGTGGTGAGGGGCAGAGGGAGAGGAAGACAGAATCTCAAGTAGATTCCGCACTGAGTGTGGAGCCCGACACTGGGCTCGATCTCACAACCCTGAGATTGGGACCTGAGCCGAAACCAAGAGTTGGACACTCAACTGGCTGTGCCACCCAGGTGCCCCCCCACCCCCCACCGTGTTTCTCCTAACAGGGGATTCAAATGATCTGGATTTGTTGGTTTTCTACTTGATAGTTCACTAGTTCAGCCCACAAGTGAAACAGACCCATGGGGGGGGCATACTTGTCAACTATTTCTCTACTGATTATTTGTGTCATTGGAGTGGAAACAACTCATGAGGGGATTTTTTGGTTTTGTTTCAATGCTGGAATGAGACAAAAATGTGATGTCAGTAGCATCCAACTAACAGATAACAGGATTTCTCTACTTTACATTTTTATGTGATTTTATAATAACCTCTGTCATTATTAGTTATGTCATGGGCTACATTAGTCATGCTTTGCGAAAAATAGATTATTCTCCGATATAATAAATTATTTAAAAGGCCCAGGTCTTGTGTTCACTTTTCATAAACACATAATTCATTCTACCTCGAGAATTATTACTGGACGTTCTATTTTCATAGCCTACTTCCCCCCTGCTCTGCAAACTTTTTTTTTTTTTTTAAAGTCCCCAGTAGTAACTGGGTCACAATTCTTCAGACTTCCCTAAGGGAAAAAGAAGAATGATGTGGTGCACATTTTTCCCATCTGAGACATAGTTAAGTTAAGGCAACACGCCTCATCAAGTTACCAATGTACCAAAGAAAGGTGCTATGTGAGGACAGTATACGACATCATCTTGTAAGAGCTCTGGCTCTCCAAAGTTGAGTTAACCAAACCCAAGTCAACCTCGTGGCCACTGGGAGCAACAGCACCACCACCTACGTCATAGGGCTGTTGCAAAGATTAGATGAGCTATTAAATATAAAGCATTTAGCATAATGCCTGGCACAGAGAAAGCACGGATAATTCTTATGTCACCCTCGAAGAGGACTGAACCCTGATCTGCAGATGGCCAGCCTACCCTCAGTGGACACCAACAGAGCTTCCACATAACCTCTCCCCACTCCAGGCATCTCCAAGAGGTCACGTCATGGGAGCTGAAGAGTATCTGCACATGGCCTTCATTCAAAATTACAGAGCATGTTTCCCTCTGTGAATGTGGAACTCATCTTGGGAGCTTTATCAGGCATGTGAAAGGGGAATGTCTCCTAAATGAGCTAGAGCAAAAGCAATGAGAAAGAAAGAAACGAAGCCAAGCAGTTACTTAAAACATGTCAGGATCTGATCTATTTTTTCCATCAACATGTGCTGTTCTCATTAATGGGAGCTTCTCACACACTCTGTAAGGAAACAGGCAAAATTGTATCTTGTTATACTGTTAAGACTCATCCAAACATTTAAGGGATATGATAACCCATAAATTTTCTCCGGACTATAACTGCATATTTGTGAGGTCACATGCTCACGAACTAAGACATCTCAGACCTTTGAAATATCACAAAGTCTCCTTTAAATTTTTTTCCCAATAATGAGGCAAGTTTATAATATGCATTTTGCCATATGAGATTTGAAATCATCTCTCTGTCTGTCAAAGCCACTTCTATTTTCTTGGGAGTCAAATCATTAGCCTAGATAATAAATGAGATGCAGACTATGGCCAATGAGCCAAACCCAGCCCAAGGCCTGTTTGTGTAAATAAAGTTTTATTCCATCACACCCAAGCTCAGTCACTCGCAAATTGTGTGTGGCTATTTTCACACTACCTTGGCTGAGCTGACTAGTTACAACAGAGGTTGTGTGGCCCCCAAAACCTAAAGTATTCACTATCTTTGTCAACCCCTGATCTAGATCATTCTCTTGTGTAGAAAGAATAAATTCTGCTTGAATAATAGGTATCTATCTGATTCTCAGAGAATTTAGAAATGTTCCATGTTATCAAATCCAATCACTTTGCAGACTGGAACAGGAATTAGAACCTGAAGATGAGATTATTCAACTGGGAATTCGGAGTCATTCATTCATACCACATCACACAGCACCACCACCGCGATAAATACTGGCATTTGAGTGTGAACAAAATACATAAAGCCTTTGGCCTCATGGAAAAATCGATGAGGGGGAGACAAACATTGACCACGTCATTCTTTCTTCATTCATTCATTCATTATCTGTTATGTGCCTGGAAATATCTTAGGTACTGGGTATACACCAATTATCACACAAACCATATATTCTAATGGGGAAGAGAGGGAATAAGTAAGTACATATGAAAATAGCAGGTCTTGGTAAGTGCTACAAGAGAATATTAGTTGAACTATATGAAATTAAGATTTTTATTGGCCAAAAATGGCTAAATACTGGGAATTTTATATAGTTCAGCCTATCGGGGAGATATGCTATCCAGTGACTTTGGGAGACTTTAAATTAACAGGGTCAGGGAAGGCTTCACTGAGAAGGCCCTTGAACTAAGACTTTAATGACAAGCAGCCTCCTGCCCTGCCAACAGCTAAGGAGAAATTTCCAGGCCAAGAAAGGGAGTTGTTGATGCAAATATCCTAAGGCCAAATTAAGCTTGGCTTGTTTGAGGAAGAGAAAGCAGACCAGAGAGGGTGGAGGAAGATGAGCTGTGGGAAAGAGGGAGGAGGTAGGCTGGAGAGGTACTCCAGGGCTAGGTCAGATGGGGTCAGGATGAGGATACTGACTTTTATTTGAAGAGTAAAGGGAAGGCTTTTCAATAGGAAAGTTACATGATCTGATTTATGGCTTCCGAAGTGTTCTCATTCCTCTTGTGTGGAAAATAGACTACAAGAACATGAATGCAAGCAGAGAAATGCATTAGGAGGTAGTATGGAGTTCCGAGCAAAACAAAACGACAGCAAGGGAAGTGGAGGAAAGTGGAGAGTCCGTGAGTGTCCGGGACTTGAAATCAACAAGAGCTGGTGATCCTGAGGGTGTAATTAAGAGGGGGAAATGAGGGATTGGGAGGGTGTGTAGCTTTCGGATTTGAGTACCTGGCTGGATAGCTGTGTGATTCATAAGCCTGTGAGCCCCGGAAAAGAGCCAGGTCTTGGGGGGAGATTATAGGCACAGTTTGCAACCTTGAGTCATCTTTGGGACATACAATTGGCTATGCTGAGGAGACGTCTGGGAGCTCTGAGGACAGGTCTGGGCTGAGCGCCTTAAATCAGGGGAGGAGGGATGGGAATGGAAGTGAAGATGGTGAATAAGCCCCTCAGCACAGAGGATGGGGGAGTGGAAACAACTTGTCCCGCTGATGAGTTCTGGGACCTCATTTATCACTTCATCTTCTGGGCTCAACTCCCTCATCTCTAAATGAGAGAGTTAAACTAGATTTGGGATTTTCTAGAGTCTTCCACAGAAGTGATGCAGGGGCTGGGCAGCGGCAGGACAGGGCGCAGGAGAGACGAGGTATTCAGAGCTCCACCCTGTTACTTCCCCCCAACATCATTCCCCCTAGAAGTATCAGTGAATATTAAATCCCGTATTAATCATAAGGCCAGGCTTGTTCCTTTCATTGTCGCTTCCTTTTTCCTCCTCTGTGGGCTAAGAATATTTTTTCTTGATTTAGAGGATTTTGATTCCTTGAGTGAAGCTTTTGTGTTTGCACTTTCTCGATGGTCAAGAGGGGAGTCTTCCTGTTGAAAATGGTTGGTGCCTGTTTTGGTGGAAGTGATGCCCCTTGAGGTAGACAGTAATTCGAACAGCCAACAGCACCCTTCCCAGCCTTGATTTTTCCATTTGACAAAATGGACCTAGGATGGAAGGACATCGAATATCCAGTTCTTAAGACAGATTTATGACCTGAACTTGGGTCCCCACCACCAGGTCTTATGTTGAAACACTACAATGTGATGTAAGCGGATTTAAAAATTATGCCTTGCAATCACTTTTCAGGAGCAAGAGGTGTGGCAGAACCCCAGGTATGCGGCCTGGAGCAAACACCTGAAAATACTCCAGGGTATGAGGATTTGAAAGGCTTTCCGCCAGAGTATACCAAGCATTCCGCTCATCTGTTAATCAGACAAGGGCAGCAACAGTGCCCCCTATCTGTGCTGTAACGGGCACCCTCACATCTGGATTTCTAAGGCATTTTACTGACATAACTCCTATGATGCACAACCCTGTATGGCATTAGCATACACCTCTTCATGTTCCTGCTAGATTATCCCACTTATAAGGTCATGTTATATCTTTGCTCTTCCCACGTATGCTAGGCAGCCGTTTACTATTGGCCGACGTTCAATGAATCAGAATTAGCCAAAAGGATGCCTCATTGTACACAATTACAGAATTTAAAATGCAAGCCATAAACACTAGCCCCTTTATAATTCCTCACCCCAGGAGAGGATTAAACACAGTTAAGAGCTTGACAAAAAAGAGGTGTGGACAGAATGAACTTGGGGTACCCATAGTGGTCAATGTAAAAATGCTTCTCTTCGTCAGGCCTTGCCAGGCCAAGTTTGTGAAGCTTTACTTATTCTAGGCATAAAATGGACTTCATTATGTTAGGCACACATTTAGGGGAAAGACAGCATTATCGCTGAGTTTTAAGTGGGTTAAGACCCGGATCATTATCTAAAAAGGCCTTTGGAGGACTGCATTGCCAAAATCTGTAATCGCAGTCACACACATTTCTAAGCTAGGTCCACCTTATCCATTTGTGCAATATTGTTAATAAGTTAATCACCCACAACAATGTTTTTAAAAGCACTCTTAAGAAATACTTCAATTTTTAAAGTAGGTTACTAATCCAGTTAAACAAAAAGGACAATAAAATTTATTTTAATAGCTACATCAAAAGAACATTTACAGAAGTACTTTTCCATCTCTTGATTAAAAATAAAATTTAAACCTACACACAGAAGAAAATATCACAGACAGACCCATAAAAATGTTCGTGCCCTTTCATTTAGAAATTCTGGGAATTATTTAATGAAAGCAAAAAGCTGTATGTACGGATCCTTCAGTAACCTTTCTCAAATGTCACCTACCTCAGGAACCCTTTCCTAATGCTCTGGATGGACACGCTTCCTCCTCTGGAACCCAGTAAGCCCCTGTACCTTTCCTGTAGCACTTCAATGCCTTTCACCTGGTCTCACTGGCTAATGAACAATGAACTCCTTGCAGCCACCATCTGCATGGTAAGAACCTCCTAGTCTTTCTTAGCACCCACGACAGCATCATTAACACCACTAACCTGGCCTGTAGTTCATGGGAGAGTTGTATCCTATGCAGTCAGAAGTCCTTTAAGGAATCTAAATACCATGACAGGTACATGAACAATAAATACTACATCCCGTTATGTTGTCCTTCAGTAGGAAAATAAAAAACTTTCTGCCCTTTTCTTACACTTCAAAAAAGTAAATGCTACCAACACTATTAACACATCACTAATAGCTTAAGCATACCTTTTCAAGAAAGCTGTTTCCAAATAAATGAGTTGAAAAGACTACTTAAAACACACACACACACACACACACACACACGTTTTAAGCTATCAGCACAAAGATGTTCATTGTGCTGTTGTTCATACAAATCAAGGACTGGAAACTAATCTAAATCTCCAATGAAAAGAGTAATTTAGTAAAGTAAGGTACATCAACATCACGGTGCCTCATGTAGTCATGAAATTATGGTTATGAAGGGTAGGCAGGAACATGGAAATACGTTTGATATTTAACTAGAGAAAGCAGATTATAAAATGGCACATACTATATGATGTACAGGTATAGCGGGAAGTTCTAGAAACCAAGATGTACGGATTTTAAATAAGGAAAATAAAATGAAGATTGGCCATTCTTTATTTGCTCTTTTCTAGTAAGCTTTTGCTTTTAAAAACAATAAAATTAGACAAGCGCTAAGGGAGAATAAGTAATAGCTAATTAATACAAGATAAATGTCAGCAAAAAGAGGTCCCAGTAGGTACACACTTCTTCTATTCCTTCTTTGGATCTTGGTTTGGTTCCAAAGGAACCATGTTTTGGGGGTAGGCATTTGGGACAAGACATTATGTAGAACGACTTTTGATAAAAATCCCTCAATTCAACACTTTTATATTTCAAAAACTTCCCAAAATGTTTTTTTTTTTTTGGCTGGGAAATAGCATTTGGTGTTAAGTGAAACCTAAAATTCATCGTGAACCCTACCAAAGGGGTCAGCTTAGACCCAAGTGGGGGTGATGCATGAACTCTGCCACTTTGCGCTCCTTGTGTTCTAATTTTCCTGGGCCTCTGAGAGATGCAGAGGTCAGAGTTCACCTTTTTAGCAGCAGTCGGAGAACACTTCAGCTCATAAATTGTACACATTCAGTTTTAGGGTCTGCTGAGCTTTTCATAGAACTGGCTTTGCCAAATTAGACCTGGGCAAGAGGAGGAGGCGAGGTCAGAGGAGGAGCGAACCCACTCTTCCCCAGACTCTCTCACAAGGGGAGCAGGAATACCGTTTTCTGGAAGAAGTCCGCCTTCTTCAGCTAAGCCGGGGGGAAAGTCCGGCACATCCCGGCTCGCCCTGAGCGCCAGGAGGACGCAGGCGCGAGCGTGGGCGCGGGGTCTGCGGGAGAGCCGGTGCCGGCCCCCACTTCGCGAGCACGGGCGCGTCCCTGACCCCCGCCCCCCCTCCTGCACTAGAGGCCTCCCCGCGCCTCCGGTGCGCCTGGGCTGGGCGCACGGGGCAGCAGGTCCGCCCGTCCCGCAGCCCGCCCCGCGCCGGCGGCTCCGAAGACACCGGCTGCCTGGCGGGCGGGAGCAGCTTGGCGGCGAGCTGGATCAGCCAGGGGAGAGAAAGAGAAGCAGGCCTACCTTAAAACTTTCCAGTCTTTGAGTGGCTCCAAGTCGGAGATTAGGGACACCATGGTCTAGGGGCGGGAGGCGAGCGCAGGCCGGGGCGGGGAGCGGGGCGAGGGGGAGCCGGCCTCGCGTGGGGCCGGGCGGCGGGGCGCGGGCTCTGCCCACTTCCCCGGCCGATAAGCGCTCGCGCGCCCCGGCTGCTCTCCACCCCCACATCAATCCCGCGCTATATTACTTCCCAGGCCGGGCTCATTTCGCCACACCACCTTTTAAAGCCCCTGTAATCTGCTCCAACTGATCAAATTTGACCTTTTTGTAGCCCACTTTATTCCAAGCACAGCTCTCGGTTAAATCTCTCTTTATTAACACCGTCCTCCTTGGCTTTCTTTTGGAACAAACACAGATCAAGCCTGAAGCCTCCAGACTTTACCAGCAATCATTTACAGATTATGGCAAGCGGCATGCGGCCTCCCCCTCTGGGGCACTCCTCCTGCCTCGCAGATTTTTGCTTTCAGATTCCTGTCAGGAGACTGGTTAGGTTTCTTTCTTTTTCTTCTTCTTTTTTTTTTTTTTGTGTGTGTGTGTGTGTGTGTGTGTGTGTGTGTGTGTGTGTGGCTTGGGTTCTGGGACACTAGCATCCAGCTTAGAGCTTGCCTCAGAGGCTGGAACTACATGACGGTTAGGATTTGTTTTCTACAAAATAATTTGGAATCGGGCTGCTAACAAGCTACAAGTTACTGTGTGTTTACTGGCAGTGATTTTGCTACACTGTTTTTTTTCTTCTTTCTTTTTTGTGTTTGTAAATAGCATGAAGGAGGGCATGTAGAAGCTCTCTGAACGTTAAGGGAAAAGGGTGTGGGCTTTTCTCCCTCAACTTGGGTATCTTTTGTCCTTTCTTTAAAGCTGAACATCCTTTCAATGATTATCTGAAACTGTGCATAGCAGATGTTAGGAGAAAATATACCTCTCTCTATCTCAAGAGCACGATTATCTTCCTGTAGCATCTCCAGTTCTCTCTGCTGCTGTAGTTTTTTTGTGAGCGTACAGTCCTTATTTTCATAAAGCATTGCCTCTTAAGCATGGTTTTCTGCTTTCCCCGCTTTCTCGCTGAGACCCTACAGCTGAAGCGCTTCCTCCGGTCCTGGCAGGACTCTGGACATAAAAGACCTTGAAATCATCTGGTACAGTGGGCTCCAGACAGGAAGTCTCTCAGGTCACCAAAGTTCCCCTCATAGCTGCGGCCACATGAGCTTTACTTGCTAGGCTCTCTCTGTCCATCGGATTTCTCTTTTTCTTACACTTATTTTAAAAGGAATTTTCAAGATCATTACCATAAATGGAAACTCAGCTTCGCCGGTCTAATAAAACAACTGACCCAGACATATAATCCAGCTAAAGGCACTGATCGAGGGCTTTATTTTTTTCTCTTGGTTGAAAAGAGAGTTTAACCAGTGTTAGGGGGTGGTAAGGAGACACTTGCACCAACCAGGGACTTGCCTAACGAGGAAGAATAAAGATTTCTTTATTTCTTTATTTTAGCAGGCAGGGGCGGGGGAGGGCAGAGGGAGAGAGAATCTCCAGCAGACTTGCCCTGAGCATGGAGCAGGAGATGGGGAGGAGCTCCATCCCAGGACCCTGAGACCATAACCTGAGCTGAAACCAAGAGTAGGATGCTTAACCCACTGACCCAACCAGGAAAAGTAAAAATTTAAAGGGAACGTGATACGACTCAATTTTTGTAATGACCTTACTACCTAAAGTCATCAGCCAGGAAGAAGGGTTCTGTCTCTTGCCTTTAGGCAGAACCTACCAAGAAAGAAGATTTCTGTTCTTTCCAGAGTCTCCATAGGGAAAGATGTGGTGACAGCTATTAGAAGCATGTTGCTTTTATTAACAGGAAGTTCTAGTCAACTCCGAATGCCCCTCACGGCATTTTAAATCCGTTCCCCATCCCCCTTTTCTCGAAGGACTCCATCCTTAAAATATGCAGCGAATGCTCAGCCAACATCCGCTTGTTCCTCTGCAGTCAAATATACTTACCTTAATGGCTGTAAGTGACTCTCTTCAGAAGTACAATCCTCTTTACACTGAAATTAAAAAGAAGTCTATACCTTTTGCCCAACCCATTGCCTCTTTGGGGCTTCAGGCTTCTTCCTGGGTTGTATTATTGTCCCACTGGGGATCTTGGGTCACAGCGTGTATGTAACACTTCTAATCCCCAAGGACGTCACCAAATGCGGGTGATAGTAATAGCATTTGTGTGGAGTGTACCTCCAAAGGGTACGAATGCTTAACTAGTAAAATGTTTCTCCCTTTAGAAAGTTAGCAAGAGAGAAACAAAAGATTATGATGAAATCGTTTCTGTGACCGTAATGACATCATCTTTATGTCATGAACCCCCCCCCCCAACACACACCCCTGAATTCAGATCTGGGGAAAGAAAGGGAAGGAGTCCTTAACTCTTGGGATTCAGGGTTAATGGGTGAAAGGGGGAGGGACTTGGCTTTGGGTCAAAGGACAAAAGGACAAAAGCATGCTCATAAACTATGAAATAACATTTTAAGGCATTAGTCCTTCCAAAAACTTTTTAAAGGCAGTAGAAACTTTCCTCTGAATAAAATCTGCGCCAAATTCAAGTACAGAAAGAGACAATAGTGAAAGTTTCTTACCAGGTAGAAGAAACTGTTCTCATTTCTTTTGGGGTATTAACTTGTTCAGTCCTCATAACTAACTTGTTAATGAGGTGAATTACCAGAAGCACCCCCATTTCGTTAATGCAGATGAGGACATTGGGGCACTTAGGAAGCGAGCAAATGGCCTGAGCTCCCAGGGCTAGTCGCCCTTTGGGGGAGGGGTGGGACCCCTGGAACAACCACTGTAGGCATGCTCTCCCTCGAGCACAGAGGAATAGTCAGGCAGAGAGCCTCTGTGCAGAGGCAGGACTGGGGCTGGGATCAGGTTAGGGATGGGTAAGAGGGGTGGCTTAAATCTCATGCTTTTATTCCTAGGGCTCCCTAGAGAGACCCTAGCTTTCAGGACACACTTCGAAATCCACTTGCTGGAAGTACTTGGTGATGAGGGAGATGAATGATCTTTTAAAGGTCGTATTGAGTCCAAAGCACACTGAATATTTTGCTCTTTGCTTTCTTAACTTTGAGGACCAAGTGTTTCCTTACATACCCTCTAGAGTAATTCCACATTTTCTATGTTGCGGATTCCTTTTCCGCTTCCTCCAAGCACTATGTTCCTCATTCGGAACAGCTCTGCATCATACGGATCTTCCCACTAAAAGCCCATCAGAGTGATTTGCTCACCCTCACCTGTGAGCATGCTCACTAAAAACGAACAAAAATACTGCTCTGTTCAAAACTGGGCCAACCATTCATCTGTAACTCAGGAAAAGCAAGAATAAAATTTCTATACATAAAACACAAAGGTTAAGCTTAGCCTTGCACAAACTTGGGCAAAAAAATATAATCTTCCTCTATGTCACTGTAGGAATTACAAGATTTGATTTGATTTGTGCTTTTTCTCATATTTTGATAAATTTGCGCCTTTAAAAACTCAGATTATTTTGTTATTGTTTCTAATGGCTCTTCAATAGTTGGCTCTTTGGAATGCTCCCTAAGTGTTAAAAAAGAATCCAATCCATATAAAGCAATATTCATGAATTGTCCTACTATTACCAGCACAAGACTCAACATTTTCCTGTTCATTTTTTTTTAAGATTTTATTTATTTATTTGACAGAGAAAGACAGCCAGCGAGAGAGGAACACAAGCAGGGGGAGTGGGAGAGGAAGAAGCAGGCTCCCAGCGGAGGAGCCTGATGCGGGGCTCGATCCCAGAACGCCGGGATCATGCCCTGAGCGGAAGGCAGACACTTAACGACTGCACCACCCAGGCACCCCAACATTTTCCTGTTCATATAACTAAAGGTTTTCTGCTCTCCCTGCCGCTTTCCAAGTACAGAAACCCAAACCCAAATCCAAACGAAAGCACCCCCATTGTTCTGTCACTTTTCCATCCAAAGGACACCCGAAGCCTCATGAGCCTGTGCTTTCCACAGGTATTGGGCTTAAAGTCACCTGGAAAGCACACTGAGAGGCAGAATCTCTGTAGGGAGGCAACAGCAGGAGCCCAGGAATCAGCATTTCACACCAGACCCAAGCCCTTGCAGAAGACCCTGAAAAATGCTGAGAGGGAGTCAGCAAGCATGAAGTTTACCCAGGTCATATAGCCTTTCCCAGGGGCACGGTCAATGTCATTGGAGCCAAAGCTGAAGAACTGTGGAAAGCTCATCTTACATGTCAGAGGGGCAGGAAGCACCCGGCGGTGTGAATGAGCCAAAGAACGAAAGAAAACAGGCCTCCATCAGTGGGATGTTAGACTAACTACTGAACAGGGGTTTAGAAAGCAGGTATGACGTCTCAGGAAATTTCTCTCCCACAAAATGTCTAACTTCCTGAGAGTCAAAAACTTAAAAATTAGAATAAAATAAAATACAATACAATAAAAGCAGCTTCACTAGAGGAAAAAAATACACATTTTTTATGTCTTCTTTTTTCATTTTCTCTCTGTCTCTTGATTCCTAGGTTTATGATTACCCTCAATATTTTTTTTCTTTTGGAAGTCTTGCTTTACACTTACATGTTCCTAATTCTGTTACTTCCTGATAAAGATTCTTTCCCCTTCTGCTTGTCCCAGATTTTTCTTTCTTTCTTTTTTTTTATTTGCCAGCTCTTAACTTCTGCTCATGTTGGGTAAGGTCCCTCTCTCCCTATAAGACACTGAAATGACTAATTGGAAATGCACTCATTCTACTTCTGTTAAAGAAGCTTTCCTGGTCTTGTTGATGTGCCAGCGTTCTAAAGTTGGCAGATGGAACGAGCTCAGAATCTCCAGCACTTGTTCTTGACCCTGGAAATAGGATCCAGCTATGCATGCTTTTCATAGCAAACCATAGTGTGGCAATGATGATGGACAAGGATTGCCAGATAAAATATAGCACACTCTGTTAAAACTGGATTTCAGAGAAACAACGAGCAAATTTTTAGGGTAAGTATGTGTTCCCCAATAGGGCATGGGATGGAGATATATATATATATTTGCTTTTTTCCCCCCCTCTGAATGCCAACTTTAACTACAGGCCTTTTGTTTGTATTTACTGAATCTGGTAACCCCATGCTAGACTGACTTTAAAATAAAAATAGCAAGATCACTGTGATGATTATTTTTCATTTCTGGTGGTCTGTGAAGGCACCCTGATGTCCTCAGGTAGGCCTCAAAATGCATTTTATTTAAATGTTCTTACAGCTTTTCTCTTGTTGTTGTTGTTATAAGCCAAACATAAAAAGCCCCATTTGAGATTGCTTTTTCAACAAAGCAGGGATAT
Source organism: Ailuropoda melanoleuca (assembly GCF_002007445.2). Taxonomy (NCBI): domain Eukaryota; kingdom Metazoa; phylum Chordata; class Mammalia; order Carnivora; family Ursidae; genus Ailuropoda; species Ailuropoda melanoleuca. Next base: position 9,633,093 of record NC_048232.1, on the reverse strand, counting down.
GATTAAAGTATGCTTGTATCTTATTAGATATTGGATATCAATATTGGGAATTAGGAAATGCCACCTCGCCTTCTTGTCTTAAGCCTGGCAGTTGAATGCATTTTTAACTGCTGGTAGCATTGATGTGCTCAGATGGACTGGAGCTGACGTTTTGTAAACTGGGCAGCATCTCTCTATTATATTTATTTTCTACAGAGTGATTTGGCAGTTAACACAGCTGCGGTGTTTTGTTTTTGCACCACGCATCATCTCCTGCTGGAAGAAATCTGTACCTGAATAGTTAACCATTAATCTTCAGTTGCAGAAAATGTGTATTGTACATATCCTCACTTTAATGATGTCTGTAGAGACAAACTTCCAAAGATGGTTGGTTTTTCTTCTCCTCCTTCTTCTTCTTTTTTTTTTTTAAATAAATGAATATAACTTGAATGGAATTTCAAGTGCTTCCATGTTAGGTTCACAACACCTGATGCAATGGAAAATCTATGGACAGAGATATGTGTTTTGTTGCCACGTCAATGACTTGAGAAGTGCTATTATGGGACACTAAAATAAATTGCTATTATTATTATTATTATTATTATTCTAAAGGGTCTCTAAAGAGATAGCTATGAAACCTAAGTCTAGGGAAAGGCCAAACGTGTTTTTCAGGGTCTGCATATGTACCGAACATTTTCTACTGATGTAAAGGCCCTTCTAGCAATTGGGAAGGAATGTTTTTTTTCATTTGGAGCCTTAGTCAGCTGAACAGGAGGGCAAAATGGATTAAAGCTGGGGGAGGGGAATATAGGGTCTTTGCCAGGCATATTTTTCGAGTGAGAGAGGAAGAGCGAGGAGACTCACACCCAACACACTGCTTTTCATGCCATGCAAAGGAATCACAGGCCAAATTTGATACATACAGTGGGGGGAAAAGAAAATTCAAGCTTTAACTCCTGTACTGCCATGGAAGATGAGATTTTCAAAGCTGTGTAATGTCCTTCTTTCAATTCCCAGTCTGCGTTTGTTAGGATTCATGGGTTACACCAACAGGGACAAAGGAATGCCCAGAAGAAGGATGTATTGTTCAGACATTCCCCGGGTCCCAGGCCAGGAAATAAAACCTGCAACGTGCATCTTATAACCTTGCTCCGTTTTTCTTGAAACGGGAATTTCAGTTTGCTCTGGTGTTTGTGCGCAGACAGGACTCCTCATTGGTGTTTAAAAGGGAAATCTGAGTTTTGGAGAGCAGGCAAGCACAATTGCCAAGTTGTCTGTCAATGAAACAGTGTCAACATCTGCTTCTGGAGAAGGACTGGCTGACCAGGAATATTGCCCTTGAATCACTAGGAGGAAAGGATAAGCCTTCCGTCATTCTCCCTGAATCAAAACCCAGCAGACTTAGGTGGAATTGCGGTGTGCAACAAATTCGCTTGAAAGTACAGATTTAAATCCTTCATAACTTAGTAATTTAACTCAAAGTGGTAACCACCACAACAGAAACATTGAATGATCATTGATTGCAGGAAGTGTTTCTTTGGCAATCACATGACCCATTAGCGTGCCAAAGCAGGTTCCCTTTTGTCTATAGGCAAGGCGGCTCCCTGGTGAAGAACCATCCTTTTTCTTTCTTTCTTTTCTTTTTTTCGTTTTTAGTTTCCAATACACTGTAGGCCAATACTTTCATAAAATACGATAAAATTGAATTACGAGAAAAAAAATAAAGCAAAGACACACAAAGTATAAACCCCCTTTTTAAATTATTAAATTGGTAGACATAAAATTATTCTATATAACTGCTAGGCATGTGTGAACTCTTACCCCTAATTATTATAAACTTTGTTTACAATTTGTTACAAACAATCCACAGACCTGCACTGCTGTGTGTTTCACACTGAGGAGTTACTGGTGCAAAGCATTTTACAACAATTCTAAAAAAAAAAAAATGTTTAGATACTTTCAAAGAATAGTTTTAGGGACTGTATTGAACGAAGCCCTGAAGGATTTGGGGGGAATGGAAACTATATCCATTTATATTGTTGGTGAAATTTTAAAAAAATGCATTAAACTTTTCTAGTAAAAGATTAAAAATGAAAATCAGTTAACTTAATCACCAATTAATGCCAGTTTCCTTTAGTCACCATTTAATGAGAAATTTTAAAATCACCTGTAATTACATTAATGCTTTAAAAACTGGGACTCGAGCTCACTGAAAATAATTGTTGACTGGCAAGTTTGGAAATTTCTAACTGCTTGTGACACAGCTCCAAGTGGTTCCTCTAATTCCTATTTTATTCTTCATTAGAGAGAGGAAAACAAAACACAGCTGCCAGTTTGCCACAATTTAAGATATCTCAATATATGAAAATCCAAGTGTCCCCCCCGAAGATTACGTCTAAATTACAAAATACTGTGGAGGGTTCCTTAGTATATTTAATTTCCTCTAGTGTACCTGAGCATTTCCTTAGATCACTAAACGGTTGAGACACCGTTACAAGTAGAAGGGCCTAGAAATGAAAATTAGAGTGAAAGTGTGTTGATTTAACAAACCTATAGCACTTGCTGTGTACTGGTCACTATTCTAAAGTCTTTACAAAAATTAACTCACTAAATCCTCATAACAACCTATGGGGCAGACTCTATTTCTGTCTTCATTTTACAGGCAAGGAAACTAAGGCACAGAGAGGGCAAATGATCGCTGTAGTGTCAATGTCAGAGGCAAACTTGAAACCCGTCAGTCTGGCTTTAGAGTCACTCTTGTTCACTTCTAAAGGTTTTTATTTTTACAATTTATGTAGAAGGATATTCATTGCAATACTAGCGATATTAATGAACTATTATTAGAGGCCCCCTAAATGTCCAACAATTTAAGGTACATGATTTTATATATATATATATATAGTAACTATAAAATGGGATATTATGAAGCCATTAAAACCATGCTATGGTGGAATAACTTTGAAAGATTTTGAAATAAGTGAAAAATGCAGGACACAGTATGTTATATATAACATGTTATCAATAGTTTGTATTGCTACCAGGGATTGGAAACTCAACTGCCAACAGTCCACAGAGGCATCACAGTGAGTGAAGCTGGCAAGGAAGAGGCCCTTTAAAATGCAACAATCATCCTTTCTCCAGTTTTTCCGGAATGTTCATTCTTCTTTCTCTTTTACAGTTATGTTTCCTTCCCCTACCACCTATATTTCTTTTTCCCACTCTCAATGAAGACCAGACACAGAAACATCTACCTATACTGTACAAATGTGTAATGACAATGGAAATTCAGCAATATTAAGGAACGGCACGCAGAGCAGGGAGCACAGCTAGCTAGAGAGACGAGCCTCTGGGGACAGAAGTCCTACCCAATCTTTTCTTGCCATAACAGGTGGAGTTGACAAGTTACCACTTCATTCAAGGGTGACAGATATCTTACTTTTTTTAGGTGAATTCTGATTGGTATTGTTGATTTAAGATTTTACACACACACACACACACACACACACACACACACACACACACTGCGAGGACCAAACAAAACACATTAAGAGACCTCAGGTTTGTGGCTTCCAGCATCCACACTTACACGTGCATGAATGCAAAAACAACTCGAAAGAAACATGCAAAAATACAATGACTAGCATCATTTTAGATGAGATTGGGTGCATCCAGGCTGGTTATGGCTGTAGACAGCATAACTTCACTCGTTTTATTTATTTTTTTTTCACCCTTGTTATTTTCTAAGTTCTCTCCATGTATTTTTCTCTCCATGTATTTCTTTTTATAATCAGAGATCTGTGACCTCCTCTCGCATTATTGTATCTATTTAGTAATCCTTTTGGGAGATAGAGAGTAGTTTAAAAAACATGCCTGGTCCTATTTTGAAGTTTGTCTCCGATGTTACATTTCTAGATACGCCCACACACCTACGTGGTTACACAGCATGTTCTTATTCATGAAATCATTACTTCTAAGCCATCAGATGCTGCTTTGAAAAACAGGGGTCTAAAAATTCACTTTTTTTTTTTTTTTTACTCCTATGTGGCTTACTCCCATCATTTTCTGCCTAAATTCAGCTGCATTATTCTTTACTCCTTCAAAACACATCCAACCTTCCTGATTATAGTTAGATGATGTTAAGCAATTTTCTAATCTAGCCGTAGAGACCACTGAAGGTACGATTTTGGCAGTGCACGGGCCAAAGTGCCTTTTGTTACTTAAATGATTAGGATATTCCATAGCTGTTTGGACAGGCGTGGCTTTGGGAACAGAAAAGAAAGCTTTAAGGTTCCAATTAGCCCTGCCACCTCCCTGAGGCCTGCTTCTCTGGATAGTCACCCTAACAAAAGGGGATTGAAAGAAGAAAAAGGAATATAGCCAACAAGTACAGTACTCAGTCTAGGGAAAAATAGAAAGTAACAGGCTCAGGCGATTGAGGGTTTGGATGAAATAACTGGTGAAAACGACAGAGCCCTCTCTCTCTCTCGGGATAAAGCATGCTTCTCACAAAGCTCAAAACAAATTAATTACGGAATTACGGCTGCACACATACAGTAATCTTTATTCACCTCCCCCTCCGGGTGTCTTCTGTTTAAAGGGTGAGGCTTCTTGGAAACAAGCTTGTTTGACCATTTCTCTTGTTTATAGAGCATGCGTTTTATAAAAATTGGGAACACAGAGAGAAAAATCTGGATTTCATTTTTAACCAGCCATTGTTTTTCTAATTTCTCTATTTTACTGAAAGCATATTGTGTTTTTAAAAGTATTAAATAGAAAGAGAAAATGATAATTGTTCACATTATTATAGAATAAAAAACAAGCGTATCGTAGCCATTAGGCTGACATTACTGGATCAGGAAATAGAGTAGTTCATTTTCAAAGAAAGGCCTGATAAAATCTTTAAAACGAGATGTGTGTGTGTGTGTGTGTGTGTGTGTGTGTGTGTGTGTGTGTGAGAGAGAGAGAGAGATATCAAACCTTAAGGGCTTTCTTTCCACTGAAGCATTAAAAAGTGAGAATTCTGATTTCTTGCCGACAATGTTTAAATGAATGTGTCAGTTTATAATTACAAATGCAAAGAGAAACTTTTTATAACTGAATATTTAACATATATTACAGTTATAACACAAACTACAGAATGTGATTCTTGCCCCATTTTGGCCATGTTTTCTCTCTATGGAGGCGGCCTCTCAAATCACTCACCTTAAAACTTGAAAATAGTTTTCTGAGATGGTGAGTTCTCTATGAAAATAGGGATAGATTATTCTATGGCCTTTCCTTTAATGTCTATGTGTGTTTTAATAACATAATCCTTACAGGCAAATCAAGATCAAAAGGAGTTGAAGGTAAATATTTCCTGTAGGGACAGAGGGTGCAGAGCGGTTAAACTCACTGTCTGTAATTTTCACTTTGCTTAATTGTAAAATGCTTCTTGTTTCTAGAGCACCTTGACCTCCTGTGACCCCCTGAAAATAAGGCTAGGCCATTTATTTCCTGTTAACTTGATTTCCATTCTTTGAGTTGAATCACAGAGTATAGAAAACTTGTCAGAGCAGATTGAGAAATAGAGAAATATTTCAAGGGTTTCCGCTCTGCAACTTCCTTTTAAAAGAATTAACCTTTTACAGGGTTTGTTTTTTGTTCTTTTTTTTTTTTTTCTTTTTCCAGATGAATCACAAGCTGTGACTGGAGACTTCTCATCATCCAGATTCAAGTTTTATGAGTGGCAAACCGTGTGCGTTTATGATGTGGTAACGTAGGGTCATTTTTAATGCCTTTTCTAAATACCCAACGTGACCAGAAATCCCTAAGTAGACAGTCTAAGGAAATATTTATTCCTGATAACGCTTAATATGGGACAAGTACTTTATATGCATTACCTCCTTTAATGCTCATATAAATACTATGAGATACGTGGCACCTGGGTGGCTCAGTCAGCAAAGCTCTTGATTTCGGCTAAGGTCATAATCTCAGGGTTCTGAGATGGAGCCCTAGGTCAGGCTCCGCTCTCAGTAGGGAGTCTGCTTCTCTCCCTCTTCCTCTCCCTCTGCCCCTGCCCCCTGCTTGTGTGCGCTTTAAAAATAAATAAATAACATCTTAAAAAAAAACAACAACAACTATGAGGTATGTATTATTATCACCCCTGTTTCACAAATGAGGAAGTGGAGGCAGGTCCAAAGTAGCACAGCGGACCACATGGCGGACCACAATCCCAGCTCACCTGTGGCTGATTCCAGAACCTATGCTTTCCCAGGGGTTCTCAATCTTAGCTTGGAGCTTTAACATCTCAATGCCTAGGACATCCTCCAGATGAAATTAAAATGGAATCTCTAAGGGCAGCATCACCCAGACATCGTCAGTATTGCTAAAAACTTCCCAGTGATGCTAATGTGCAGGGTGGGTTGATACCATTGCACTACAGGGATTTTCCCTTCCTTCCTCCCTTTCTTCCTCCCTTCCTTCCTCTCTCCCTTCCTTCCCTCCTTCCTTCCTTCCTTCCTTCCTTCCTTCCTTCCTTCCTTCCTTCCAAGGGAATGCACAAGAGCACAAGTGGTGGGGGAGGGGCAGAGGAAGAGGGAGAAAATCTCAAGCAGGCTCCACGCCCAGCATGTAGCTGGACACAGGGCTCAATCTCATGACCTGAACCAAAATCAAGAGTCCAATGGACTCTTAACCAACTGAGACACCCAGGCACCCCTAGGGACTTCTTTATTGATCACCACAAAAACCAAGTGTTGGCTGTAATTCAGACTTGAGCCACGTGCACAAGGAAGTTTCATGAACCTTCATTTTATATTTGAGAGTAACCCTTCATAATGGTTTTGGCATGCAAATACAATGGAATTTGACTCAAAAACCCGAAATTATATAATTAGGCACTTTCAACTTCCGCTGTAAGTATTCATGGATCTAAGCCTGCCAATATGAAATCAGCCAGTGGAAGTGAGGGTACAGGATGGACAGGTATCCACACATCAGCCTCTCATACAGGTGATGTGGGTCCACGTGTGTCTGGCTAGATAGCTCAAGCCACCTAAACCCCAGAAACCTTCCCAAAGGCAGTAAGTTTGAGATCATGACCTCCCATTCTTATTTGGCTTAAGAACAGCCCCTGCTGGAGACAGAAGAGATTCTTGCTCAGAACTTCAGCTGCAGGGCATTTCAGGTCTTTCGGAAATAATAACGTATTAGTTTCCTGGGGCTGCCATAACAAAATACCACAAACCGAGTAGCTGAAACAACAGACATTCATTGTCTCACAGTTCTGGAGGCTAGAAGCCTGAGATCAAAGTGTTGGCAAGGCTGGTTCCTTCTGAGGGCTGTGAGGGAGAAGCCTCTCCCCAGCGCCTGGTAGCCTCAGGTATTTCTTGGCTTCTAGATTGCTGTCTTCTTTCTTAACGCGTCTCTGCATCTGTGTTCAAATTCCCCCTTTTCTTAAGGACATGGTCATATTGGATTAGGGGCCCACCCTAATGACCTCATCTTCACTTGATCACCCACCAAGACCCTATTTCCACAGGTCCTGGGTGTTAGGACTTCAATATCTTTCAGAGGGACACAGTTCAGCCTGCAACAAATACTGTCTGCCAGCAGGAAGAAGTTATCACTAACTAGAAATTGTGAAAATCCCCAAAGAGAGGAAATTTCTTAATTTTTCCAAAAGAAGATAAGAACTATACCGTCAATGTGTATAGCATTTTGAAGCTTAGAAAACATATTCTTAGACACTAACTCATGACCCTCACAGAGGCCCTTCAGATTTACTAAATAAATGAAAATCAGAGAGTTCAATTAAAGCCACACAACTTTGGAGTCACACAACTGACAAGGGTGGTGGGAGGGGGGGATCTGTGGCCGAAGCTCAGTCATCCAATCCCACAATCTGCTGCTCTCCCCAGATAAATTAGGGGTCCATCCTGACTCATCACAGACCATGGAGCATGATGGCTGAGAAACTTCACATTGACTGAGCTGATGTCACAAAGAACCTGAAGGGTCCGACCACAAGGAGGCAAAAGAAGGTGAATATATTCTTCCTCATGGAGCAGAGCATTCAAGATGAGACACTGAGGGGAAAAAAAGGAAACTCAATGCTACTAGTTTATAGGCTTCCCATAAATACTGGTTATTGACAAGGGGAGAAGGACACCAAAGACTCGCTCTTTCGGTAAGTGGGTTCATTTTCACACAATGCTTTCTTTGATGGAATTGCTTGATTTCTTAGTGTTTCTGTGATGACTCAAGAAGAGTAGAATGTTTTATCAGCAAGGCGTGTTGTTTCTTGAAACATGCTGAGCCCCCAGTAGAAGAGTTACTCAGAGTCTATCAGAACCCAACTTAATACCCATTGAAAAATCAAACTAATCAGAGTTGTGTTGACGTGTAGGATTCTAGATAATGGTGTCACGCATAGAAACCCTTGCATATACTGGAGGCCACAGATGTTTGCGCTCCTTGGCTTTTGAAGTGTTTCCTTTGTTAGCAGCCCACTTCTTAAATCAGGAAAGGAAGAGATCTCTCGAGTAATTGATCTGTACTGCTGATCTGATCTGGCAACACGGAGAAACACTGCGTGTCTCTCCTCTTATTAAAAACGCTCAGAGTAAGTGCCTTTAAGAATCTTTTATTCTTATTCTTGACACACATATTCATATGTGCAGAATTTGGGTGGGACTGGGGAGCTCCACAAAACGGCTGTTTGGCTGTAGACTCTGTATTAAAACAAAACAAAACAAACAACGAACAAAAGAGCTAGAGTATTTAAATCATACCAGTATATGTCCAAAGGTAGGACTTTAAAGGCACTTTCCTCAAAGAAAGTGTGCTAATCCCTCTTGAGAAAAATGAAACAAAGCAAAACAAAACAAACACACAAAACCCTCTCCTATCAGAGATACCAGGACTAAGCAGTTATGAAGGGTCAGAACCCACACCTCTCTCCCTCTCTTTGCATCTTATCTGCAAACAGCATCACCCTCTCTTCCTCCATAACTCCCAATTCTGACCAACCTTTTCCCCCAGGGATCCACCAATATAGGCCTTTGAGTGGGACATCAGAGACTAGAAAGTTGTCAGTTTTCTTAAATATCATTCAGGCCAATGACCATTTTAAAGAAAACAACAACACCAACAACACCCACGAAAAACAAAACCTAATATGGAGGGAGATCTTAGATCAGTGATTCTCAACCCTGACTGCACTTTAGAGTTTCTTGGGGAGGCATTTAGAAATACCCATGCCTGGACCTCACACTAGAATATTTAAGTTCAAAGATCTTGAAATGAGGCCATGAGCTCTGGCTTAAAAAAAAAAAAATTCTCAGATGAATCTGATGAAGAGTGAAGTGTTGGGACCACGGCTAGATGGGCCCAGTTGTTCAATTTGTAGCAACAGAGCTGGGACCAGTGCTTGCTAACAGAAAGCTTCACATTGCCACGTTCCATGCTGCAGCAAGGGGTCAGAGTCTGGAGAAAGGACAAGAGGAAGAGGAAAAAAAGAGCAAATCAGAAGAAGGAAGGAGACACTGGAAGTTTTGTAAAGGTGGAATGGAAAGGGACAAAGAATGGAGGAGCCCACTGCTTCTCAGGTCAGGCCCTGGCTTGAATAACAATTTGACATTTGCAAAGCACGTGGCCCTATTTTTTCCCTCCATACTGACCATATATTACATTTGCTTAATTGACTGTGTAGGAAAAGATTATGGCAGAGGAAATAGGGCAAAACTAGACCCAAAATATCTGGCTTCTGCGTTTCAAACCTACTTTTTAACCTTAAACCTTAGCACTATTCTACGACATGGCAGAGTCAATACACAGAACAGTTTGCGAATCCACAATACAAATGTAAGGTGCAGAGAGTACACAGCATAGGTAGGTAAAAACAAAAAAAAAGGTGAAGGAAGAATCAACGACTCACACACGGTCAAATGCACACTACCATGTTATCTTTCCAAATGCTTCTTCCTCAGGTCTGCACTCAGCTCCCTCCTTGACACATCTTTAAACTTTTTGTGTTGACCCTCAGTGGAGGTAGTGTGTATTCAAATGGGGGAAATCATGAGCTAGGCCTGATGTAGCATCCAAGTGGTTATCAAGACCTGTTGTCTACCTTCACATCTACGCACAAATGTCATCTCCTCCATGAAGCCTTCCTGGACTTCCAGCAAGAATTTTAGTTGTTCCCTCCAGTATTCCCACTGCCCCATATATTTATCCCCACTAAAACCCCCTGCTCCTTAGTTACTTGTATCCTTGTCTCTCTCCCCAGCAGACTGAGATTCTCAGAGTTCTTAATTGTGACTCATTTTTGGTTCTAAAACATGTGTTCATTTATTTATTCTCCTCACATATATTTATTGATCACCATTATTAGCCTGACTCTATGTTCTGGGCAAGGCTTATTATGGTCTAGTTAAGAGATGAAAAATAAATGGACTACTATTCAGAATAAGTAGAGTGATACAAATCTCAGTTCATTACTCGGATGTGGAAGAAATATGTCTTTATTTTTTCCTTAACTTGGCATTATTATTATTATTAATTTTGAGTTCCTATGTCACCAGGGAAGCTCAGCTCTCAGTTAATGTATAATTTCTCCCCCTTTTCCTAGCTTTGGTCTAAGTTCTGGGAGTTTATTATTTACTAGGCTTTGGAAGCAGGAGGGTCACCTGATGCTTAAGCATCTGTGCAGGCATGTGCTTGGTTGGCCATCCATGCAGAAAGGCAACAAGACATCTCACATTCTCACCTACCTGGCCTCTCCAGGTTGGGTGGCTTCCTCTCTCAGGTCATTGTATTTGCTTAAGATTCCTGTTGAATCTTCTCTGGGAACTTGACCTCGCCAGGCACTACGCCCAGGAAAATAGGATAGATCCTTCACACCCCAACACACTCGTCCTCTCTCTATTCTCATAAACTCAATCATAGTTTTGTTGCTACTCTGCTGGGCTCTTTTCAAAAAATGGGGCCCAGGGTTCCTTTCTGCTAGACCTAGATGTGCCAACATCTACTCTCACCATTTTGGGTGGTGGTCTAAATAGGGAGGGGGATGCTTTCTTCTCTATTTCACTCAAAAAAATAGTGGTAGGTGCTACCATAGGAGCATATGAGAGGGAAAACTTGGATTGGAGGTAAGGCATGAATTTGGTGAATTCTTGCAGGAGGTAATTCTAGGCTGAGACCTGAAGTTGTCAAAGAGAAAAGAGGTGTAACCCAAAGACTGGGGTGCAGGCAGAGAGAAGAGCTTTGAAGGAAGCGAGAGGAGGGGTGGCCAAGGGACTGCCAATAGTTTGTTCTAATCAGGGTATGGACTTGGAGGCAGGGAGTGATAATCAATTTGGAGCAGGGTAGGCAGCAGCCAAATCATGGAGGGTTTTGAAGTCATGCTTAGGTGTTTTGGTTCATCCGCAAGGAAAGGGGGCCTGGGGTGGAGGGTCGCTCACAGATTTTTAGGTAGGAGATTTTGTGGTCAATTTGCACTTTAGAAATATCAGCCTGAGTGCAGTTGAGAGAAACAAGACCTAAGGAAGTGAGACTAGTTAGGAAGCATGGCATTGACAGAGGCGAGAGATGAGAGAGGGTCAAATCTGGGCAGTTGAGGCAGGGGTAGAGAAGAGTGCACATAATGGAAAAATGCTATGAAGAGAGAATCAGAATGAACTGAGCCAGTTGTCAGATGTTGAGGGTGATGGAGAGAGAGGAGTCAGGTATGACGTCTCTGATTCTAGCTTAAGCCACTGTTAGATGGGGTGGTATTCTTTAAGATAGGAAGTGTGGAAGGAGGCACTGCTTTGGACAAATGCTTACAAATTCAGTTTGGGATACAGTGAATTTGTAGTACCTGGGGACATCCATGTGAGGATGCAAAGGGGCCAGTTGGACATACAGGTTCACAGCCTGGGAAAAAGATCTGGGCTAAAGCTAAAACAGGCATCATTATCACAGAGATATATTTGAAGCATGCACAATAGAAGATATTTTCCTGGTTGGGTGTGTAACGTAAGGAAAATGAGGGCCCAGAACACAATGGCACCAATAAGAGTAAATGGAAAACAGAATCCCACAAAAGAGACTGAGGACTCAGGAAAGTGCTGAGACGAGGAATAAAATTCTAGAGAGAGGGTGTCATGGAACTCAAAAGAAGAGAGGGTTTTAAGGAAGAAGAGACTGGGTGACAGGGCCAAGTGCCACGGAGAAGAAGGGGAGAGAATGGGTGACCTTCGCCAGATCATTGTCAGAAGAATGATGGAAACAGAGCCAGAGGCCAAGGAGCAAGTGGGACAAAAAGAAGCCATCACCAGATCATGTGGAGCCCCTGCTTAAAACCCCTCATTGGGCTCCCATCACACTTAGGATAAAACCTTAAATCTTTTACAGGACCTAAAAGGCTCCCATGATCTGTTCTTTGCCCATCTGTATGACTATATTGTTCCTACCTTCTCCCTTGACCACTCTTAGAGGCTTCAGACCTCCTTTCTGCCTGTCAAACACACCAAGCTCATTTCTGTTCCATGACTGAGCTTTGCTCTAATGCTCTCCTTTGCTCTAATGCTCTCCCCAGATATTTTCAGGCTTGTCTCCTGATATTTCAGGCCTCAAGTCAAAAGTCATCTCACCCCAAGAGCCATTTCCTGAGCAATCTAGAGAGCACGTCACCACCACCCATCCACTGACCCCCACCACACAATCCTATTTTAGCTTCTTCATGTTATGTATCAGTTCTCCACATTTGCATATTCATTTATTTGTCTATATTTATTTTATGTTTCCTTCTATAAAATGTACATTCCTTGAAGTCAGGAACTCCATCTACTGTGTTTGAAATTATACTTCCAGCACCTAAAACAGTGCTGAGTAAATGTTCAATGATTATTTCTTGGTTGATTGGAACTGCTAGTGACACAGAAAGAACATTCTCTTAAAAAATTACCAGGCAGGAGCTCGGGAAGATGGTGGAGTGGGAGGAACCTGAGCTCACCCCAACCCACATTTACAACTAGAAAGCACCCACATCCAAGTCAATGAGCTGGAGAGTGATCCAAAGACTAGCAGAACAAGCTCCACACCTAAATACAGAGAAGAAGCTGCATCTGGAAGGTTAGGAAGGTCAGAAACCAGAGGGGCTGAATTCTCTAAATTTGTAAAATCAGAGGGACCTGGAGCCTAGCGCTTTAAAAGTCAGCTGACTCAGCACCGGCTGAGCCAGGAAGGCAAGTGATAGCTGAGTTGTCACCCTTAAAGAGACAGCAGCCTGCCCAGAGAGGCAGCCTAAAAACGGCAGTTTACTTACACAATGCTGGAACAAATAGAAGACAAACCTGTTCATATTGATTTTGGAGCATGTTGAGGGTTCTCGGAAAACAAGGGAGCGGGTGGGAGCCATTTTCCTTCCCAGAACCCCCAGCATAAACACAGCGCCACCTGCAGGAGGCGGGGCTGCACAGGTACTTGCGACCTAACCTGCCAACAGTGCACCATGTGCACGAGTTCCACCCAGGACTCGCCCACTCCGAGCCTGCTGGCCTCAGCGCTGGGCTCAGGCAAATTTTGTTAAGGCCACTCATGGGCCTCGCTCAGCCACCAGGTGCACAGCTGCCACCCCGTGGTGTGCCCAGCCTCATGCCCCTGGCCACCCTGGTGGCACAGCCCCAGCTGCTGCAGTGGCTCCAGGCATCCAGCAGAGGACTCATGGCCCAGTGCACATTTTGCCAACACCACCACCCTGCTCCCAAGTTCCCCAGTGGGCACACCCCCTCACCGCTGGCCTGCCTGGGTCCCATGAACACCGCAGGGAGCAAGCACAGCCCCCAACAAGTAGTGTCAGTGCAGATGATGGTACTAAAAGGAAAAATCATTCAGACACAACACCCATAGGATATTCTCCTGAATGACAGGTTCTGGTGAACAGGGGACGCTGCACTGAAGGGACCCTCTTCTTCAGAAAATCACTACTTCAAGAGCAAAGAACACTTTCTTAAAACACAAACTTCCTTAACACACAGAAACAGACACAGAGAGGCAGACAAAATGAGGAGACAGAGAAATTTATGCCAAAGGAAAGAACAGGACAAGGCCACAGTCGGAGATCTAAGGGAATTTAAACAATGATCATAAGGTTATTCACCAGACTTGAGAAAACAGTGGAAGACATGAGTGAGACCCTTGACACAGAGATGAGGAATAATGTAGCAGAGATAACAGGCTCAATAAACAAAATAAAAGCAAGATGGAGGAAGCACGGGAATGGATTAGTGACCTAGAAGATAGATTAATGAAAATAATCAAGCTGAACAAAAGAGAAAAAAGAATTATGCAGAATAAGAACAGACTTAGGAAACTCAGTGACCCCATCAAATGTAATAACTTTCATATTATAGGAGTCCCAGAAGAAGAAGAAGAGAGAAAAGAAGGCTGAAAATTTATTTGAAGAAATAATAGCTCAAAACTTCTCCAATCTGGGGAAGGAAACAGATATCCAGATCCAGGAGGCACAGAGAATGCCCAACAAAATAAAAAAAAACAGACCTACACCAAGATATATTATAATTAAATTTGCAAAATATTGTGGTAAAGAAAAAAATTTAAAGCATAAGACAAAAAAAAGTTATTAATTTACAAGTTTAAAATCATAAGGCTAGCAGGAGATTTTCAACAGAAACTTTGCAGGCCAGAAGAGAGTGGCATGATATATTCAAAGCACTGAATGGGAACACTCTGCTGTTAAAAATACACTCTAGGGGAGCCTGGGTGGCACAGCAGTTAAGCGTCTGCCTTCAGCTCAGGGCATGATCCCGGCGTTATGGGATCGAACCCCACATCAGGCTCCTCCACTGTGAGCCTGCTTCTTCCTCTCCCACTCCCCCTGCTTGTGTTCCCTCTCTCGCTGGCTGTCTCTATCTCTGTCACATAAAAAAATAAAATCTTTAAAAAAAAATACACTCTATCCAGCTAGGTGATCACTCATAATAGGAGGAGAGGTGGAATTTTTCAGACAAATAAAAACTGAAGGAGTTCATGCCCACTACATCATCTCTGTAAGAAATATTAAAAGGAACTCTTGGAGTGGAAAGGATAGACCAAAAGTGAGAGTATAGAGGTAGGAAACACAAAAACAGTAAAAAAAAAAAAAAAAAAAAAAAAAAAAAAAAAAAATCAATAAAAAACCAGTCAAGGAACTCTCAAAAAAGGATATAAAATATAATAACATATGCCCAGAAGAGAAGAGAGAAGAATGGATTCAAACTTAAATGACCATCAACTTAATGTAAACTGCTATATATAGAAGACGTTATATACAAACACAATAGCTTTGAATGACACACTGGACCAGATGGACTTAACAGATATATTCAGAACATTCTACCCCAAAACAGCAGAATACACATTCTTTTCAAGTGCACATGGAACATTTTCCAGAATAGATCACATATTAGCCCACAAAACAAACCTCAACAAATTGAAGAAGATTGAAATCATACTATGCATATTTTCTGACCACAACATTGTGAAACTAGAAGTCAACCACAAGACAAAATCTGGAAAGACCGCAAATACATGGAGGTTAAAGAACATGCTACTAAACAATGAATGGGTCAACCAGAAAATAAAAGAAGAGATAAAAAATTACATGGAAACAAATGAAAATGAAAACACAAAGATCCAAAACCTCTGGGTTGCAGCAAAAGTGTTTCTAAGAGGGAAGTTTATAGCAATACCTCAATACCTTCTAGCTACCTAAAGAAGCAAGAGAAACCTCAAATAGACAATCTAACACCTAAAGAAACTAGAGTAAGAACAACAAACAAAGCCTGAAACCAGGAGAAGGAAGAAAATGATTAAGATTAGACCAGAAAGAAATGCTATGGAAACTANAATATTTTGGGAAAAAAAAAAAAAAAAAAAAAAAAAAAAAAGAACAGATCAATGAAACCAGGAGTTAGTTCCTTGAAAAAAATCAATAAAATTGATAAATCTCTAGTCAGACTTATCAAGAAAAAAAGAGAAAGGGCTCAAATAAACAAAATTACAAATGAGACAGGAGAAATAACAACCAACACCATAGAAATACAAACAGTCATAAGAGAATATTATAAAAAACTATATGACAACAAACTGGAAAAACTAGAAGAAATTGGTAAATTTCTAGAAACATATAAACTACCAAAACTGAAACAGGACAAAATAGAAAATTTGAGTAAAGCAAAGGAATTAAGTCAGTAATCAAAGAACTCCCAACAAACAAAAGTCCAGGACTAAAGGGTTTCACAGGTGAATTCTACCAAACATTTAAAGAGGAGTTAATGCCTATTCTTATTAAACTATCCCAAAAAATAGAAAAGGAGGAAAACTTCCAAATTCATTCTATGAGGACAGCATTAACCTGATACCAAAAGCAGATAAAGACAGCAGGCCAGTATCACTGATGAGCATAGATGCAAAAATTCTCAATAAAATACTAGCAAACTGAATTTAACAATACATTGAAAAATTATTTATCACAATCAAGTGGGATTTATTCCTGGTTTGCAAGGGTGGTCCAATATTTGCAAATCAATCAATGTGATGCATCATATCAATAAGAGAAATAAGTACAATATGATCATTTCAATAGACTCAGAAAAAGCATTTGACAAAGTACAATGTGTATTCATGATAAAAATCCTCATCAAAGGTTTATAGGGAACACACCTCAACATAATAAAGGCCATCTATAAAAACCTACAGTGAACACCATCCTTAATAGGGAAAAACTGAGAGCTTTTCCGCGAAGGTCAGGAACAAGACAAGAATGTCCACTCTTACTACTCTCATTCAACATAGTATTGGAAGTCCTAGCCACAGCAATCAGACAAGAAAAAAATAAATGGCATCCAAATCAGTGAGGAAGAAGTAGAACTTTCACTATTTGCAGATGTCATGATACTATATATAGAAATCCAGAAAAAATTCACCCAAAAACTGCTAGAACTAATAAACATGGGTGCCTGGGTGGCTCAGTCAGCTGGGCATCCAACTCTTGATTTCATCTCAGGCCATGATCTTGTGGTTGAGTGATTGAGGCCCACATCGGTCTCTGCACTCAGTGTGGAGTCTGCTTCAGATTCTCTCCCTCCCTCTCTATTTGCCCCTTTCCCTCCCACTCACACATGCATGTGCTTTCTCTTTCACTAAAATGAATAAATAAAAAATCTTTTAAAAAACCTAGTAAACGAATTCAGTAAATCACAGGACACAAAATCGATGTACAAAAATCTGTTGCATTTCTATACACTGCTAATGAAACAGCAGAAAGAAAAATTAAGAAAACAATCCCATTTACAACTGTACCAAAAATATCAAGATACCTAGGAATCAAACCTAATCAAAGACATGAAAGAACTGTACTCTGAAAACTATAAAACACTGATGAAAGAGACTGAAGACAATGCAAAGAAATGGAAAGACATTACACATTCATGGATTGGAAGAACAAATATTGTTAAAATGTCTATGCTACCCAAAGCAATCTATTCACTTATTGCAATCCCTATCAAAATACCAACAGCATTTTTCACAGAGCTAGAACAAACAATCCTAAAATTTGTATGGAACTTGAATAGCCAAAGCAACCTTGGGTGGAGTGGGGGAAGCAAAGCTGAAGGTATCACAATTCTGGATTTTAAGTTATATAACAAAGCTGTAGTAATCAAAATAGTATGGTACTGGCACAACAATAGACACATAGATCAAAAGAACAGAATAGAAAATCCAGGAATAAACCCACAGTCATAGGGTCACTTAATCTTTGACAAAGGAGGCAAGGATGTTCAATGGGAAAAAGCCTCTTCAACAAGTGGTGTTGGGAAAACTGGACAGCAACACGCAAAGAATGAAACTGGACCACTTTCTTACAACGTACACAAAAATAAATTCAAAATGGATTAAAGACCTAAATGTGAGAACTGAAACCATAAAAATTCTAGAGGAGAACACAGGTAGCAATTTCTCTGACATCGGCCATAGCAAGTTCTTTCTGGATATGTCTCCTAAGGCAAAGGAAACAAAAGCAAAAATAAACTATTGGGACTACATTGCACAGTGAAGGAAACAATCAACAAAACTCAAAGGCAACCTATGGAATGGGAGAAGATATTTGCAAATGACATATCCAATAAAGGGTTAGTACCTAAAATATATAAAAAACTTCTACAGTTCAACACTCAAAAAGCAATTAATCCAATTAATAAATGGGCAAAAGATATGAACAGACATTTCTCCAAAGAAGACAAACACATGGCCAAGAGACACATGAAAAGATGTTCATCATCAGTTATCAGGGAAATGCAAATCATATAACTACAATGAGATATTTCATACCT
>NC_048232.1:9588760-9614658 GCF_002007445.2 Ailuropoda melanoleuca | reverse complement strand
AAAAAAAAAATTCTTTAAAAAAATTAAAAAAATAAAACACATGGTGATGTCTGTGCCCCCACTCAACTCTAATATACACCCATGGTTGAAAACCACTGAAGCCAGAGAACAAACAAAAGTATCAGATTGACCAAGTTAAAAACTCAGCATGCTGCTCAAACAGTGAGTCTTAAGTTGTTCCAATGGCTTATTGTCCTGATGCAACACACTAAGCTTTAAATCAAAGAAATAAACTCATATATGTATAAATGCCTAAAAGAATCTTCAATGTCATAACTGAACCAAACCACCAAAAATAATGCTGGAGCTGAAACTACAAAACGAAGCAAAAGACTTTCAGTTGAAGTGTTTCAGTTTGAAAAGTTATGGGAAAATTTCTCATTTTCAGTTTTTATACCTCTATGTTGTGTGTGTGTGTGTGTGTGTGNAGTTTGAAAAGTTATGGGAAAATTTCTCATTTTCAGTTTTTATACCTCTATGTTGTGTGTGTGTGTGTGTGTTTTTTTTTTAAGATTTTATTTATTTATTCAACAGAGATAGAGACAGCCAGCGAGAGGGGGAACACAAGCAGGGCGAGTGGGAGAGGAAGGAGCAGGCTCATAGCGGAAGAGCCTGATGTGGGGCTCGATCCCATAACGCTGGGATCACGCCCTGAGCCGAAGGCAGACGCTTAACGACTGCGCTACCCAGGCTCCCCTATGCTGTGTGTTTTAATGCCCACAGCGATGGGCTCATAGAGACTTGCTCAGGCACACACACACCGTGCAATGACCCCCTTGACTGAGAACAGTCTTAAAAGGTAGGTGAATATTAAAAGGTGGGGGTTATTTTTTGCCTCCCTTGTTCCATATTCCTTTGAAATCTACACCATATTTGGGTTTAAAGAGATGTTCTATATATTTTTCAGTGAGCGGTAGATCCTGTTTACTGAATAAATGCTCTATCAGCATGTGTCAGTTTAAACTTCCTTATGCCGTCTCCTCGATTCAAATTTGATAATACAGATCTTTAAAGATATACCTTTTAATGAAGTGTTATCATGCTGCTAAATTTTCTTCTACTGTATAGAAATTAAAAGCAACATTTCTCTGGCCTAGAGCTAACTTTTTATGACTCCCTTGGTACTCTCTTTTTTATCTTGATTTTTTAAGATGTTCAAATAAGTGAGTTTTCTTTTTGCTTGACACATTTTCACATATGTTGCCTTGATCTTTCACATCTTTTACCCATATGGGAGACTGCCTAAGAAATAAAGGATCTGTGTTTAATTATCTCATGGGGACAATTTAAAGGGAAATTCAGAGCTTCTCCTCTCTAGTTCTGCCTTGAAGAGGAATAAGAAGCAATGGTGAGTTTATAGCTTTTGGCTGTTGATAGAGATTTTTCAGACTTTCCTCTGTGAGAGTACTAATCCCACCTGTTCACTTGGGTACATCCCAAGCTCATTGATTCAGACCCTAATTTGTGAACATTCAGATCAGGGCTGGGCTGACGTATATGGTGTGCATTTCACAAAGGTTTGCTTGCAAATTTGCAAAATAAAAAAAAAAAAAGATAAAAGAGAGAGAATTTGAATTGAGACCAAACTAATTTAGTGCAACTTTGCACATTTCACAATTATGTAATGTTTCTATAATTTAGCTTTAATAATTTTAGAGCAGATTTTTAACAAAATCTAGAATCATACAGTTGATATTTTACAGTTAAAACTCGACTGAGAGAGCTCAAACGATTTACCTAAGATCATGCGTCTGGGTAGTGGCAAAACCAAGGTAAGAAGGCAAGTTCGCAGACTCACTGTCACCTCACCTTCACATTTATTCACCAAAAAAAAGGCCCCAGGAAACTCTTCCCCTAGATCCAGTTGTTTTTGTTCTTGAATGTAATAATGCTTCTCAGAAAATACATTCTACCATCTAGAACTTTCCCCCCAGTTTTCCTTCCTGTTGGCCAGTCACATTAATGAGGGTCTACTCCATTCTGCTCTACTATCGGGGTGTAATTGTAAAAGGCTTTCCTATCCATGCAGATAAATGAATCCAGAGAAGTGAATAACAGGTTGATGTTCTTCAGAAAAATTCACCTTCCATGTGTATATATTAGTCAGGCCTTTTTCTGTTGTAAGTGACTAAAATTGATATTTTTGGCTCCCATAAGTGGGAAGGATACTGGGGCAGCACACAGGATTGAAGGAAGAATTCCAGGAACCAGGGACAGGAATAGGTACTCATATGTCATTTCTGCTTACCTTTGCTTGGCTTCATTCTGCAGGCAGACTCCTACCAGTATCTGGGAAGATGGCCACCAGTGGCTGGAGATTTACACTGAATTAGCAACACCATAAATGATGGCTCCAAATCTATTTCTGAATCTCAAAAAAAGTCTCTGATGAGTTCTTCTTAGGTCATAAATCCCGTTGTGTCCAGAGGAAAATGACACCAAAGTTGTCTCGGATATTGCAAGATGGATCAGAAGTGAATACAAAAGTGAAAGATGGGGCACAGAAAAGCTTCATAGAGAGATAGCAACGACAACCACCAAAGTCAACTATATATAGAAGGAGTTATTGATCTGAGGAGCTGGAAGAAGGCTTACCTATTCCCCGGTGGTTATTCCATTGACCTACCTCTTTAATGGAGATATTTGCAAAAATTCGGATGTTCAGTCCCCATCCCAGAGCAACTGAATCAGAATTTCTTCAGTTGGAGCCCAGGGGTGCTTATTACTGAAATAGCACGGCAGGGGACTTTGCTACGTCCCTAGTTAAGAACCACTGTTTTAAGTCATTATCATCAGGAGTCTATTTTCCGGGATGGATAACATATTAAGCATTCATCAGCCATCAATATCTTATCATGATTAGTTCAACAGATTAGCCTAATTAATTTAGCTGGATTTCAAAAGCATGAGATACAGGATGAATACAATTTGATGAGGAAGAAAAGACGAACTGGGGCTGGCACTAATGGGGCTTGGCCTGGGGTGCAGAGAGGTGGGATGCGGCATTACAGGGGAGCCCTGCACAGTTAACGAATGATCTTAAACTCATATTCCAATTTCTGACCACAGTCTATTATTCTAACTCCCTCACCTCCTCATTCTTTGCAACTTTTTCCTCAGTCTTAAACTTCCAGTTCATGATTTCTCAGTTTTGTTTTGTTCTGTTTTCTAAATTCATACTGGCCTCATTCTACTCTCCCACTAGGCTGGACTATAGAGCTGATTCAACTCCTTTGTAAATTCCTCCTTCTAGGGCCCCCAGCCCACCAGACCTCAGCCCTTGATTGGTGCCGTATTTTGCTTTATACCCTCCTTCTCGCCAGGTGCTGCTCACTGTTGAGGAAATCATACAATGACACTCCAAAGTTTTGATTCGTTATGCTACCTCTTTATCCTGTTATCATCAGGGACTAGGCCATACCTGCCCTGTTCTCATCAAGCCACCCACTCAACCCTCAGGTCCATCATATCCCTCCTTCCCTACGTCACTGAGAAAATTGGGGCCATCCAGCCCATCAACTTGACATCAAATTTCTTGAACTAGATGTGGCCCCTTACTTATCTCTTTCTCTTTATTCTCAGAGAATGAAGCATTCCTCTTTTTGTTCATGTAGCATCTCTACATGCTCCTGACCAACAGAACTCCTCTGTGGGTCCTGTTTTCTCTCTCTCTCTTCCTTCTCTTTCTCTTTGTGGGGTACTTGTTGTCTGCCTCCTGCTTCCACATTGGACCTAGTTAAGGATCTATTCATGGTCCACTCATCTCCTCCCTTTAGATTATTACCTTGGGTGATCTCATATATTCTTATATTTTTAACCACCAATTTCAGACTGATGATTCACACATATTTCCAGCCTTAGCTTCCTTCTAGAGAGTCCTTGGATGTTCCATGGGCATGTCAATCTTAACATATCCGGAACTGACTGTATCATCTTTTCTGCCAAAGCCGTAACTCTTTTTATATTCTCAATCCCAGCTAATTGTACCACTCCTCTCAGGAATTCAAGTACAGAAACCCTCAAGTTACCCAATGTACGTCTGCTCACCTCAATCACCTCTACTCACCTCAATCTCTATATCTAATTGGTTATGAAGTCTCACTGATAACACCACTTAAATGCATCTCGAACTTCCTTCCTTCTCTCTGACCCTCTATAACCACATTACTGGTTCAGACCTTCATTGCCCTTTGCTTGCACAACTGCAGTAACATTACAACTAGTCTCCCTGCTGTTATAAATTGATCCTCTATTCTTCAGCCAGAGTGATGTATGTAAAAGGTAATTCTGATTTTTACTCTTTCTGTTTAAAATTTTACAGTGGATTGACATTACCTACAGAATCACCATCTGGTTCCTGATTATGACATAAAAGATCTCCCATGATGTACTCGTCCCTAGCCAGCCACTGTATCACATTTTATGTGCAAGTTACATAGAATTGATTGCAGTTCTCTCCGTACCCTGTTCTAGCCTCTGTGCCTTGATTCTCTCTTCCTGGAATTCCTTTCCCGTGATTTGCTGGACTGATTCCTACTCATCCTTTAAGACTTAGCTCAGGAGTCATCTTTTTCAGGAAAATTTGGTTAGTCCTCCAGATTAGAAGAGTCCCACTTTTGTAGTGTCTCTCCTGTTAGACTGCAAGCTTATCAGGACAAGAGTCCCTTCTTTATTCTCTGTCTACATTCTTATTCTGTAGCACAGATGCCAAGCTTACAATAAATATCTATTATACTGAGTTGAGGATAACTTGGTGACACAATCCCAAAAGGAAGTAGTAAGAAGTAAGACGACAAAAACTCCCTGTGCTTATTCTATAATTTTGTTTATAGTAGAGCATATATTTGGTGGGTGGAAGGAAGGATGGAGAGGAGAGGGCATTATCACTGTGGATGACAACTAGGGGTATAGACACAGACTCTAGTAGAAAAAAACATTAGAAAAGAAAAATCAGCAATTGTAGAAGGGGAATGGCAGAAGCAGAAAGCTTGTATCAGACAGTCACCTTCTTCAAATCCTCTTGACTTTCCTGGTTTCTAGGGCCTTTGGACACTTGGTACTGCCAGTAGCTGCTTCAGCAAACTCTTAAGAGCTTCAACCTGCCAGCACTTTGCATCATGTTCCTACCACATCACTTCTCATCCCCTACCCTTAGGCTTTGTTTTTGATGCTGAGGTGTGACATGCCCCCATGCATCAAGGATTCATGATTGCCCCATGGATATTCATGATTGCCCCATGCCCCGCGCGTGTCTAGCACTGGAAGATTGGGGGCAACTGCTGCAAGGACCAAATCTTTGACCACTTGGTTGTGGGAGCTGGCAGAAAAATTTTTACCCCCTACTTCCCACAGAAGGATTGCTTGAAGATGAAACTACTCATACAGCCCTTTCAAAGACACCCCCAGGAGACTGAAAAATCAATCCTGCTGAATCCAAGCAGCAGTCTGCTTACTAACACACTCTGGGTGGGCTCTCTTTTTCTCTGCCTCACTCCCCCTTTCTCTTATCTTGCTTCCCTTGCATCATATTTCCTAATACAGTAACATGTACTTTTTTATTTATTTTATTATTATTGTCTTAATCCTAGGCTCTGCTCTATTGGGGACTCAGGATAAGCCAGTTGATACCAGGTACGGCCCTTGAAAACACACCCTAAGGACAGCATTTTGGAAACTCTTGATTTGGAATTAGCCCCAAGGAGATCCAGAAGATATGAATAAATTACACGAACAAGTGGCTTGATCTACCTTGTCATCCACGTCTCAAGTGCTAATACTCATCCTTCAGCTCACACCTATTTTAGCATCATGGTGGCGGTAATAGGGTTTTGTGTGATCAGTTGAATGTGTTGGGGCTGGTTCATAGTTCATTGATAGATCAGTATGATATATTAATACTAGTAGAAATTAGACTAGTGCTACATTTTAGCTCCAATCAAGCATAACCCCAAAAGACAGTGATGAAAGGAAATACACTCATTGAGCAGGACTTCCGGCAGGATATTTAGTTGATCCTATTGGATTGATGGAGAAGTGGTCTAAGATAGGGATCTATATGGACCCTTAGGGACAGTGAGTGAATTGATTGTGAGATGGCACGAAGCATGCAGGTCTTTGTGTCTCATGGTAATGCCCAAGGGAGAACACCCACTGAATCAGAGGCTCTCAGAAACTAGGGGGTAGGATGACTCATTCTGTGCACTCAGCCTTTCCATCTTTGGCAGCCCCAGTGTAGGTGTAACGGACCCAGGAACAGAGTGGCCATAGTGGCAGGGATGGAAGTTAAACATGAGCCCAACAGCATGGTCTCCCTCTCACCAAGATGCATCTGGCTACTGCTACTGCTGACTACCCAGCCTCCCAGAAGCAGAGCTTGATGCTGAGCTTTCCTGTGCACCATTCCTCGAGGAGGCTGGTCAGATACTAGTGTGGGTCCCTTACGCCAGACCCCTGCCATCCTGATAGTGATAGCACTTTGTGGTTTGCCCTCCTTGAGTCAAGGCCTCAGACTATTGACCTACTCCATGTAAGAACATCTTAGACATATTTTATGACAAAGGAAATGCAACCATGAGCACACAGCAAGAGCATTCTCTCATTATTCTATAGGAATCATTACCCCAAAAGAGCTGGCCCTATGGAACAGAGGACTGGAATGTCAGAGGCTCAGCTAAGGAGGGAAAACATCCTACAGGTCGGTGTGTGATCCTGTATATATTAGCAGTTCTTACTAACCAGTGTCTGATATATTATGTTCTTAGTAGCTAGACTATATGAGCCTGGGAACCAAAAAGACAGAAATAGAATTGGCCCCTCTGGCCATCACCCAAAGGCCAAATTATCACATTTATGGTTCTGGCCCCTGCAATCTTAGTTTCTACTAGGTTAGAGCCTCTGGTTTCCAGGATTGGTGGCTGGGACACGTCCACCGGGTTCCTTTGTTTCTCAGGTCAGTGTGTCAAAAGCCAATAAAACAGTCCTTGTAAATTGGTAGATCGATCCTATCATGTGGTGCTGGGAGGGGCAGGGGGAGTGTGTCTGGAATCCAGGGATAAACTGTAGTGTCTCCTGGTGCTTTTGTGTTGAGTGGGGATGAGAAGTGGACAATTATAGCAACTACGGCCCAACAAGGGAAAGACAACCAGTCCCTCAGTCACGAAGCTCTGCTCAGCCCTCCAGGTAAACAACACAGACAAGCCACAGTGCTGGCTGAGCTAAGGGAAATCCAGAACAGGGGGTGGGGAATGATCTACCACGGCTTCAAGACCCACTGCAAGAATGAGGTTGTGGTTGCTTCTGATAGACTCATCTGTCTTCGGGGCCCTAGGCCACTGGGTCTGGCTCAGCCACTGCTGCATCACCAGCCCTGTCTGGGGGTCTAGAGCAGTTTTTGTCATTGCAGCAAGCATCCCTGCCATCATGACCTGGGCCTTCTATTTTTATAAGAACTAAGCAAGAGAGGCCTTTAGACTCGCTCATTGCCACACTTGTGCAACTCAGATGTATAGGGCAGTTATCCCATGAAGTAGAAATTGACCCATGAGAGGTGGGAGCTGGCAGATAATGTCTTCCTTTCTCCTTCCTCAGACACATGGCTCCTTGGATGACAGTCCTACGAGATCAAGCAATCAGTGACACTCAGTCCCAAAGTGGATAGCTTGGCAATGATAACCTGCTCTATATTGGGTCTCACATTCCCTTCTTATTCCCCTTTTCCCTTAATCCCACTTCGCTGGGATTGTATTCTCTAACAAAATACTACACATAAGCTTTGCCTCAGGCTTTGCTTTCTGGGAAGCCTAGCCAAGACTGAATTGAAATAAGAACACAGAGATTTGAGGTAGGGTGAGTTTGTACAGAGGATCTAGAAGCAGATGTTTAGCAGGGCAGCGGGGGAGGGGGAGATGTGCCTGGAAAGTGGGGGAGGGGCCTTTTTCTTCTTGACTGTATTCCAATTGAAGACATTTTGAAATATTGGCATGAGGATTTATAATATTATTAAAAAGACATTAGGAAGACGTAAAGTAAGATTATGAGACACATAAAGAAGGGGACCATTTCATTTGGGCTCTTTCTGACATTAGCCCCTGGCCTGGTGCCTACCTCTCCAGAGACGCTCATCTCCAGGCTCGTTCCTCTTCTTGGGAAACTTGGCCTTGACTCTTCTCAGACGATACTTTGTGCAGAACACATGTGCAGTGCAATGTAGTGCCACTCTATTGTTTGGTTAGGGCTTATTTTTTTATTTTTATTTTTTCAGGGTTTTATTTATTTATTTGAGAGAGAGAGAGCACAAATAAGGGGGAGGGGCAGAGGGACAAGCAGACTCCCCACTGAGCAGGGAGCCTGATGAGGCTCCATAATGATCCCAGGACCCTGAAATCATGACCTGAGCCAAAGTCAGATGCTTAACTGACTGAACTGCCCAGGAGCCCCTTTGATTAGGTTTTATTGGGCAATTGTGTCGGAGCCTTGAAATGTTCTGCCATAAGCCTGTGTGTTTATCCCTCTTATGTACATGGAAGCCCAGGTTAGGCGGGTGGAAATGGCTAAGTGTGAAGGCATGGCATGGGATCTGTGCCAGTTTGCCAAATGGAATTTGTGCGGGAAGTAAGCCTTTTAAAAATTCCTGTTCGAAAGCCGGTCTGATTTGTTATTTTTAAAGGACATATGATTTTCCTTTCAAATATGAACTATTGCTGTTTTATTGTCAATGTACACAAGAAAGTGTATCATAAACAGCCTCATAGCAAAACATGTTAATCTTCTCGAAATGTCCCACTGACATCTACTTTCCTTTTCTTCCCTTTTGAATTTTTACATGACCCCAGAGTGGCTCTGCTACTAATAGGAATGAATGGCTGAATGCACACTAAAAGCATGGGGCGCTGCTAGTCTGTGGGTTACCATTTAAAACTCTTTCAGATAGTAGCACAGCGTGAAATACTAATTCATTACATCTACAATACCATATCCATTAGTGCTTTCTCATCCTGGAATTTAAATAGTCCAAAGCTCAGAGAGTCACTAAAGAGAGTAATTAATACAATAGCACAATTCTCCATGGTTCAGGTGATATGATGGACTGACTTACCTGTCACAAATAAATATTATAGGAGCCAGTCTCCTTCTGTTTTGCATTTTTAATCGGCCTCCTCCTTCTCCATGTTCCACCGTTCTTTTTGTGGCTGGATTTTATATTTTTGCTGAGTGAGGGTACAATTGGCCCTCTGTTCCCATGCTCATGCTTCATGCTATTTAAAAAGCTCCACAGTTTGAATGGCGGCACCATTGCAAAAACTACGCACAAAAGGGACATGGTTTATAGGTTTTGGTTTCACCTGCCATTATCTACCTTTCTGCCTGCTCTCCCTTGAAGGGGACCAGAATTTGTCACTCCCAAATAAGCCTGTTTGGCATAAGGATTATTTTGAGCTGATTATTTTTAAGAACTAGCAGACATAGGGAAAACTCAGAAAACGAAGTACATGTCAACTTTTTGCAAGAGAATTTAGATTTATAAGGGAAATCTCCATTTGTCAAGCAGCCTCCCTTTCTGTACTAGGAAGAGAAGGATGACTAAGTCTCTAGAAACTTCTCAATGGACAAGGCAATGATTTAGATCTCTATTACAACCTTACTCTTGTTACTTGTTATTTCCTGGTAACCTTCTGGTAACAGGCCTTGCCCACAGGCTACATCTGTCCTTTATCTCCAGCTGATGCTGGTGTGAAGGTGATGACTTGGACTATTTGGGGGAGTTCCTCAGTTTTCCTGGGTTTCTCCCACATATACAGGAGGTAGGCATGTTATTAAAGTTCTGTTTGTTTTTCTCCAGTTTATCTGCCTTTTTATTACAGAGGAGTCTCAGCAGAGGACCTAGAAGGGTAGGGGAAAATTGTTTTTACTCCTCTACCAATCTGCTTCATCTTCTTTCATATTCAGGGTACAGATTCCTTATAAAAGAGCTATTCAGTCCTAAGACCCTTTGGAGATGGTTTTCTTGACCTAGGAAGCCTTCCAGTTTGTGTGAGCTGCAAGGCCTCCCTATCATACTCACAGACTCGGACTCTTTGGCTTTTAATTTCTATATCCATTATCAAATATATCTCATAAGCAACCGCACACAACTCAAGGGACATGGTTGCTTTTGTGCAAAGTAAGGAGGGGGTTAAAAATCTTTTGCAAATGGTTGGAACTACTCCAATGACTTATTTGCATAGGAGAAAAGCAGGTGCCCCATAAATGCAAGTTTGGCCTGCATTTTAAACTTAGCAACACACCTTCCCATGCATTATCTCATTTGATTCCCACCACTGTTCTCTGAGTTCAACAGGGCAAGTATCATCAGGTATATTTTTTAACAGACAAACTGAAGCTCAGAGAAGTTACGAGATTGCATATAGAAAATCTTGGATTAAATCTAGGACTTCTACCATGAAGTTCTAATTTCTAATCCGAACGTCTAATACTAACCAGAAATGACAGCTCTAAAAAAATGGCTGTTTTTCAAATCTTTGCTTTATCCTTCTGGAATTGTTTGTTGGAGAGGGTACACGGCTGTACTCTTATAAAAGCCCACTGCACAGGGTGTGTATCTTATATAGGATGTGAATCCAGTATGAGATCTTCCCCCAAAAGCTAGAGGTTAGGCTTTCCCAGAACATTCTGGAATGTAGTCTTATTTCCTGAGCACTCGTTTGAACTCTACTGACACGTAAACATCTAGTCTTGGTGACTCCTCTTCCAGGATTCCAAGTGTTTCTGTAGCTACCACCTATTCTCCCTTTTTTCTTACACCAATTCTCAGATGAATTTCCTACTCAACATCTCTATCTCTGCACTTACTCCCATTTGCCTTCTGCCAGCATGATTCATAGTCAGATGCTGTTACAAGCACTGATTTTTGTATTGCTCAATTCAACCAACACTGCTCAGTCACTCCTTAAACTCACCACAGAGTACATCCATCTGCCTCTTCTTGAAGCATTCTTTTCCTACTTCCATGATGCCTCAGTCTCCCACTTTGCTTCCTACCTCTCCGGTCATTCCTTTTCTGTCTCTTGTTGGATCATCATCCTTCTCTACCCAACCTCTAATGTTGAAATGCCTCAGGGCTTGGTTTTAGAATCTCTCTTCTTGTTCCCGATTTTAGGCTGTTTCATGAGTCACAATGGCTCCATTTATCATCTATATGCTCAGAATTCTCAATTTATATCACACACTCAGATACCTTTTGTATTAGTCAGAGTTCTCCAGAAAAACAGAACCTAAAAGATATATATGTACACACACACACACACACAGGAAGAAATTTATTATAAGGAATTGGCTCATGGGATTATGGACGCTGTGAAGCCCACATCTGCCATTGGGAAGCTGGAGGCCTGAAAGAACCAGTGGCATAGGTCCAGTTCCAGTCTGAAGGCCTGAAAACCAGGAGAGTCAATGGTGTAAGTTCTAGTCTGAAAGCCAACAGGCTCCAAAGCCAAGAGGATCTGATGCTTTGGTTCAAAAGTCCAAAGTCATAAAAAAGACTGAGATCCAGTTCAAACCACCAGGCAGGTGGAGGTACTCTGCCTCATGGAAGGGTCAGCCTGCTTCTTCTATCGGACTTTCCATGGACTAGGTGAAGCCAGTTCACATTTGGGAAGGCAATCTGCTTGACTCAATTTACCGAGACAAATGTTAATCTCAACCAGAAAACATCCCTACATACACACTCAGAATAACATTTGAACAGATATCTGGGTGCTCAAAGGTCTGGTGAGATCTACACACAGAATTACCCATCACGGCTTTTCAGAAACGTGTATGTCTGACTGCCTAATTATCATGGCTACTTTGATTTCACATAGGTAGGTACCTAAACATTAACCTGTCAAAAAAATAGTGTATTGGCTTTTTCTTCAAATTTATTCCCCCTCAAATACTCCTAAAACCATGAAATGACACCATCGCCCATTCAACTGCTTAAGTCAGAACCTGAAAGCTGCCTTTCACACCCTTTTCCTCACATTTCCCTGAATCATCAATTTCAGCCAATTCCAATTCTCAGGGATTTGACGAAGCTCTCTACTTTTTTCCGTTTCTATTGTTACTTAATTCAGGTATCATAATATGTTGTAAGAACTATTGACTAAAATGATGATCTGCGGGCTTCTAAATTCCCACCGCCCAAATCCAGACTCCATAAAGCACCCACGGATTGCTTAAAATGCTCCTTAAATCATGTTACCACCCAGCTTAAAATTCTTCTATGGCTTCCCATTGCCCATATGATAAATCCAAACTCCTTAACAAGCCCTACAAAGCATTGCATGATGTGACCTTTGCCAACATCATTAGCCTTATCTTGTCGATCTTTTTCATTCACTATGCCCTGCTGTGAGTTTTTTTTTTTTTCAGTTCCTCCCACACAGAGCCTTCTTTTCCTCCTGGAGAATATTACAGATACTCTTCTTTCTGCCAGAAACACTCTTGGCCTTTTACTGCCTTTGCCCAGACAAGTTCTGTACAGCCTTTAAGACTCAACTGGCATGTCACTTCCCTGGGAAATCTTTCGAGTCCCCTGATTAGGTGCACGTGTGCTTAAAGCACCTTGTGCTTCTCCATCCCAGCTCTCATAATAGGTCTCCTTAATTCACTGTTTTGTAATTATATTTCATGCCCATCTCCCCTACCAGACTCTAAGTTTTAGCCACCTGAATTATATGCATCTGGTGAGTTATGCAGGGCTCATACAAGGTATGAGTCATTTCATGAATAAATGAATAATGATTTCGTGAGTAATGAATGGATGAACCAATGGAATGACCGGCTCTTCTATCACAATCGGCTACCAAACCAAGTAACAGTAGCAGAATCTCTTCCCCATCCAAGTGTCAGTCTGGATCATGTGGGGGATGCAAAGGGCAGTGGCAGGTAACTCCTAGCATCCCACATCCTCAGAGATAAAGAGGAGAACTGTGGGAGGTAAAAGGGCTTCTGGATGTACCAGGGCAGAAAGGGTAAGAGTCAGAACTATAATAAAAATATATAAAAACCTGGCTATGTTAACTACTATTTCAATTAGGAATAGCACTCTCAGAGCACCTAGGTGGCTCAATCAGTTAAGCATCTGACTCTTGATTTTGGCTCAGGTCATGATCTCAGGGACATGGGATTGAGCCCCAGGCTGGGCTCTATGCTCAGCAGGGAGTCTGCTTCTCTCTCTCTCTGTCCCTCTCAAATAAATAAATCTTTGCCCCCCCCTTGCGCCCTCTCTCTTTTACTCTGTAAAATAAATAAATCTTAAAAAAAAAAGAAAAGAAATAGCACTCTCTTTTCAAGAATACAATTTATCTTTTCTGTGGTTTTCCAAAGGCATACACAGCCAGGAAAAACATGGCATCTCATACTGATACTCATTTTTTGGTGAGAAGGGGAAGGTAAACATTTAGACTTATAAAACCACTGGAAGGACCATCTATGACAATGGTGATTCTCCTGTCTGTTGCTAGGGCCACATGGCTCAACTTGGGGGTGATGCCTTGTGTGAGCTGTGGTTGGTTGCTGAGAGAGATCACTGAGTTCAGGTAATATTCACTGCTTTATGGAGGGTGGGTGTGTTAGGCTTGGCTTCTCCATCTATGAGTTCCTATTGCATCTTGATTTCATGGAGTATTATGCTTTCAGATTTGGCTTCAGTGTGAATTTATATGTTGTGCTCAGGCTCAGAGAATGGACGGCAAGAACAATGTTATGAAGCAATCAAGGATTAGATGACTCCTATCATTATGAAGCAAAGATCCATGTCAACTAAGAAGAACTCCAGCTTTTGACAAGGTTAAAAACATTCAGAGGACTGTCTGACAGGCAATAGAAAGCTATCTGAGCATCTTTGTTCAACAAAGGCAGTTTTAATCAAAAGACAAATGAAGTTAGAGGACACATTGCATTGATCTTAGGGAAACTGAGAGACGCATATGCCAGGGGAACAAGAAATGTATAAATAAAGGAAGAAAAAGGAGAGGTCCTTATTTTGGACTGGGTGGCTTATTGCATTCCTCCTTATTAAAACACACTCGAGTCTGTCAATTTTGCAGGGGATGCTGCATTATAATTTTTTGTTTACCACCATGCAATGTCTGAACTCTCTTTTCCCATTAAGGTACCAAGGTCCATGATGCAGATAATTAACCAACTGATTTAGCGCATTAATTTTCCTTGAAGTTCGAGCAAGAGTCTCACTAGCCAGCCTTGAGATTCC
Organism: Ailuropoda melanoleuca; assembly: GCF_002007445.2. NCBI lineage: Eukaryota > Metazoa > Chordata > Mammalia > Carnivora > Ursidae > Ailuropoda > Ailuropoda melanoleuca. Next base: position 9,600,407 of record NC_048232.1, on the reverse strand, counting down.
TACTCCACATAGACACCGGGACAAGAACTGGCTCCATATGGAACACTGAGGCAATCCACAGCTCAAGTGCTGTCTAGCAGCATCGTGTGTCTACTTAGATGATGATGAATGCTATCTTTGTTCCAGGCAGGAAGATGTCATTACACTGGCTCATATTGCTGACCTCCCAGGGCTTCCCACTAAGTGTTGCCAAAAGGTTGTGGTGCCGATAATTCCTTACAGAGCTCTGGAGAGAATAAAGCGGAGAGGTAAGCCTGATGAAAATTGGATAAAGAACCCAAGGTGAATTGAAGCTTAATATACCAAACAGCGGAGAGCATGGCTGCTTTCTTTTCCCACCTCTTGTTTTCCCTTCCACAATTGTAGGCAGCACTCCAGCTGTTATTTCTGCCCTCTCAAAGCATTCTTCAGTCACTCATATCCAGTCCTGCACTTCACCTATCAATAAAAGGAACTTGAAATCTTTCAACACAGAGATATTATTTCTGCTTCAGCTGATTCCAGGATGCCACAGTTCACAATGGAAATCTGCAGATTGTTGATAGCTCTGTCAATATCATTCAACTGCTAACAACACTTTATTTGTGGTACCTGTTGATAGAGTGTAGGCATCTGAACCCATCGATAAAAGGAAAGAAAGTCCTGGGGCTCAAAACAATTTGGTTTTACAAGGAGCCTGGTTTACAAACTTTGCTGCTTCATTACAGAAGAATTCTTCACAAGTTTTAAAGGACGTAAGATGTAATCATCTTCTACCAACTTCAATGGTAGGATAATAAGGGCAAGAACTGTATGCTAAGAGGAGTGTTTGCTTTAATGCATTATTGTTTTGTATCACAGGTGTATATTCAATCCCTTCAAACTATATATTTAACAATAAACTTACAGTTTTAGAAAACAGTTCATAGTCAATCTTATTGGTATTTTCGTTCTTAGGTTTTTGAATATCTTTTCATACGTTTCTTCATCATTTCTTTTTCTTTTTCAGCCATTTGCCTCTCTGATTTTATGGCCTTTCATATACATAGATACATACATACATATACACATGTGTAATAATTGCAATTGTTGAATTCAATGAATTCATAGAAGTTTTGTTTTTATTACAGATACTGACTTTTTGTCTAGTGATTAACAAAACTATTGATTTGTTAAGTCAATCTGATTTATAGGGTCTTGATATTCACACTGTTCTAGGATGATGATTCTTAGAAAATGCCCAATCATGAATGAATTTTGGTGAAATGGTAGTACAAGAAAAGAAACATGAAAGAATCAATAAAAATATCATTATTATCACTAGTTAATATAATTGAATCAGTATCACTGAACCATTGAAAGTCAACATATCAGAGATATATTCAATAGAAATCTACTTCCTTTGAAGTGCCTCCGATGTTCAGTGTAAAATGACTAAATAAATACAAAATAAACCTATTTGATACAGTATAGATTTTATAAATCAAGATTTAATATAATATTACTTTAGGAGAAGTCAAAATAAATTCTGTAGCTGAAAACTACGAGTGTACTATTACTTTCAGGAGAAAAAAAAAACCTCTACGCCAAACATAATGACTCCATCCCAAGTATCTCATAGTGGGTCTATTAGATATGGGCCAATGCTCATAAGCAGAGGTATTTTCTCATTGTATTCCTTATGAATGAAATGATGAAGATAAAATATCCTTACTACAAAATGCCGCCATGGCAATAGTGACATAACTACCATCATTAGTAATCAGTGAGCTAAATTTTCTTAAATATATTTAAATATACACTGAACACCTTGGAAAGATCTTCACCATCAGAATATTAAGTGACCTGAGAAGTATAGCTTTTTTCCAAAAGAAACTACATAGAAATGGAAAGAAACAGCATTATTATTTTTGGTGAAACACCATGTTCCTGGTACGATTTTAGGTACACACGATGCAGAGAAAAAAAATATTCTTTTTTTTTTTTAAAGATTTTATTTATTTATTCATTCGACAGAGATAGAGACAGCCAGCAAGAGAGGGAACACAAGCAGGGGGAGTGGGAAAGGAAGAAGCAGGCTCATAGCAGAGGAGCCTGACGTGGGGCTCGATCCCGTAACGCCAGGATCACGCCCTGAGCCGAAGGCAGACGCTTAACCGCTGTGCCACCCAGGCGCCCCAAGAAAAAAAAAATATTCTTGATGTTCTATAAAATGGACTCTCCCAAATAAATATTTACTAGTTTTCTCCAATAATATATCTGTAAAATTACTGTGGGAAATAGACTCTTTGCCCAGGGAGCATTTTATACCTAACAGAGCTACCACACATTAATACTGAACAACAGAGAGACGATCTTTAGAATGGTAGCCTTTGGTTCTACTGGTTTCTTTGAAAAGCTGAAGTAGTGGTTGCTGTTGATTGCCTACTTAGCATCCTTTCTCTCGTTTCTTTTTCTTCAAAGAATCCCAGTTTTGCTAAAGTATCTTCTTCTTTTCCAGTCAACTCAGGTTTCTTAGGTGAGTCTGAACCCACCCGCAGCCCCAAGAGTGAGTGTGACTGATCTGGCTAAATTTGTAGGAGGGGGTCACGTGATGGAATTTGGCAACAGTGGCTCATGGACATCACATGCGGGATCATCCTAGGAGAGCTCTTCCCTGCTGTCCTGGGAAAGGTTACAAAGATGACCCTTTCTCTTTTCCCTGTGCAAACATTGGGTGTGGAACTATTGCTCCATCTCAAGACCAACTGGAGGAGAAAGCGAGTAGACACAAGAAGGCAGAACCAAATGAATTGCAGGAAATTGACGCAGCACCAGAAGATTCAGGCAAATCTTGAAGCCTGTCCTATCCCTGCATTTCCAATGTTTTGTGCCAATAAATGCCCTTATTGTTGAAGCCAATTCGAACTGGATTTTCTGTTACTTTCAACCAGAGTCATCCTAAATAATACCTAATATTATCTAAATAATTAGAATGTTATTAACTATGAAGAAGAGGTAATAGAAGGTCAACACCAGTATGGAAGAAATGCATGCCTAAGTCCAAGTATCTGGTGAAAATGATCAACAGCTGTATTACTTATCTGCTAATCACCTACCAATTCTTCATATGTCCTAATGTGAAGATTTTTATGATATTTTGTGATTTTATGCCTTTTATCATTCCTTATTTTTTCTTCATTTCTCTTTTAAGTTTTCATCCCAATATTGGACTTTTGTAGACAGGACCTTGAAATAAATTGGAAGTGACCGATTAGAGTTATTTCTGAACCCAGAGAAGATGGTCTCTGTTTACAGGAAGGAAATAATCAAGGAAAGAAATCATCTAAGTTTTAAAGCACGATAATAACTAATGCAATACATGAAATATATTCTTATTGTCGACTGATTGAAGCAAATAGTGTGTGCCTCAGGAACTTGGGATGGTGTGATTTGAGTCTTGGAGAGGAGAGGGAGGCAGAGAGGCTTGGGAATGGCAAAGAGTTGTTTGGGGCTCCAAAGAACAAGTAAAATTCAAATCTGCAAAGGTAGCAGGAGACTACATTTGGCAAGATGGTTGAAGCCTAAGAAAAGAGGCCTAAAGAATCTAGATTTGAACCTATGGGCAACAAAAATAGACCTGGGACCAGGCACCCTTATAGCATCAAATTCTGAGATAGCAGAGTTCACTCTGAAGCCATTTCTTTACGAATATGTGTACTCGCATTATCACTTGAAGCTGGTCAGGTGTCTTCACTTCCCCTCTAGGACCTTAAAGAACATAAATAAGACCACTTCTGCCTCATCACTGAGATGGTTAATTTAAAAAGTTTTTCAAGTCAAATGTTAAAAATGCATAAATCTCCAAACAACCTTTATTTATATTTACTTCTAATAAGAGCTATAAAACAGGTCTCAACAAGCAGCAATTTAATTACTTCCATGCATTTGATCTGCGGATCATCCTGCTCATAATAAACCCTTGCCTATAAATATACACTGAAAATACAAATTCAGCATCCATGTTAAGCAGTGTGGTCTGCTTTCTAGATGCCCTAAGTTTTGCTCTGGAATTGTTTGTATAACCTCAGGGAGGCCCTGTGTTCCTTGCACGGTCAATGGCATAAAATTTTCGTTTTAATTTGGGAAGTCAGGGTCATGTGACTACTTCCCCAAGGCAGGAATATCACAAAGAATTTTGTAGCTTCACATCGACTGTTCATCCTAGGAGTTTTTCCAAAAGACTTGTGAATTTCTTTATATAAGAAAGAGAAATGTTACTCTTGATCAGTTGTGATCGATTACTCTTAATCAATCACATGGTGGGCTTCCCCATCGCTGACCACATCTCGTTTTGGGGGGTGGGTTCACTTTTCATAAGATGCTATTTGTTAGCAAATTTCCATAACATTACCAGTGAGCAAGAGAAGAGTGGAGAGGACAGGGAGCAATGGTGGAGACAGTTGGAACTCTGCGGTTAAGTGTTTGTTGATTTCTTTGTGAATTACTCTTTCTGTTGTAGAATTACACGCACACACAGACATACCCACGAATGGGCAAAAACCCACGTACTCTCTTGTCTTTTGCCTGTGTGTGCACATTCACGCACACAGAGCTTTGAAAATTGGAATTCATTTTTAGCAAGGAATTTTAAAAAGGGTGACCCTCTATTACCAAAGAGACATAAACTTTCTATGGTATTGGATTTAAATTTTATTCCACGTTGTGACATTATATACAAATCTACTAAATACACACAAAGTCAGATATCTCACTAAGCCATACTTGTCTTTTGAGTATGAGACACAGTCAGATAATTTTTTATTTTATAGCATCTTTCATTGAAAAATAAACAAGGAGAGGTTACAAGCCATAACACTGATGGGTCACATCAGTTGAAAAGCACTATCTTTAAGCACATTATGTAATGTTTGTGGACAACTGTAATGCGTGTTAACATATTTACATACGGGTTTGTTAAATGTTAACTAGATTCTCCTGAGTCAGGGATTACCACTAGAATAATTCTGAGACTCAGTATTTCTCAGTACTTCATTTTTAATGCCATCGTGATAGAAATATTTTTGCTGCCAGCACTTTTCCCCCGTGGGTAATATCAGTAAATTACAGAACCTAAACTCTTTTGGATCTCCAGAAATCTCTTGAAACGTAAAGAAACGCCAAAGCAGCTCACTTCTGCCACGTCATATTTCTAGAACCAACTTTATTTAAGAGCTCCAGCTGTTCAAATATTCCTAGTGGCATTTTCGAACGCAAAAAAGATTCCACAATGTGATGAATAGATTAGCAATTGTTGATCGTGATGGAAAACCTCCAGGGAATATCCATGGGCTGGATTAAAGGACCAGACTCTCTCCCATGAGGAGTACAAGTCTAGTGGAACCAGGATTTGGATTTGGCACAAACTCTGTTGTAAATGCTAAAAAGCAACATTTCCCTGTACCTACTTGTGTGTTTTCAGTTAGCACATCAGTAGGTCAGGTAAAACTTCACTTTCATCAATTCAATGACCTAAGCAGGTCATGATTTGTTGTTATATGCACATCTTTTGCAGAAAGGATATCGGTCTACTTGACTTGGGAATGCATTTTTAACTTTAATCAAACAAGTGGAGGTCAGGAGTGCTTGGCAACAAATGACTACGTTAGTGCTGGAAACCACACTGGACTATTTAACTTCTTACTCAGTTTTTTAAAAATTTAAAAATTTCCACTCACAAATTGGAGATATAATATATATATATAATATCTCCAATTTGTATATATAACATCTCCAATGATATATAAGTCAAACTCATTAAAACATAATATTAAGCTATGTTTCCAAAACCAGTACAAGATTTGTGCTGATTCACCTCTGTTTTCACCTTACTCTTTCATGAGGACGGGGTATAATAACTAATAAAGCTTAGTCATGACATCTACAGTCCCAAGGAGAGGTAATCTGACGGATCAATATTAAGATCGAGTACCATGCTTTGCCTCATCAGCATGACGCTCTATTCAAAGGAACTGTGGAAGAAAAAGGCAAAAGGCACCATCTGGATGGAGTTACAAAGTGGCTGATACATATAATGGCTTTGTTAATGATGGTCTATTTTGCCCTGAAGGAGTTACATTATAATTTTGTTCCTCTCAGAGGCAAACTTGATTCTGCCTCAGACGCGGGTCAATATCTGAATCAAAACTTTGTTTTTACTTTTCAGAATGTTCACTCTTCTCCCTCTAGACTAGAGTCCGCTGATCCTGCTTTAAAGCAAACATCTCCATAGGACACAGTGGACAGTCACTCCATTTGATGCGATTGTTTGTAAAGGCAGGGATACTTTTTTTGGGGAGGGGAAGAGGGAGAGAGAGAATCTACAGCAGTCCACACCCAGCATGTGAGCCCCACGGTGGCTGGATCCCACGACCCTGAGATCATGACCTGAGCCGAAATCAAGAGTCTGGAGTTTAACTGACTGAGCCACCCAGGCGCCCCAACAGCGATACTTATTATTTTTTTTTTTTTTAAGATTTTTTATTTATTTACTTGACAGAGATAGAGACAGCCAGTGAGAGAGGGAACACAAGCAGGGGGAGTGGGAGGAAGAGGCAGGCTCGTAGCAGAGGAGCCTGACGTGGGGCTCGATCCCACAACGCCGGGATCACGCCCTGAGCCAAAGGCAGACGCTTAACCGCTGTGCCACCCAGGCGCCCCAACAGCGATACTTATTTTTAAACAAAAGGACAGGAGGAGGGCCTACCAGAAAATCTGCTTTATAAACAGACCCCCAGACCAAGATCACAGGAAGATTTGCCACAAGCCCAACACTCCAATATTTCTCAGAGAAGAAGCTATTGTTAGCATGGTGGGATCTTAAGCCTAGTGGATTCTATTAAGAGCATAAGGAATATTCAGGGATTTCTAGACATCTCTGAAACATTTTGAAATCCTGAAACCATTGTTTTGAGAAGTGAGGTTTGTTATTTTTCTAGGTCTTTATATCTGCTTTAAAAAAGGGATTTGGGTTTTAGAGATGCTCTGTCTAAATTGGAATAAGAATGGACTGGATTTGGTGACTCTGGGGACCTCACTCTGCACCCATGGCAACTCCATCAGAGCAGCGTCCCCCACCGCAGTTTCGAGGACACCTTGACCAGCTGAGCTTTAATTAATGATAAGTCAACAGACAGACAGGTGACAACCATTATATTCTTTCACCTTATCACTGGGGCTAGAACTAGTGACAAAAAGTTTTAATTAAATTTTAACTTTATCTACTTTAATTGACTTTACATGAAGATGGAATAAACCTACACACACACACATACATTTGCACGTATGTATTTGTTTGTTTAGTAATTAAAGTTTTCCAATTTTTTATTTTATATCAGAGCATTTAAGGGCAAGGGGATAGTATTTAACCCAAATTAATCCAGTATAAATTTAACCTACTGCAAGCGTCATTCTCAAACGTAAAATACTTAAGAGTGCCTGACACATAGTAAGTGTGCAATAAATGTTTGTTAACGATAACAATTTTATTTTTTGTCTTATTTGCCTGCCTTTGTTCAGAATATCTCTCCACTCTTCCGCACATTTTCCCCATGAGCCTGTCCATGTGATATACTGGCTATAAATAATAAAAGTATTGATCTTTTCAGTGACTTAAGAGAATGTAATGGCCTTGTTTTTCATTGATCCATTCTATACATTTCACTTAGGGGTAGGGGTCATATCTACACGCTCCTCCTAATTCCCCAACGCTCATGCCATTGTCCCCTTTTCTTGTAGGGAATTACCACCACCTTTAATTTAGAACTGTGGGGGAGGTCCGTTATAAAACATTTATTTTTTTATTTTTAATTTTTTTAAAGACTTATTTATTTGACAGAGAGAGAGACAACCAGCGAGAGAGGGAACACAAGCAGGGGACTGGGAGAGGAAGAAGCAGGCTCCCAGCGGAGCAGGGAGCCCGATGAGGGGCTCGATCCCAGGACCCCGGGACCACACCCTGAGCCAAAGGCAGACGCTTAGCGACTGAACCACCCAGGCGCCCCCATTATAAAACATTTAAAAACACTTAAAAGCATAGAGAAAATACGAAAGTCACTTTAAATCTCATCACCTATTGATAGCCGTAACCGACATATTACTAATTTCTTTTGGGTTTTTTTAGATGCACATATTACTTTCAGTCTTTAAAGAATAGTAGGGTCATCCTACCAATGTGCCCTAGTGGCCTACTTTTCATTTAGACATTTTAAATACTATTTCATGCCATTAGATATTTTTCAAAATCATTATTTGCAATGACCACTTAACATTCCTTTTGGTGAATATATCCTATTCAACTTTTTCTTCTGTGTCAGACAGGTAGATTGTATTAATATTTTGCTATTACAAATAAATGGTAGTATTCTTTGCACACTGATTATTAGCAAACGTTGACGGATTCCTGTCACTCAGGTGACATCCACAATTTGATGGATAGGGTATGAAACTGTAATTTAATAGTTCCTTCCTTAGGAGCCCTGAGTAACTGTCAGCTTGTTGCAATGTGTCTGTCTCATGACACAGCCTAACGGATGGTGATGGAAGGCAACGTGCCTTCTGTAATGAAGCCAGCCCTCAGAGCAGCTCCAAGTCGATTTTATATCCAGCCCAAACTTCCCCTAGATCCAGAATCACTTACCTTCTATCATAATAGAACAGCACCTGGCACAGAGTGGGCAGTCAACAAATCCTTGTAAACTGAATATCCAAGCATCTGTTGGACATTTCACTTGGTTGTCTTACAGGCATTTCAAACTTAACACGCCCACACGCTAAACTCATAATAACTGCCATGAATCTCCCAGAAAACCAACAAAACACCACCTGTGTCTCTCTCCCTCCTCCCCATCTCAGCAAATCGGACCATGATTCACACATTGTGTCAAACCAGAATGCGGGGAATCATCCTCCACACGCTCATCTCCCCCCCCCCCATGCAGCAAGAACCATTGCTTCCTGTACAGAACCAGCTCTTCCAACCCATCTTCTTGTCACTGTTGCAGCCAGCACCCTGGTCCGGGCCACCATCAGCTCAGGGTGAGCCCTTTTTTCTGGTCTTCCCACTTCCACTACTGACCTCTTTCACACAGACGTGTTTTAAAATACATTTGCAGCCCTTTGCATTGAGCATTATAATAACATACAGACTCAGACTCCTTTACCAGGACTCACAAGGCACCCCCTGCCACAGGCCCTTTTGTAGGTTCTGTGGCATTTCCAATGTGTCTCATAATAAGGGTATCCACCTCCACTGTCCCTTTTTGTTTTTATCTGTCCCCTCCTTCCTTTTCGCCCTTCACAAAGCTGGATTCTTCTTACACTTCAGGTCTGAGCCTATCCCACCTGCTCCAACACTCATCACTCTTTGTCAATGTGCTTTTTGTATTTCCTTCACTGCACTGACCATCATTTACAAATACATTTATTTTTATTTTTCCTTTGTCTCTCTCACTGGATGAAAACTGCAAGAAAGCGAGGGCCATACTATCTATTTTATTTATAGGGTTTTACTCACTGCCTAGCACAGTGTGTGGCACATAGTAGACCCTTCAGGGATGTTTGTAAGGAAAGGCATGACCTTAGGATCCATCACTCTGGGATGGTTTGGGAATAACTTAGAGCAATCTCCATCTCTCGGTCCCCTAGCTTACAGGCTCCCAAAGGATGGATCTTTTCCTAACTGGGCAACCCCAGGAACCACTTCAGAGTTTTTTCCAAAGCTGCCTGAAAGAATCTATCCCTGAAAAAAGTCTTGACGAGTGTTTAATAAGTTCAACAGATGGTTTCCTAAGCTCTTTCTTTAAGGTAGCCATATGCTACGGCCGTGCTACCCGCCGACCACCCAGCTCTCCCTTAGACACGAACCTAACTGTTGACTCCTCTCCTAATTCTCATCGCACGCTTGGCCATGCTGCGGAGCCAAGGCTCTGCTCGTAAGGCTGCTAAAGAGCACGGTTCTCTGGTGATAGTGCAGTTATCTACTCCGCTACCCTTGAAGTATTTCAATTAGCATTGTGATCATTTAATGATATAATATTGTATTTTATTAATTTTTATTAAGAATAGCAACTCTAAAATCAATATCATCCAAACCTCTAGTTTTGAGGCCTGAGATTTATAACAGGTGGACGAGAATCAAGAAATGGACTCACAGTGATTGCTGGTTTCTGTTCAGTGTTCCGCGCAGAGATGACAGAAAGACAGTGAGGATTCTCTCTGACGATATGCATTGGAATTTATTTCTTGGGTTTAGCCTCATTCAGAAGCTAAAGTTAAGATAATTCACTTAAACTTCCTCAATTTTTGATGTAGAACTCTACAGATGGCTAATCAATCCCAAATCGAGGTCTCCCTCTCTCTCTCTCTCTCTCTGGCTGAGCCTACTTGACACAACCTTTTCTCAAGAGGCTGCTATCACTAGCGAAATTCTTAAATTCTCCATACACAGAGAGAGTGATTATAGCAAATTTTGCCAAATAAATGCATAAATGAACATTCAACATCTGGTTTTTAAAAGTCTGTGTCAGTATTGTCCACGTTCTCTGTTATCCTAATTTTCTGCCGATTTACTTATTGCCCTCAAAGAACACAGATTATTCGGTTTTCATAATAACAAATCCCGCTGCAGGATTTAAAAGTAAGACAGCAAACGAAAGCAGCAGAAGCCAGGGCATCTGATTTGCCTTAGATGAATGGTGAAGATTTAGGCGACACAAGGATTCATGCCCTGGACTGGCCATCTAATTAAAATGAGAAATGACACAGGCAGCAGCTAAGCAGTTTGGGGAATCACTAATCAGGCAAAATGAAAAATAGGGACACTATCTTTTAGAATGTTCGTTTGCATCTCTATGTCACCCAGTCCAAATGGCAGGCAGGAAATAATATCAACAAGATGTAGACAACATAAAAATTGTTTAACCCTCCTGTAACTCAAAATAGACCGGAAAGACACATTATCAGCCTCGTTCAAGTACAGGGGTATTGAGGATTTACCGAGGAGTATGCGACTTACCCAAGGATACCTACGTCAGGGTGTAAGATAGGGAGGGTTGATGATCAGCTAGTTCCATGGTGTCTTTACGGGGCCATCCTCCATTAGACGGACACAAGCAGAAAAAAATCCACAAGTCATGAAGCAGAAAGAACGTAGGTGGTCTTTGCGGGGATAGATCTACCCACTGGAGGGGAATGGAACTGGTTTACAATTATACTAACTATTGGCAAACAGGCCAGTCAGGAGGAGGTTAAACACAACACACAACTCAAACCCCCTGGAGGAAGCATGCTGTTTTGCCGGGAAGGATCTGCCAAGTTCTCCGCTTCAAAGTGAGCTCAGTAGGGGTGCGGACGAAGGCAAGAATTTGGATGAACATGTGAAAATGTTTACACGGATCTAGGAGAAGAGATTGAACAAATTCACATGGACTAGAAAATTGCCTTGAAAACTATACAAAGAGATATGACTCAAGAAAGGAAAATAATTCAGTGAGAAAGCCAGGTGCTGAAGCAGCACTTTGACCAACAGAATGTTACTGTACACATGAGTTCTAACTCCAGTTCTCTAACTTCTCGCTTGCCGAGCGATGATGGAAAAAACAATCGCAAGTAGGCCATGTCCACAAAACAG
>NC_048232.1:9472657-9588660 GCF_002007445.2 Ailuropoda melanoleuca | reverse complement strand
GTTGGTTATTTTTATACTTATATTTAAGACTCTGACATAATGCTACAATGCTGTTACTTTTTGGGAGAATTAACTACAGCTAGAAATATGTGGGACCCTGTGGTTTTCCGCATGTTGCTTTCTAAGAAGAGAACCACAAGACACACCTCACTTGAAGAAGTCCTAGTGAGAAGGAACAGGGTTTCAGCAATCTAAACTAACGTACACTCCTTCAAATCAGAGTCACAAATTAAATATTTGATTGGTTTTATTTCTTTTACTATCACTGGTCTAGTTAATTTGGATTTGAAAAAGTTAGGAGCTTGTCAGTATACTCATCTACTAAATAGAGGGCACAGCTAAGGTCTTAGAACATCTGGTCAAAAGATTGGATATTCCTCTCCCGTGAAGACTGGGATTTTTATCTGGTATCCTCAGTTTGTCTGCATAATTTTTTCCCCACAAATTGGTATTTAAACCTCAAAACCTTTAGCTAACTACATCTGTCATTGATATTTTATTGTTTAATTTTCTTTTTATGGAGCCAAATTACATCTCTCCCACATACAGCCGGCACTTTACATGTCTAATTTGTCGACATGTTCTATAATGATAATTTCATTGATTTAGAAAGTGACATTATGAGCAACATATGTTCAGTTTAGCAGTAGACCTTGTTATGGCAATCAATTTTTTTTTCCCTCCAGAACTCAACTATATTCCACATTTAGAGGCGGCAAAATAATTTAACCAGTTCATGTTCTTAGGGTTTAAAAAAAGAGAAACCTGCTTTCCTAAGAGAATAAATTTTCACATTGCGGTTTGCAATGTGCATATATTATCACTATGTACCAGAGGCAGGTGAAGGGAAATAAAGCCATAAAGGCATTTAATAAAATGGAAAATGACATAGAAGAGATGTTTCATGAAATTCCTTTGACTGTCTCCTACTCTCTCCTGTTCACCCCGCCACCTTAATCAACAGCTCTGTGAATATCTGCTGGAACCCTCCAGAGCAGCAGATGTGACGCCAGGCACTGGGTTTCCCTGGACGCTTTCATGCCCTGTGCTCTTGCGTGAATTTTTTTCCTTATCCCTATACTTAACGGAAACAAACAAACAAACAAATCTCATATTTCAAGATCCAGCTCAAAGGTCACCTCTGCTCAGAGGCTCTCCCCAACCTCCTTCTCCCAACCCAAGTCATCAAGAACCATGCCCTCTCCACCTGTTGTTCATGTATGTGACCCCCTCCTCACTCTCCTGTGAGCGACTTGGAGGAGGAACTTATTCATCTTTGTGTCCCTAGCAGCTCGGTGCCTGGCTTATTGTAGTGCTCAATAAAAATGAATTGGATTACATAGAAAATATTTTCCATTTGACAAAGTTATTGTACACTGTAAAGGAATCTTTAAGATGGCATCCTGTTTTTCTTTATCAAGCAATCAAGGGCAGGTGTTCTGTGTTGTTGCTGATGGCGATTTATAAAGCCAGCTAGGAGTTTAGTTCAATATCAAGACAAAGTGGAGTAGTTTAGAAATGATGTGGGAAAGAGCTGAAAGGAGGTATGAAAACCTCTAATAACACTAGACTATGTGGCTGCATAAAAAGGGAGAAGTGGCTTAGGAAGACAGAAGCAAGTGGACTTAACTCTTGAATAGACTGTATTTTTACCTGAAAATAATTTTCAGGCTTTAACTTATGGTAGGGGCTAATCTCCCACAGCATTGGGATTTACCCTACTATGTAATTATGACAGCCAATGTAGCATTATTTTTAATTATTAAAGATTAAATTATGTTTTGTATAGGACACTTATAAAGGTAGGAAGCCAGGCAAATACATTAGAAATGGCTTTCAAAATAAACCCTAAAACAGAAAATCTGTGTTGCAAGTTCACAACCTTTTCTCCTGTTAAGTACAGCTAAACACTTGGGACAGTAGGTATATGAATCACACATGAAAAGATTCGGAAAGGTGGTAAGACAAAGGCAGCCAGCGAGGCTCCCTGAGACCTGGTTAACAGCAGGGTGGTGAATTCCCTGGATTTTCTTTGTGCCTCAAGTAACCCCAACTGGGGACCATAGAAGGTGACAACCCAGATACTATACCAAGTGAGTATAGACAAAAGATGTCAGAAAAAAAGTCAGCTCTCTACCAAGAAAGGGATGTGAACCAGCAAGATAGAAAACTTGCAGACCAAACCCAGCCAAACACGATGGAAAAACTCCAGCGTCCCACTCTCAGGCCTGGATGCCAATTCTGTAGTTTCTTCCCTGAGGAATGATCACATCTGGTGTATCAAAGCATATACCAGGCAACCGGAATAGCATATGTCACTTACTGGTGATAACATCCCACCAAGAGAACCATCATCACATCCTGCATTTACCACATGGGGACAGTGCTACTCACAGAGGTTGTATCTTTGGCCCAAGTCGGCAAGCTTGTAAGTGGAAGAAATAGAAATAGCGACAGGTCCATCTGGCTCGAAGCCATGCTTATCCCACTTCAACATACTGTCTTGGAACTTCATCCAAGGTAGGAACACAAGTTACGAGAGGTGAAATTTATTACAAGCAAGTTGGGATTTTCCCTGGCAGTCCAAGGAGGACCGCCAGCAGTGAATATACATTCCATAAGGCAATAAAGAAAGAAATCCCTTTTGTTCTTCCCCCTTCAATCCTGTACTGCTATGGACTATTTAATAGCTACGACATTCCACCTCAGGTGATTGAATTGATCACTTTGACTGAGTTCGTTTATCACCCTGTCAAACAGGAGAAGTACTCCACTCTCCATTGATAAAAAAAATATCCTATACAAATGTAAACACTTACCAGTGGAGTTATTATTATTATTCCTGTTAGTGGCAGCTAATTAGAGTCACTTTTCAATTCAGATCCAGAAACAAAAAATTGATTTTTCAGTAATACAGAAAGAAAGCTACCCTTAGGGAAATTACAGCTGATAATTGAGCCACAAATTGGAATTCTGGTAAAAGCAAAAGCAAATCCAGGAATAATTCACAAAAGTTAGTACTGAAACTGAGCACGTTTTCAAAGCAGCATAAAACTAAGATTGAAAAGTAGTTATGCTAACCAGGATGAAACATTTCAAGTAGAGCTGCCATCTTGGACTATCTATGTATCTATCTATGCATCTATCTATCTATCTATCTATCTATCTATCTATCATCTATCTATCATCTATTTATAGGCTTGGTGCCCAGCATGGAGCCCAATGCAGGGTTTGAATTCACAACCCGGAGATCAAGACCTGAGATGAGATCAAGACTCGGAAGCTTAACCGACTGAGCCACCCAGGAGCCCCTTGTACGTTTTAGAATTGAACTAAAAATTATACTCTCTTTGGAGCTTTCCAAATTTATATAAAAATTACTGTCACTTATAAACATCCCAACAAAGAGACACTACCTCAATTCCACTGGGCCATTTGGAGTCATTTATATAGAACTCATGGGCTAGAAACATGTAGAGGAGGTGAGGATTTGAGAGAGAGATGAACGGTTAGTACCTTTTCAGTGGGACTGCCAGGCTGAAGAGGGAACCCACAACAACCACGTCATTGCAATTGCAGTGTTGCAGTGTACCTTGCACTTTAGGTCACAAAGGAGTCAAACAACCCACGATTAAACTCTAAGCTCAATTTTTAGTTGAGAAAACTGAAGCCAAGTGGGGGGGGGAATGACCCAAATTTGTACAACCTAGCAGAGATGGTCCTGGGATTAAAAACGTGTCATGATTACTACGTAGGCATTTCTGGTTTTATATTTGATTGGTTTTCACTAAAAATAAAAGGAATGGAACTTTTATTGAAAATGCACAGAGGTGACTTACCATGGTTGCGTCCAAGGAGGGGGCCTGAACTGCTCTGCACCTCTAAGTCAGCCATCACAGGGCTGGGCTTGGGACACAAATGTGAAGAACTCAAATTTTCATTTATCAAATATATCAATCACTGATTCTAGATTGCTTTGATGGAACAGATCCATATGTGATGTGACTGGCCCTTTAAAGATTAAATATGGTGTTTGCTTTTTAAAAAAAAAAAAAAAGGAAAAAAAGCCACAGTCCTTCCTTTACATTGATATTTAAAGATACTATTCAACCAAGATGTGAAGAATACAGCCAACGAGATATGATTTTTAATAAGTATAACAAATAATTCTCAAATGCACTGGCTGTTCTTGGGATATATATGGCCACTTTCAATTGTCATCTCCTCCAGAATTCTCTTTCTCTTCCTCCCCAGGATGGCACACAGGTGCTTCCAGGAATTCTCTACTTTATTCTTTTAACCTCCCTAACATCAGTTCTCTAGTCCATGTAAGTAGGGTGGTTCTGTGCTTAAAAAAATGAGGGACTGCATAGCACTTTGGATAGTTTCAACACGCTTCAAAAAACTGGCTCACACCTCGAGGTAAATGCTAATTGGTGAACTCTTTGGAATTTCTGGAAGAATTTCCAGCAACGCAAATGATATTCAAATGATAATTAAAAGCTGAAGAATGTATTCGCAATCGCCAAATACTAAGGAATCTTTACCAGTCTCTGATACAGCCGCAATTTTTACTGGACCTGTTTGAGTAGCTACTGAGAATTTCTTTTCTAGGAAGCTGGGGAAAACTGCTTAGAAAACCTTCTAGACCAAAAGCTCTGGTACCTCAGCTTGCCAAAAGCCAAGATATATTTAACCTTTCTTCGAGAGAGTGACACTCACTTTTATACACTCATCACACAATGCTTCCCATTAAAACAACAATGAAAACAGCCATCATCGGCAAAGCACAGACCCAGGCACATAATCACATAATCAAAAGATGAAGTTAGGGGGTGCTTACTATTTCCAATTGACTACAACTGGATCCAAAGTCCTGTTCCTCATAGATACCTTTGAATTAAAATACAGAGAAAAGACAAAACACGAGAATACATAGTGCACATGGATTCATAAGGAATAAATTTTGCAGTGAAGACTTCAGTATTTCCTTTTAGAAGAATCAAAATAAGATTAATATCAACATCTGAAATTGAGGAAGAGATCCTTTCCTTGTCAAAACAGGAAGGGCCTTGCTTTATGATCTTTAATTTGTCCAGTTCCTAAATCTCATTTGTTGTCACCTTGCCCAAGTCAAGAGAGCCAAGATGGTAATGTAAAAGGAAATGCTAAAGCGTGCTTCTAGAAATAGAGTGAGGACTTCCAATTCACTCATACAAATTATTCTTAATTTCTCTGGTCCTCATTGGATGGCAGTTCAGGGGTCATTTACAGTTCATGCACAGCAGGATCTTTCCCTGTTGAAACTCACATGTTGATGCCTTTTAAGCATTAAGCTACGCAATTCTATTCCTGAATTTTTTTGACGACTTGTTTATTTATTTGCGAGCTAGAGGGAGCACAAGCTCGAGAGGGGTATGGGGCAGAGGGCAGAGGGAGAGAGAATCACAAGCAGACTCCCCGCTGAGCATGGAGCCTGACCTGGGGCTCAATCCCACAACCCTGAGATCATGACCTGAGCCAAAATCAATAGTCCAAAGCAAGAGCCACCCAAGTGCCCTGACAGAATCCTATTCTTGGAAAAAACCTTTTAATTACAAAAATAATTTTGTGTGAGAGGCTGGCTCTCAGTCAGAGTTGAGAGGAGGAAGGAGAAGGGCATAGCTTTGTTTTCTACTTTACAATTCAGGCTTTAAGGAACCACGCTAACTTATTTAATTTATTTTAGGGAACAAAGTTGTTAAAGCTATGCAAATTTGTATGAGCCTACAGGTGTGTCCTACCCTTCAACTTCTTTCAAATATTTCCCACCATGTGCTATTCAAAGGCCTGCAATTTTAATAAGATTGCATGCATATACATCATTTCACTAGTTTAATAAAAACGTTTCCCTACACTATGCCTTATTTAATCACTGGAACAACCTGCTCAGGGGGCAGGGTGGACTCTATTATCCTCCGTAAGCATGGGGGGGACGCTCATTAATTCGTTCATGGAAGCCTGATTCTAGAGCATGTGTTAGGGCTGTGCTGCCCCCAGAGATGCCAGCATTCACCTGAAGTCGGTGAAATCACCAAGGAAGGAGCCAGGGCAGGAGCGATGCTGCTCTTTGCTATAACTGACTGTGGGTAGTGATTTTTGAAGAGAAGGCAAGTATGTAGTGATAGGTGAATACTATTAGCTTATCTCAAGTGCATTTTGAAAAGGTGATAGATACATCTGTTGTTCACGAGAAATGCAGATTCTTTTTTTTTTAATCAAGGTTTTATTTATTTATTCGACAGAGATAGAGACAGCCAGCGAGAGAGGGAACACAAGCAGGGGGAGTGGGAGAGGAAGAAGCAGGCTCCTAGCGGAGGAGCCTGATGTGGGGCTCGATCCCATAACGCTGGGATCACACCCTAAGCCGAAGGCAGACGCTTAACCGCTGTGCCAGCCAGGTGCCCCGAGAAATGCAGATTCTTGACAGAGATTAAAATTTAATTCAAGAAAATATTCATTGTGCTCCATTTTCAAAGGACGATGCCAAGAAGGATCAGGAGACAGGGTATTGATAAGCAAAAGAAGCGTCAGTGAGGGTGAAACACTGATGTATTATTTTGCTCCAAAACTTTCACTTGGTAAACATTAATCAGACAGAACAAATAGTAGCTTTGAGTTCTACCGATTACTTTTCCTAAACAGACACTAAATATTTGATGGTTGGGTATAGATTGCTGTTAAATTCCGAGTGAGATTTCCGTGTAGATTAACAGGGGTAAAATGCATTAAGTGTGGGTAAACAAATGATTAATATTTCAAGCTAGATCCATTTGGCTACTTTTAAAGATTGACCTTACCCTACTTCAAGACCTCCGCCCAAACCAAGTATTCGGCTTCTCTTTTCCAAATGGTGCCTGAATAACTTTTCATCAAATGCAGTTGTATGTGACATTAAGGTTTGGAACTGAAAATAAGATCTGCTTTTAAAAACTCATAAAATGCAAATGTTTATAGTTTCTGAGCAGAAGTTGCAATCTCTGTGAGAGAGCTTTACCCACATTAAATTGACTAAAACATTACCTGTCTAACACGGCTTAATTATTTTATCAATCTGTGTTACCAGGCAGAACATTTTGTTTATATCTGGGGGGTGTTAAAATGATAGTTTTAGGATTTGCATTCGTGTTTGTCCCAACTGGCTTTCTTAAGATGTTATTTCTGCTCATCTTATTGGGCACGAGATGCTAAATTCCGTTATGGAGAGGGAGCCTATCAGTAGGTCTGCAACCTCATCTCAGGCAAGAACCGAGCCAGGTTACACACAGCAGTTGCTCATGAGTATTACCTGGGTCTGACACCAGCCATCTCACAGTGGAGGCTCCGTGGCATCGGGGAAGAGGGGGCATTTCTGTGCCCAAGATTGGAATCCAGACTGCTACTCATACCTGGGTGAGCTTGGGCAGGATACTGAAACTTTCCCAGCCCATGTCCTTCTCTATAGGCCAGGGACAATATGCAATCCCCAACGCAATTTTGAGGATGAGAAATAATACATGCACAGAATCTTGTGTGGTACTCGGCTCATGGTAGGTTTTCAATAAATTGTAACTAGTAAAAAAAAAAAGTCAATTGAGTCTTGATCAAATGACTGGACTCATGATTAAAAAGTTGTGCTGGACAGGGGTGGCTGGGTGGCTCAGTCGGTTAAGCATCTGACTCTTGATCTCAGCTCAGGTCTTTATCTCAGGGTGGTGAGTTCAAGCCCTGAGTTGGGTTCCACACTGGGTATGGAGACTACTTATAAAAACAAAAAAAGTTATGTGGGATGAAGAAATTTAGATAGGCAGACCTCAATGGAACTCTTAAGCTTTTCAAATTATCTCCAAATTTCTCTCTATTTTTTAACCTAGAACATCCAGTCACCATGCACTACATACATACTACATACATTTACTACTATCCTACATACAGAATGTATGCATGTAAGGTATCCTTTACTACGTCTTACACACATAATGTAGGATACTCTAATCCTTGGCAGTGCCCCTTTCTTCTCAAAACCCTCGTGCCTAAGATTCTGTACCATTGGTTCTCTTTATGTAAGGGAACAGGTGCAGGTAGAGAAATGCATTAGGGAAGGGATGTACTATCTAAAGACACTGTCATACTGGTTGTCACCTGCTTTACATAAGTGATCTCATGTAATAATCACTACTATCAATTTGTGGGCTTTCCAAGAGAGGGTGCTGGCAGCTAGGACTATCTCAAGGCACTGGATATTGACAGCAGCATCAAAACAGCCAGGAGGAAGCAGGCAAATTAATTGCTGGCAGGGAACAGGCCATTGAAGAGGGTAACAGTCCTTTATATTTGCTTGGCATTCTATAGTTAATATAGTCATGTTTTTAAATTTGTTTATTTCACTAAACCTATGAGATAAGTAGTGTCATTATTATCCCTATTTATAAATGAGTTACTTGCCAGATGCCCTACCCAGGGCTAAGTCAGAGGGAGCCTCCAGGGCCTCTGACTCCAACCCAACTACTAGCCATCACATTTTCCTGCCTCACTTCACGAAAAGAAGCCCATCTGATTTACTCCACTGTATTAAGCTGAATGAGGAATCATGAACTTCAGGCAGATGAAGGGGCTAATAACAAGTCGCGACCTATGACTAACTGGATGGCTGTCACCAGACTGAAAACTGCTTCTGTCCTTGTCACACTCGGTTATGTGTTGCTATGACCCCCACCACCCAAATCGGAATCTTTTGCTAACGCTTACTGGTGCTTGCTGTGTGCTGCATGCTATGCCGTTTTACTTCTATCAATCTTTATAATCACCCCATGGGACAGGTTCTATTTTAATTCTTCCTTTACAGATTAGCTGAGACACAGAAAGGGAAAGGTCACACAGCTAGGTCAAGGTCAGGAAAGAAGCCCAGATAATTTGGCTCTAGGGCTATTATGCAGTTCATAGAGTTGAAGGGAGCACTTGACCACTGTCACTCTACCTACAAAAGCAATATAAACCTTCCAGTAATTAGTTATCCTGGAGAGAAGTTAGTCAGGCTTCCTCAGAATCAATGGGGACATTTCAATAATTATTTATCTTTGCTTCTTAAAAATGTTCGGGCTAAAGGAGTCCAGAGTGTTGGGAGGGAGGGCAATCAGGTTCACTGTCACAGGGTGACAAGTTCACTGTCATCGATGGGAAACCTGCTGTTCCGGCTCTTTCCGCAGGTGTGAGGCAGGTACAACAGCTGCACAGGGTATGGTGTTTGGTGGCCTGACTTTGGTCGGCCTGGTGGGGGAGACCCCCTCGTGACACCTAGGTTTCAGCCAAACTGTTGAGCAGGAAGGTGGCGAACCTTCCATGTAGCTGTTTGTTCATTAAGTGATTTGAGGGAAGGAAAACAAACCTATTTCCCTGGAGCAAGGAGCCGTCGAGTTCTTGGGTGACGATGATTGTGTTTGCTGTGACATGTTCTCAGCACTCCAGCTCTGTTTGCACGTTGAACATTGTGTTAATTGTGCAAACACAGTGAGGCAGAGCTGTTCCCACCCGACCTCTGAGGGCCCTGCAAACATGACCAGCTGGTATGCAGGGGTTTCCAGGTTCTCACCCCTTGGCATGGCGGGGTCTGATGGTGAAACTCACTCTGGAACCAGCCCAGTGAAGGAGGGAGAAATGCCAGCAGGAATGGACACGAGATAAGAAAAGAATTTCCCAGGAATATGGTGTGGATTAGTACGACGCAGGGCAGCACAGCAGGACAGGGCACCCCCTGATCTATGCTGCGTGGCACACAAAGCGTTTCCATCCCATGAAAACGACTGTAAAAAGTCTCAGACTTGCAGGTGGTGAAGTGGCCGGAAGGACAAAAGAATAGACAGAAAGATGTGTCTTTGGTTCAATTTTCCTAGTGTTCTTGGCTTCCTGTTCAGGACATGACAGCACCCACTTTCTCAAATGTGGCTCTCAGATGTGTTCATGCAAAACCTGAGGAATTAAAGGAACTTGGGTGGTTTGTTAGGCAAGAAAACATTTATAAGGGGCTGCTTCTCCCTTTGAGACTTCGTTTCTTATCTTCTAGGGATAAAAATGATCTTCTCTCGCTGTCTTCAATACCAAATACAAAGTCGTATAATTTAAATGAATGTATCTTGTCACTAGAAGGGAATAATCATAGTTCATGAATTTGACAGTGTAGCCTAGAATTCTGACGTTATTTTAATTATTTATAATTTAGGAAGCCTGGAGGTAAAGTGGGGATGAAGAAAGTCTTCCTAGCAAATTAATACCCACAGACACTAACTTATAGGGTAACATTCCCTCTGGGGAAGACTGGGGATAAGTCTATTAGATAAAACATACTCTGATGGGTCAAACAGAACATCCTATCACTTCTGCCCTCTTCCCTCAAATAACCATGAATCCTTTTTTCTCTGCATTTTTTTTTGTTTTAATTTAAATCATCACATAAAATGGTGATTCATTCTTTTCATTCTTTCTGCATTTTACATCCTACAGGTCAACCTATGACTTAAAAGGTAATGAAAACTCTCAATTTGGGAGGCATGAGGTTAACTGTTTTATACATAAAATGGTTCATTCCCATTTACACGAAAGGAGAGAACCAAATATAAATTTATTCTTCACATAGTGGGCTGAAATGTTCTTTCATGAATAAAAGTAATGGCCTATAAAGTAGTTTAAAAAGCCATTCAAGAGGCTGTTTTGATTAGGTGTCTGTATTTGACTAAGACACATTATTTTCTTAATAAGTTTCATTGCCTTTGGTGACTCCTCTCTCAAAGGGGGGGAAAAAACCCTAGTAAATTAAAGGTACATGCTAGCACATTAAAAAAAGTTCCAATGGCAGGACACAAATTACTTTATTACCACACCACCTGAGCTACTGATACTTCACAATTCATGAACAAATTTTCCATTACTATAGAGTCATGCTTTTATTGGCTGTTATAAAATCGTCATTTGTATCTTTTTTATCCTGCTGTGATTCTATTTTATTGGAAAAGTCCTACAACAGGTATAACATCAGCTCAGATTACCAAGAAATCTATAAAATAGCTTCCTGCTACTACCTTTGGTACGGATTGAAAGAATACATTATGATCCCACTGAGCTCTGATAAAAACTGTGATTCACACGCCCACATGGTTTATCCTTATCTGTTAGACATCCAGGCTTTATCTGCTCTATGAAATTATGGGAGCATTTCACCGGTATTGATTAGCTATGTTAGGCATCATTATAGCATCTGGGTCATGAAATTTAGGTACAAACTTTGGGCATGGTAATAAAAACAAAACAAAACAACAGCCAAAAATGCTGCAGTGAACAGGAGAGTTGCAAAGGCAGGGGATTCTTGCCTGTGCTTTGGTTGAAACTGTCCACTTTGGTCTCTGATACTCAGATATGCTGACCATTTGGGGTTAAAATAAAAACAAGGAGGGGAACATGACAATAAGCTGAAAGTAGCTCTAATTGGCTCAATTTTTTTTTTAAATTGCAAAAAAATAAAGAAGAAAACCGAAGGAATTCATTTTTAAGGTCAATCTCAATAATTTTTACAAAGAGTATCATATGCTGAAAGTTTCATAAACGGTTTGACCCACATCTTTTGAATATTAATAGAAGAGCATTATTGATCAAATTGCTCGAGTGCCAATGGTGATAGAATTTCTATCCGTGATTATATCTACGGTCCAGCTGCATACACTCTCGTTTCCTTCCACGTGGTTTCGCTTGATGTTCACAGAGAACTTTTCTAACGAATGGGGAATGAAGTTTGTTTTCAAAGTACAGAGCATACCATATCTGGACTGTATCCACTTCTGCTGACTTCAAAAGTACAGGTCACATGGCAGAGGGAGTGATCCTTCATGACAAATGAAGACATGCCAGAAGGTTCGATCTTCCCCGGACATCATGGAAAGACTTTCTAATCATCTGGTGCTCATAAAAGCAAATGGCACACCAGGGTTAAATAGCACTGTTTCTACTAGCTTTGTGGGTAGCTAGGTACGCATCTCAAAGTGGGTTCGGAGAGCTCAGCCCATCTTGTCCTTACAGCAATCCTATAGGGCAAGAAGATACAGGGGTTCTTCTATTGGTGAGGAAAATGTTGGTTATGTAATGGAATCAAAACTCGGTCCCACCAGCAGCTCTTCTGCCAGAGTTTTTGGCTCATGTGTCAGGAATGTTCAGTTTCATAGAGAAATGCTGTGGTAATCTATACCCAAGATCTGAACCCACAATGTAATATAACATAGATTAATAAAGGGAACAGATTTGAATCTTTTCTTTTCCTTATGAAGGTAGTGAATAGTAAATATTATAAACAAGGCTTTCATAAAAGAATAGAAAATATCCTTTGGCCAGGAACAATGTTTAGCAATTTGAAAGTAAAAGGCAGTTACTGCACACGGAGCAGAAGAGTTTTGGTATATGGAAACTTAGTTCATATACGCAATTTGATCGTCTAGCTTACGGGTTGAGGCCGGACTATTGAAAATTCTATGGAGATAGTGTGGAACAAGGATATTTTTGTTCCAGTTACTGAAAAAGCAAAGAGTCCATTTTCTCTCCTTCACGGCTTTTGATTAACTACCAATGTCCTGTTTTATATCGTGTTTTTGTTCCTTAAAATGATCCATGAAGTTCTTAAAATGTTAACTTACTTTCCTATCGACACATTTAATGATTTCAGAGTTGCTTTATTTTTATTTCTGATAGCTTTCGAATTGGTTATGGCTTCTAGAATGTGATCTTTAAATTTCCTTCTTTCTGTCATTCTTGGTCCAGTAATAATCTCTAAGCAAACACTTAAAAACACAGGAGAGCTCTCTCTGAAGTCATCCAGGGATGCATCTTTCACAGGGTAGAAATAAAAGCCCTTTGGGGCGCCTGGGTGGCACAGCGGTTAAGCGTCTGCCTTCGGCTCAGGGCGTGATCCCGGCGTTATGGGATCGAGCCCCACGTCAGGCTCTTCCGCTATGAGCCTGCTTCTTCCTCTCCCACTCCCCCTGCTTGTGTTCCCTCTCTCGCTGGCTGTCTCTGTCTCTGTCAAATCAATAAATAAAATCTTTAAAAAAAAAAAAAGAAATAAAAGCCCTTTGTAATATAAACTATTTCCAATAAGTCAGATTTTTTGGCCTATATGGCTTTTTAAATGCTTCTGTTTGTATGGTGCAGGGATGAGAAGGGGAAGAGCATGTTGTAGATCTAAGCCAACATAATTATTTGTCAATTAAAATATAAGCATGTGGATGCGAAAGGGAGCATTTCACCATGGCTGCTTTTATATTTTGGAGGAGTCATTTTCCCTATGATTAAAAGATATCCCTTGTAAGGAACTCATCAAAAATTCCCTGTCCTTCCAGCACGGAAATGATTGTAATTCTGTCACAAGTCGTTGGGGCATATATAACCTTCTTTCATTGTGTCAGCCTACAGGCATCCTTGATCTCAATTGGTGTGAATTTCATTTAATTGCCAAACTGTGGGAAGATGCAAGGTGGATTCTGTGGTTTTTATCCCTAGTTCACACTTTCTTTTCCTCTTGAAGCTGAACATGTCTAACCAGCAGAGCTCCCTAATTCTGATGGCTAGCTTCTGATTAGTTATAATTCAGCTACCATTCTGCTTTAAATTTCAGGTCAGTATTGGTAATTATACCACATGCTTTCTTTATTTTTCCAAATGGAAATTTCTTTTACCAATGATTGTGCTGATGATGCTGGCAATAACAAAATAATTATAGACAAAGTAATAGTGGTATAAATGTAAAAAAAATGAGCCTCAGAAAGTTGCTTCGATTTAAGGGTTGCTCTTGGAGGAAATTTCATATTTTCTAGTGGTCAAAAAACTGTTTGATATTTTTTTGGAGGGGGTTAAGTTCTTAATGTAACATCTAAACATTGCCTGAAAGTACAGTCTTATATTGATCTCATTGTTCTAAACTCATGTATAGCCATATTTTCCTCCAGTGCTAGCTTGAATTCATTCACAATGGCTCATTCATTCTGTCCTTTATGAAATGGCATAAGAATACTGGCATTACCGGACCTCAGAGGTAAGCAAACATATAAAAGCAGAATTGCATAACACATTGGAATTAGAAGCAAGCTCTTCGGGATCAGAAGTTCACCTGATTAGTTCATATTTGGGCCTTACAATCACTGAAGGGCAATTTGGGATTATCCACAAATCTCAAGATGGATAGAGCACTCTGGTGGGAGGCAGGCACTAGAAAGAGCAAGCAGTGTGCTTATCACACAGCATTTAACTTTTCAGGCTCCCCCATCCCCCCACACACACTGTTTGGATTCTAGTTAGATATCCCACAAGTGTTTATTCAGCTTCTCTATGTGTCAGGTGCTGTTCTAGGCTCCAGGGATAGAGCAATAAACAAAATAGAGTAATTTCCTGCCAGGGGCATATATTCTAGCCATGAGGACAGACAAGAGACATAGAGCAAATAAATCATTTCTGAAACACACGCTGTGATTAAGATAAAAGTGGTGACTGTTTCACGCGAATGACAGGGTGGGGCAGCATTACCAGGTAATGAGGGTGTCTTCAGGAGTCACCCCTGGAGTTGGGATCTTAAGGATAAGAAGACAGCACCTTGCAGGGATTTGGGGAATGAATCTTGCAAACATAAGGAACAACTGGCAAATAAGCCCTTGCAATCAAAACAAACCAGATGTTCTGTGACAGAAGGTCAGTGTGACATCTGTGTTGCAAGCGGAGGGGAGGATGGTGGGAAGCAAGGGCCAGGTTTTGGAGGCCTTGTTTTAGTAAGGGTTGTATTTCACCCCAAGTTTAATGGGAAGCAGAGCATTTAAAGCTTCAGAAATACTTTGTTGACAGAGCAATGATTCAAAGACTATTGCACTGGTCCTGGGGACAGATGCCAGTGGTTGGCACTAGAGTGTAAGAGTGGAGAAGATGAGCAGTGGTTGGATTTGGGATATACTTGGGAGGGCTGGATATGAATGTGAAGCAAAGCCAGGATGACTCGTAGGTTTGGGAGGGGGTTGGGTCTGTGGGTGGACTAACAGGTAGAAGCGAATATGGAAATCAATAGTTGTACCTTGGCCATGTTCAGTGTAAGATGCCCATCAGGTATGCACATGAAGATGCCAGGGAGGAGTTGGATAAAAGAAGATAGAACTCAGTGGAATGGTCCAGACTGTGGAAGTATATTACTGATATATGGGTTGCATTTGAAACAGTGGTACTGAATGAGATCACACAGGAGGTGGGCATATAAGAGAGGAGGGCTGAGGACAGGGTCCTATAAACACTGAAATATTTCACAGGTTTTATAGAACGATCCAGTAAAGGAGCTTAGGAAAAAAAATTGTGATGTAAGAGGAAATGTAGATCATAGAAGACAAGAGAATAAAATGATGAGAGGAGAGCATACTCAGTCATGATAAGTTCTACTGAATGTTAAGTCAGCGCTACCCACTCTGAAAATTCCTCCCTTTTGTGGGGAGGTCAACCTTCTCTGACGAATTCACTTGGTGGTGAGCTACGACACAAACCTGAGCTGACCTGCCACCAGATGACGGATGAACCTTCCTTGTTCTCATAGATCAGTTCTTCATCTTTATATCCTACCAATCTCCATGGAACTTCATTGAACTACAGAGACATGCTAAAATCTTTTGAGGGGAGAAATATCAGAGGAAGAAAGGACTCCTCAACTATTTTATAAACAAGACAATGAAGGCCTTGAAAAGCTGAGAATTGTTTGAGCTCAAAGCGGCTATCATGGCTTCCTCATTGCAAACCCAGAGGCAAACAGTTTGCCATCCTCCTGTGAGGAAAACAGGTAGCAGGAAAAATACATTCGTATTTCCCTCTATTCTCATAGTACACATGGTTGGTCATTACATTTAAGTCCGAGGTGTGCAGAAATGGAGAGAATGCTAGCGGGTGTCTCTGCTCAGGGGAGTTGAGGAATGGACTCTGAACACCAGGCAGCCGATGCGACACTGTGACTCAGAAACACAGCCCTGGGACCAGGACATCACAATCTCTTTCATCTTTTTCTTAAGAAAAGAAAACCACGAGTCACACAATAAATTCCATAGTGTCATAGTTCCCAGCCTATGTGATTTCTTGGTTTAACTTAGAGCAACTGTGAGTCTTGATGGAGAGAATAGGGAAAGGCCTCTGTGATACTCAATTTTAAAGATACCACTTATTGTCTAAGCTCCTCTGTATCCTAGGGGAGGTGAGCTGGTTCCTTTTGTCCTATCTGATCACTGTGGAACAGGAAGGGGGCAGAACTATGGCTGAACATAGTATGTCCGAAGGAAACCAATTAACTCAGTTACATCCATCAACAAATAAATAATAGTTATTATAAGAAATTTAAAAAATCAAGCACTCAGGGTTTTTTTGTTTTTCATTTTTTTGTTTTTAAATTTCTAACAGGTAGGATTTGTTATCTCTTAATCCTTTTACTGGCTTGTAATGCTATTGCTTGATATGCGTTGGGAGGTCCTCAATTTCTCCTCTAAGTCATGCTGGTGTAGAAGGAAGATCAATCTCCCCAGGGGAAGCAGATGGCTTGGTGCTTGGGTGAATAACACGGCTACTAACATTTGCTTTGTCCATTCTTTCCCTTCATGGCTTCGGGCTCCGTACTGGGTCCCTTGATCCTGTAACGATGTTCTGACTCAGGATTTCAGAACACAGTCAGGAAAACTCACAAAGCCCTGCCCACCACTTTGCAAGGACTCCACTCCTGTCGCACTAAATGAATGCTCTAAGCAGCAAAGGAGAAATAGTTTTCCCGCTAGGGTATGGGGCACAGGAACAGTACACTGGCAACAAAATACTGGAGGAAAAAGTATTTCTCAAAGTAAAATCTTCAGGCGGGGTAAAGTTGTTGCAATCATAAAGTGGGGTGAAGAAACGGATTTGACATAAGAGACTCCATCATCTGGAGAAAATCTGTGTCCCAGGCAAAAATTTCCTAAGACAGGGATTTCACATCTCTAAGTAGGAATAATTACTTGGAAAGAACAAGCATTGTTTAATGAGTGGGCATCGCTTACTGCGTGCATAGTACTGTCTTAGAAGCATCACCGAGTCCAGCAGAAGTAGGTTTTTGATCTGATAACATGATTAGGGAAAAAAAATCATTTGGTTGAAAATGAATTGCACTGGCTACCTGGTGAGCTTAAAATCGGAAAAATAATATATTTTTTTTTATTTCTTTTCCTCTCTTGGAAGGACTTTAAATGTCAAATTTTGTCTCAGGAGCAGTGGGGGTCTCATCTGCAATCTCAGGGACGCAAAAACTTCACCAGAAATGCTAAAATGCACTAATGCAATCAGAAGAAGGCTGTGGGCCTTTTTGTGTACTTCTAATGGAATACCGTTCTCGTTCTCTTTTTTCAAAAGTGAAACAAATGGCGTAAAAAGGAGACATTGATATAATGATAGGACAGTCAGGAGGATGAACGAACAAGATTGTACTCACCATTCATTTTATTTATTTTTTATTTTTTGTAATTGTATTATTTTTTTCAGATTCATGGAATTTTATTTTATTTTTTATTTTTATTTTTTTATAATAATATTTTTTATTTTATTATGTTAGTCACCATATAGTACATTCCTATTTTTTGATGTAAAGTTCCATGATTCATTGTTTGCATATAACACCCAGTGCTCCATGCAATACATGCCCTCCTTAATACCCATCACTAGCCTATCCCATCCCCCCCACCCCGAAGCCCTCAGTTTGTTTTCCAGAGTCCATTCTCTCGTGGTTCATTCCCCCTTCTGTTTACCCCCCCTTTCTTCTTCCCTTTCTTCTCCTACCGACCACTCATAAATGAGTGAAACCATATAATAATTGTATTTCTCTGCTTGACTTATTTCACTTAGCATTATCTCCTCCAGTCCCGTCCATGTTGCTGCAAATGTTGAGAAACANTGAGAAACATTCTTTTTGATGGCTGAGTAATATTCCATTGTATATATGGGCCACATCTTCTTAATCCAGTCATCTGTTGAAGGGCATCTTGGCTCCTTCCACGATTTAGCTATTGTGGACAATGCTGCTATGAACATTGGGGTGCATATGCCCCTTCTCTTCACTATATCTGTATCTTTGGGGTAAATACCCAGTAGTGCAATTGCTGGATCATAGGGTAGCTCAATTTTTAACTTTTTAAGGGATCTCCACACTGTTTTCCAGAGTGGCTGTACCAACCATTCATTTTAAAATTAAGTCTCACCCTGAGAGTTAACTACGGTTTTTCGCATTTTTTTGTATCAGAGTTTTTCGACCTCGATGCTACTGACATTTTGGGTCAGACAATTCTCTGTTGTGGGGACAGTCCTGTGGGTTGTGGGGTGTTCAGCAGCATCTCTGGCCTCCACCCACCAGGTGGAGGAGCGGCCCTCCCACACAAGCCAAGGTGCCTCCATCTCCAGAATCTGCCTAATGTCCCTGGGGGGCACCATGGTGCCCCTGTCCCCATGGAGAACCTCTGCTGTATGTTGATGCCTGACAGGGAATCCTGTGAGTCCTACCGGCCATAAGAGCCAATTTAGAGTTCAACACAGCATGGCTGCCTAAGTTAAACCAAGAAATCACACAGACTGGGAAAGATGACACTGTGGAATTTATAGTTTTATTGTGTGACTCATGAGTTTCTTTGCTTAAGATGGGGCGGTTACTTCCTATTCTGTAACTTTTTGTAGAAAAGGAGTAGCATTCCTTAAACACAGGAATTTTGCTAGCTTCAAGATCAGGGACAACAATTACATGTGAAAAGAGGGGAGAGATCAAAAACTGCAAAAATGGAATTGTGAGAGAAAAGAATGCTAAGAAATTAGAAAGAGATTTGGAAAAGGGACAGAGGAAGCTGGAGATTTCTTTTCAAAGGAGTCCCCATACTCCGGGAGTACATTCCTTCTGAATGTTAATTACAGTCTTTACCTTGGCATTTTGCTCTCATATCAGGGAAGCAATTACTGGCCTAATTCAAATTCATAGCAGCCATTAACAATGAACAAACAGATACATTATTTTAATTCCATTTGCTGCTTCCTTTCTGCTGATGTATTGACCCATGAAGCTTTGACTGGATGTCCTGTAATTGGCATTTGGCAAAGGCTGCTATCATCATCATCCTTTTCATATGAGTATTTATTAAGCATATATTGCATATATAATACCTTGCAAGGGCAGGCAGCTTAAAGACCACAGGCCAGAAATAGCCTTTGCTTTTATAGAATCTATGTAATTATGCCTTCATTTTTAGATAAAAATTTAGTCTGCGTGTGTGTGTGTGCCTGGAAGGGTCAAGGTGAATACCAGTATGCTAACAGGATTATTATTTCTTAACTTAAATATCATTTCCCACTATTTTCAGTATATTATTTCAATCATATATAACTTTATTCTGGGCTCAATAATACCATTTATATCAGAATCCAAGGCAAGATCTCACAATGAGATATAGTTAATAAAAAGAAAACAAGAGAGAGAGCTCTCAAATGGAATAATCTATAATACTTTCCCTATAATTTCCTCTTCTTTCTTGAGTCAATGACTTTTCTTATCATTGCACTCTATAATATTCTCTTCCTTAGTTTTGCACCCTGACATGATTTTTATGTTTTAATTTGGAGGCGTTTTATATGTGCCCAGTTATTTATTTGCTTTTCCTTCTTCAGGGCCATTTAATATCATTGTCTTGTGTCCCAAGACATCAGCCCTTACACAGATTAATTGGTTTGGCCAGAAACAGTGCCCAAAGCCATCAGCACCATGTTAATCCCACGAACTGTGGGCAAGTCATTCACCTTCTTGCATCTCATTTTCCTCATCTGCAGAGCGAGATGATGGGATTCTAGAGTCTTCCAGCTCGGAGATTTTTATTTCTATATTTATTTAAACTTCTATGTTCATTATAGAAACATGATCCTTGTGTTTCTCAGCTTGCGGGCTTAGCCAGCGCTATGAAATATTGTGCAAAAGGAAATTTTCCAGTAATTTCTAGTAATAATCCAAACATTACTAAAATCAATTTATAAAGGCTAAATTGTACACAGTCTGCTTTTAGAGAAAAAAATATAGAAAAGGAGATCATCGTGTTCAATGGTCCCACCCAACGTAGGAATCCCGCGTCCATCACCTTTGACAGATGGCCATCAGGCTGCTTCCGTTTCAACAGTGACCAGTTGCTTCCGGATTCGTGTGGCAGGTCATTTATATTGTTGACCAGCTCTGATGGAGAGGAATTCTTTTCTTTATGTGAAACAAAAATCTGGCTCCCTGTACTCTACCCAATTTTTCTAATTTTGCCTCTAGATTAGCAAGGAATGCATCCCACGTTGTCATCGTTCCAGTGTTTAATGATAACTATCATTTCACCATTATGTGACATGAACTTCATTCTATTGGCCTATTTTTCCTATCTTAAATAAATGAAAGAAGCCCATTTTCACCCTGCCTGACATAATCAAAAGCCCCTAATGGTATCAGATGGCTAGGCTTTTGCTGACATTTAATAGTGTTTGGAGATCGAGGGTACAGACTCCAATGGAGGATTTCTAGATCGAATTGTACACTGATTATAGAGTCTGGCTTCTGTAATTAGTACCCTAAAATTGAGTTATTATTTATATTGCCACTAGAGTATTGTACTCAAAGAACTGGCATTTCAAGTGAAGTTGAATATTTAACCAAGATTGACAAAGCAGGAGAAAGCCAATCACCCCCAAAGTCAGAGCTCATGATTTTAATATTTACTTCAAGGATTGAGGTTCTATTGAAAAACTAACCTGATTTTGGAAGATAAAAGGCTGAGTCCTAGGCTAGTCTGGAATAGTTGCTCTCCTACTTGTAAACTTAAAGGCTTTCTGAGTTTTGTTTGGTGTTTTTACCTGCTTTATCTTCTCAGAAGACACATAGTGTATCTTTGGTTGTTGACAAATCTACCTGCTTAAAGTTTTGGTAAAAGGTTAAAGTCGTAAAATCTAGGTTACAAAAAAGGTCACTGGACTATGTATCTGGAAACAAGTATTATTATTGACTCTGCCACTAACTACTATGATCTTTGACAATACACTTGGATTCTTTGGATCTTAAGTTTCTTAATAATTAATCTGAAAGGATCTAATTGAATATCTTTAAGACTCAACTATCCATTCATGTGCAACAGTACATTCTTCAGGAAGGATTTTGAACTACTTGAGAATTTTAATACCAGTGCCTTCTTGCTTCCCATTATCAGGAATAACTAAAGGTTGGGTGAATTTGGTTAGGCACCTGCTAGTATGACTTAGGCCCATGTTCAGGCCCATGTTCAGACTTTTGTTACTGTGAGGGCAGAAGCTGAGAAATACAGTGGTATTCCAAATGCTGTCAGTCTAGTACGAGGCTGATGGGTTGAGGTTGATGATGGAATGACAATTTCTTTGAGATCTTGGTTATGTGATTGGTCCTTGCTAAGTCTGGGCTCCATTTTCCTAAAAGATCTGGTTGGGGATGGAGACTTGAAGAAGGGGTTTTCTCTCTGCTATTTCTACAATTGGTTACAGGAAAGGGTCTCATTTAGTTTTGGTTGACTTGAATCCAAATGAATTAGTGGTAAGTCCCAACAGAAAAGTTTTGTCACTTGTTACTATTACCTTATTCCTAAAGGGGTAATACATTTAGATAAAGTCAATTTCACTATTTGAAAACATTTCATGACTTACAGAATTCAATATATGCATAGATAGTCACAGAGTTCTCTCTAGATTTTAAAGCTGTGAGAGCTGACCAAGCTACATAAAGACAGAGATAATTGAAAAAGAAAAAAAAATGCATGTGTTGTGTTTGGCATTCTAATAAGAGAAGACTGACCACAGGATAAACATTGATTTGTGTCATGTGATAGATAACGTTATTCTTTTCTGCACCACGTTTAGGCAACATTCATGAGCAACTTATATAAATGAATGCAGTTTGTATTACATCCACATAGCCCATCGAAGCTTTTAACAAAGTTTCTTATTTGGTTAATCATCTTATATTTATAATCAGTGCCATGTCACTAATTTTTCTTGATTCCCTAATTTCCTGAGCTAGCTCCAGTTCCTTCTTTCCCTCTCTCCTCCATCAATATCATTTTTCTCATTTGACACTCACCTCTGATTCTTTGGGAAACCTGAGGTCTTGTTAGTTTTACAGTGTAAGAGCCCATGCAGACCCTTTTCTTTCCCATCCTTGACTGCTCTGAAGGCAGGAGGGCCCAGATACTGTAAAGTGGAGGACATTGACGGAGGACATGAAGCTGGTTGAGATGGGTTGCAGGGATACCCAGATAGGGTGGTGGTATGAACAGACAGAGGGAAATGCAAGGTTCCCCTGTATCACTGACACCATCCGCTCATTCATTCATCCACTCTCTCACCGAACACAAATTTGGTGAGTGTCTACTTTGTGCCAGGTACTGTGCTAGGTAATAGGAATAAAGGTGCATAAACAAAGGTGTTCCTGTCTTCACAGAGCATATGGTCTACCTGGAGGATACCATGAAAGCAACATGATTTATTGAGTCCTATCAGGAAAATTGCACATAGAAGGGACGCCAGCCCCAGCTTGGCTTCTTGGAGGAAGTCACCTACTCTGAACCCTGAAAGATGAGGCTGAAATAGCCAGGGATGGGTGGGGAGGGGTAGAGGAAAGAGGACTGCTCCAGACTGAGAGAACACGTTGAGTAATTGGCAAATGAAGGAAATTTAAAACAGTTGATTTCAGCAGGGGAGCTACAGGGGAAACCCAAGAAGCTTTTGGGGGAAAATATGAGCACAAACTCTTTTCTGATCTTCTAAGTGCTAAGTGAATAAGTGAGAGATTTGAGGCTCCACTTCAGATTTTTGCATACAATTTCAGGTGGAGTTTCTTTACCCTGCACATACCATTACTCCCTCAGCCCCACCTTGACACTGAAACACAGCCCTTCATTACATAGCAGGAGTTAAATGTCTTAAACGCAAATGCTTCAGAGGGCTTCCCCATTGCTAAGGAACAGTCTTATTATGAGTTTTTCCAGTTTGTTAGGGGGAAGGAGGCAGACTTCTGTACTGCAGTGAGTTCAGGGATCTCTGAGTCATAAGAAAAAGGAGAAAATGGGTCTCACACAATCCCATTGTTTGAGAGCTTCACAGATGTATTCTGTGACTTGATGTTCATTTGTGGAAGCATGTAGAGGGACGTAGGGCTTGGGGGGAGTCAGGTTGGGGGAAGAAGAGAAAACAACTGTTACACAAGCTTTTTCATCTAAGCTGGGATGGGCTGTGGGGCGTTTCAATGGGAATGCTGGTCCTCTTTTACCATTAAGCACTATGATCACCATTAAGCACTATGATCACCATTAAGCACTATGATCACCATTAAGCACTATGATCTCCATTAAGCACTATGATCTCCATTAAGCACTATGATCTCCATTAAGCACTATGATCTCCATTAAGCACTATGATCTCCATTAAGCACTATGATCTCCATTAAGCACTATGATCTCCATTAAGCACTATGATCTCCATTAAGCACTATGATCTCCATTAAGCACTATGATCTCCATTAAGCACTATGATCTCCATTAAGCACTATGATCTCCATTAAGCACTATGATCTCCATTAAGCACTATGATCTCCATTAAGCACTATGATCTCCATTAAGCACTATGATCTCCATTAAGCACTATGATCTCCATTAAGCACTATGATCTCCATTAAGCACTATGATCTCCATTAAGCACTATGATCTCCATTAAGCACTATGATCTCCATTAAGCACTATGATCTCCATTAAGCACTATGATCTCCATTAAGCACTATGATCTCCATTAAGCACTATGATCTCCATTAAGCACTATGATCTCCATTAAGCACTATGATCTCCATTAAGCACTATGATCACCATTAAGCACTATGATCACCATTAAGACCTCTACTTCTATGGTTAAGAGCTGTGCTGGGACCCAGTAGGCACGATGCACGATGCACTGGTCATCAGTGTAGACAGACAGCAAGATGAGGGAGAAAGCAGTGTGCCTGCATGAGAGTTCACTATGCCTAAACTTTCCAGCAAAAATGTCTCACAGAGAAGCCAGAGACTACACCTCCACTGCCATACATGAAGATCAGCCTTTTAATTTTGTAGTTTGAAATAAAGTACCCCTTGATGTATATTTGATTATTAATTATTATATTGTTGTTCATTATTTCTGAAAAGTAATAACATGTTTAATAAAAATCTGAGCTACTATAATGAAAATCATTTAGATAATTTCGAGCATTTCAACCTCCTGAGGACTTCAATTTGATTTCTAAAATACAGTAGAAACTTCCTAATTCAGACTAATGACAGAGAGCCCCATTGTGAATTACCGAATTTTGCAGATGAGTGGGTATGCAAACAGACAGAAAAAAAAATCGAGGAAAGTAAATCACACAATATGCTTTATCCATTTGTTTTGACAATGGTAGTTCAGACTTAACAGTCTATGACAAAACTATCCTGTATGTCAGTAAATGTACTGTCGCTTGTTTCATAAAGATGATGAAGTCTTGGTGATCAGAAATCTCACTATAGAACTCAGACATTAAATCTTTGCTCAGAGATAGCTCTGGGACTGCAGGGGTTTCAAATAATTATCTGGCTTACAAAGTACTGAAGTGAGAACCATGGAGTTCTACTGTAAATGCAAAGTGAGGATCAGAGGTAAAAAGATATTTTAATCCATCTTATGGTTGCCATTTAGTGTTGGCTATAATATTTTTTCTCTGCGATCACAGCTCTTTCGAGGCCGAAGAGACCTCATATACATTCTCTTGCCTAACCTCCTAGTCTACTACACTGCTGGATTGATTATGATTTTATGATTTTTCTTTCAAGAAAGAGGGAGATCCAACTTAATTACATGCAATTCTCTCTTGTCTGAGAAAGGGTGACACATTTTTATGTGTGGAGTAAGACCCAGGCCCCGGGGTAATGTTGGGATTCAGAATCTAACGCACCTCGATTTTTATGACCCGTCCTTTTGTGCTACGTCCTTCTCTTCTCCTTTCTATTAATCTTGATGAATGTTTCTCAACCCTGGCTGTCCACTGAACCACTTGGGGAGCTATTTAAACACACTATTCCCCATGTGCAGACTTTCTGCCTTAATTGATGATTGAGAGCCACTGAAAAACCATACTGGAGAGGAGCCATGTACAGCTATGTCTTTATCTTCGGTGTTCTAGTCTGTGTCTTTCCTGGAGCCACAGCAGTGAGATGTGTACATTTCAGGGGAGGGGAGGGGCAGGCTGGCTGTCAGCTGGAGGGATAGGATAGAAGTAAGTGCTCAGCATCAGTGTGCCCAGTTTGATTTCTCAGCCCGTCACTTACTAGCTGTGCTACTAACTGAAATTTACTTAAACACCCTCTGCTTGGGTTTCCTCGCCTGTAAAATGCAGATACTAAAACCATCATCTATAGAGTTGCAATGAAATGAGTTAATACACACCAAGGGTTCAGAACAGTTCTCAGCACGTGGCAAGAACTGTAAACTTATCAGTTGTTATTCAAAGGGACCCAGAGGGCAAGGGCAGAGGAGGCAAAAGGCATTGCTTTGCTTGCAAGGCCTGTAGGTTCGGAAAAAATTAGGCTGGGCCCCCAGGAGACGGCAGAATTGTTGAGAACTGTCAGGAAGAACAGGATGGCCCTTTGGGTAGACACCAGAAATGGTTTGAAACGGAGTCAGTTTTATAGGATCTTCTACTGTGTATCTATTTGAGGGAAGAAAACTTACATGAGCAAAGAGCCAAGGGAATAAAATCACTTATATTGAAAGATGGGTATACCCGAGCTCTAATAAATTCTGTTCATCACCAAAAACAGGTTTGAAATAGTTTTTTAGAGGGAGGACTGGTTCTTAAAATGCTTGCTTCTTTGTGGAAGGAACTATTGTAGAGACATGATAAGTGTGGTTGAGATGTCCCAAAAGCTGACACAGCACTAGTGACTCTTCTGGGTTGGCGGGGTTGGGGGTGGGGTGGGGGCTCCTCAGCAAGGTTAAATTCCAAAGACTCACAGGTGAGAGACACATCAAGGAGTGAGTCAAAAGAAAAGGAAAATTCTATCAAGAACAAAAAGTTAAGCATACCACCAGCATTCCTGTCTCTAAAGTGAAGCCCAGATTTATAGAGAATTTGTAAATTGTTCATTTTGTGATGCATAGTTCCCTTTTTCGTGGTGAAATTTACATTTTTGGGGGAATCTCCTTCCTGTTCTGCATCTTTTTGTTTCAAGCCAGGCAAGACTCAGGGAATAGGATTCAAGTTTAATACTGGCTTAAGCCAAAACTAATTAGGGAAGCAAACCCGCTGGTCCCCTCAAAAATCAAACATTGCATACCAGAATCAAGTCAAAATGACTTTTAGATTGTGTGTTATTTGGGAATATCTGTACAGTGGCTCCTTCAATTACCGAGTCTAATTTGGAGTTGACTGCAAACTTAAGTACTTTTTAGCAGGAGGAGTTCATGAGTCATTCAGACTAAATCTAATTCATTTGTACAGTGTTTCTTGGGCAAAGGTGGGTAGCCAGGGATTCACCTATGTCTGGAGAAGAGGAAAAGTGCAGTGTGAGGGACTTTCTGAAGGTTCCCAAGTGAGGTGGCAGCTGAAATGAAAAATCAGATGTGTTCTCCGCAGGTCCACCCTGTCCTGCCTCCTGGTTTACCATCCCTTGCCTGCTGACATCTCCAGCTGCTCCCCTCTCCTACTTGCTCTCTCTCTTTGCACAAACACGCAGAGGCTATTTGGGCAGGGGGAACAGCCTGGTTATAGCAATGTTTACACATACGATGTCTACATGCATCTCCACATCATGCACATCCTGTGAAAACCTGGAGACCATGGTATTTGGATATAATTGAAAGGGCGCATGCTAATTTGGACCCTGTGACAGCGCTGTAACCAAGATTTACAGTTGCAAATGGTTGACAACTCAGCTATTGGGTGAAAAGAGGGTGATGAGAATCTGATTTGATGGGATGACCCTTTCTGACATGTGAACAAAGAAACCTGCGTATCTATTTTTAACCAGGCTCTGGAGACTTCCAGTAATTGACATTTGGAGCTGAGGCTCATACTTGCCCCAGTTTCTGGGGATATTTGCATCTTTTTCTGTGTTTGGGTCTTGTCTGTCTAATCTTTCGGAGCAGGTTGGGAAGCAGCATTAGTCTCTGCAGTGGCGGGAGGCTCAGAGCCCCTCCTCCGGCACACGCTCCCTGCAATTTGCCTTCATCGTCTTTGGCTGGGGCTTCAGACCCGGAGTCTGATGTTTTCTATTCCAGGAAAGCTGCAAACACTACTCTGAGCATTTATGAGTTGTTATATCTGAGTGTCATTTATAAACTAAGTTTCGGCATCATGGTTGTTGTTTATCAGGGTAGGAAAAAGGGACACATCAAGATTGCATCCTTGAGTTGAGATACAACAGAAGGAATAATGAAGCCAGAACTAGGTAGTTAGGTCTCGTGCAAATTTTTCTCAAACAAGGTAGCGATCAGATGACAAAATTGTAAAGTCTGTTAATTTGGTTTCTGGGACTTCCTCTTGTCTCCCTTTCCCTTCTCCATGGTGTGACCCATTTTGCCCTGTCCATCTTCCCATATTTGGGTTTTATTCTATCTCTTCCTAAACAAAACCTCTTCCTATGAAAGGGAATGATTGGTCCATATTGAGGTATAATCGACAAATGGCGGGGGGGGGGGGGGGGTGTTCATGTGCCACTCCTCAGAGTGTGCGTTTTGTTTTACTTTACTTTTATTTTATTTTATTTTATCTTATTTTATTTTAGCATTTTAATAGGGATAAAGCCTTCAAGCCAAAGGTGTAAAACTTTTGCTCGGGGATTTCAGATATCTATCAGGGGCCATATTTTCAGTTTAAGGTGGAGGCTGGACTTATTTTTTCCTCCTGGAATTATTAAAATGTCAACATTTAACTACTGAGATATAACTTCTCTCTATATAAGGCCAGTCTCCCCTAAGGTGAAGGTAAGAAGAGAGTGAAATCAGGAAAATATTTTGATGACACCATTCTACACATCCAGTCACCAGAGCAGTTACTTACAAAATACAAACCTCCTCACTCCAGTAGAGAGCCAGAAGCACTTAATAGTGGCTCTTAGAATAGAGACCAAAACCCTTTGGGAGGTCAGCAAGGCCCCAGGATGTTCCAGCATTTTCTGGCAACCCTACTCCTTCTTCTTCCTGAGCTCCCCCACCCTCAAAAGGGCTTTTTCCGGTTCCTCGGCTATATAATCCATTCTGCCTCAGGGGACCATCTCCTCCACACCAGGATATCTGATCATCCCTCATCCCAATGCCTGAAAGGTGCACCCTCACCTCTCACTTCCTCTCCATCCCCAGCCCCACCTGTCTATCTATATGACTACAAATCACCCTGAAGATATTGGAGCAAATGTCACTTCCTCAGGGAATATCTTGATGATTAGGTCTCATCTCCTTATTATTTGCTCTATTCTTATCCATTATAGCACTGAGACAATTTGCAATTATAACTCTATTTGTTCAATTATTTACTAAGTGTCTAAGTAACCATTTCCACAAGGACAAAGGCTGCATATGAATCGTTTACCACCGATGTTCCCATCTGTAGCACGCTGCCTGGCTCACAGGGAGCAATACGTAGCAGCTATGATACCAAGAATTTACGTGTATAACTGACAAACTATATTGA
The DNA here is from genome assembly GCF_002007445.2 of Ailuropoda melanoleuca. NCBI lineage: Eukaryota > Metazoa > Chordata > Mammalia > Carnivora > Ursidae > Ailuropoda > Ailuropoda melanoleuca. Next base: position 9,559,862 of record NC_048232.1, on the reverse strand, counting down.
AACCCTGAAGTTTTGTAGGAATTTTCTCCTATCCTGGCTGGAAGACCATCTTGATGGTTAGTTTAGTGATCAGAAAGGAACTTAAACGGAGTTGTCCTCAAAACATGTATTATCTTCTTGGTAAGTTTTGATATGTATGTGTGCACGTTTATACATACATAAATGTGCAGCATAACTGGGATAATATTTAATTTTCCAAAGGATCCTTTTCATCCTCTAACATATTTTCTTATAAAAAAAAATCTCTGTGAGGAAAGTGAGACATTTTATTTTGAAAAAATTAAGATATATGTATGTATGTACATATTTATTTTCTATAGCAAGATATATATCTTACTACAGCATGTAATAGTAGTTATCTACTATGGTACATAGTATATACATATATTCATATACATACATATATATAGTATTGGTATATAGTAAATATATATATATATATATATATATATATATATATATGTATATATTACCCTGGCATATAGTGTGTATAGCACATAGTCTATACACACTACAGTATGTATCTCATATACTATATAGCATGTATATAGCATATTTACTGTATACGCACTAATTCACTAGTATATAATTATATATTACATATATAATGGATATACAAATTTACCACCATAGTACATGTATTTACAAAGAGCCACACTGTAGGCTAGCTGCAAAGACAGAATTCATTACTGACTTATGTAATCAAGAGTGACGGTTAAGATAGTGTTGACTCTATGTGGGTGTTGTTAAAAAGCCTGACTCTAGGCAACTCTTCCTTCCGTGTTGGCGTGTGCGAAAATGGCTCTTCTGCTGTTTGCTTATGATAATAAATAGATGGATGCTTTGAGAAGTCTTTCACTGCTGACTTTTCTGTAATGTGGAAGGGAATGAAATAGTAGTCAGTCAGGAAATTGTTCAGTCCAAAATGTGTTTGTTGCACAAGCACATTACTGGACTAGCGCCCCAGACCTACAGTTTATTGAGGGTGCTGCTCCACTATTTGGATGATTATCCTGAAAACTAATGGATATATAATTTTAAGAAAGTATATGGTTTTTCCTTTTCAGGTACGTGGGATTAGAAACAACAATTAAAAATAAAGTTACATGTGTGTTTCATTTCCTTTGCATCAAGGACTTTGCTCAGTATTACTTCTGTGTTTTTTTAAAGACTTATCTGTTTATTTTAAAGAGAGAGAGAGAGAGAGAGAGTGCATGAACAGGAAGCACAGAGAGAGAGAGGGAGAGAGAATCTTAAGCAGACTCCGCACTGACCATAGAGCCCTATGCGGGGCTCAATCTCATGACCCTAAGATCATGACCTGAGCTGAAACCGAGAGTTGGACACTTAACCCACTGTGCCACCCAAGCGCCCCAGCACTTCTATATGTTTTATCTCTCTTATTTAACTCTCCCCATATGGTGAGAGACCTAGGTATTGTTAGTGACATCTTATAGCAGAAAAGTCGGTTAACTTGCATAACATCACAGGAGTAGCCTGATTTGTGGAAAGGTTCTACCACTTTTAGCTCCATGAACCAATTCCATTGGCTTATGATCTTCTCCTGAAGTCCTTTTTCCAGTTAAAGGGAATATTTCACCATAGACTTACTGCCCTATTAGATGAGTTTCTAGGATCTATGAAATGAAGTGCCTGGTATCATGTCAGGGCTTGCGGTGACCATGCCAGCCCTCATGATTGCCTACAGAGCTGGTCCGTATACAGCTCCCAAGTCTTAAACCTTGCCCTAAACACTGGTTTGGAGTATTCTTAATTAGATGGGTGTCCTGTGGTCCTCTTTCTTTGCAACGCACAGCTATCATCCAAGAGCTGCTTTGGTAATCTACCATCAATTCTCTACACCTCTGTCCCGTTGGAAACAACCTGTAAACAACCACTACCATGTTGGTAATTCCCAGGTCTTGCTGGCGCTCCTGTCTTGCTATTTATTAAGCCCTGCAATCATTTGTTATGCTCTTCTTCCTCCAACACCCAGATTGGATGCTTGCTCCTGGTGGACTGCTACTTTTTCTGCCTTGTTCTAAGGAAGGTTATCATAGTAACACGTCCTAGTCATGATACCAAGCATCTTAAATATATTTGATTATCCAATCCATGAAACCACACTGTGAGATAGGAAATATTGTAATCCTCCATTTTTTTCTGCAAAAGAAACTGAGACAACAACAACAAAAGTTTTCTTAAGGATATACCGCTTGCGGGAGGTTGAGCTGAGATTTTTGCCTCCAGGTGTCCTATCTTTACCTGAACTATCGCCAACCAGTACATACTGATGGGACACTTGATGGGGGCAGTTTGGCATTCTTGACTTGGTTTTCTACTTCTATTTTGGCAAATCAGCATATCATACGTGGTGTACTGCTTTAGCGTAGGTATGGATAACTCTGGTTAAATAAGACACATAGATACTTTAAATAATATGGAATTGAGAGACAGGAAACATACTTGTCTTGTATAACTCAAGCCTCAGATGTAAGGGAATTTCAGACTGGAGTACCTCATTCCCATGGAGGTGACACCTGCAAGTCAGACCTGGTAATGAGCCAGTCAAGTCAAGCTACAAAGTGACAAGGTTCTGGAAATTTCAAGTGTGAGGTCAGAGTATCTTCTGTCATGGAGGAAATCGTATAGTCTCAGAGGGTAATGAAGAGGAGAGAAGTCTAAATTTGTAGAAGTGATAGAAAGAGAAACTATAGTAGGGACTAGAGACCACAGGCCCTTGCAACTGTGAGTGCATATCACACCTCTTGCTCCACAGAGCTAGTCACTATTTAAACCTCATTCTCAATCCTATCTATTCTGATTCCTGCCATGGGACTCTGTCTCATGTTTGGATTATTATTAACCTGGGAAATATTTTCTGTGGGATTTCATATTTGATTTCAATCATATTTGATTGGATTGGATTTTAAATTCAGTAGAAAGATGTTATATGTATGTATACAGAGATAATTTTGTTAGAATATATGTATTTCAATGAATCTGTAGCATAATGTGGAACTGCTTTCACTTCTGTTTAAAATCTTTGGCTGAATATAGGGGTTTCTTTGCAGATGTTAGGAAAAACACTCAGTTATTTGTTAATCTGGGGTCTTTGGCAAATCTTTCTTGTGCCATGGTGATTTCCATGGCTTTCTTGGGTATTTGCTTAGGAGCAAACTCATTGGCATAAAACCACCCTTGAGCAACTTTTGTTAATATCTTTAGCCTCTGTGTCCAAAAACATTACACAGTAATATGAAGTATATTCAAATACTAGTTTCAATTTTTCATGTTATGATTTATTAAATATACTTTTTTTAAATATAATTTTTCATGTTATGATTTATTAAATATACTTTTTTGACCCAATATATAGCAATATATAGTAAAAGATTATGGCACTCCAAAAGTATGGCATTAATTTTCTTACAATCAATTATATCATCATGGATTAGTCTTATGTTGATTCAATTGTTAGGGGAGCTAGATGCTACGGATCTTGTAAAGGTGCCATGAATACTTAGCTGTCAGGGAGCAATCCCCCCTGGACTTTCTCTGTCTTGGACAAGCAGCAAGTATCCTATTGGCTTAGTCCATTGTGGTATAATGTCACCAGGAAATTTGGGAATATAGTTAGCCACAAACAGGAAGAGTCTGGGCAGGATCTGGGTGGCATAGGAGAACAGTGATGATAATCTGAGTGTGGCCATTGGGATGGCATCTTTGAAATCTCACGGCATTGCTTCAGTGTTCCCTATGTGGAAAAGCAGTTCAGATCTGTTCATAAAGAAGCATTTTATCTCCTGCCTCACAGGGTTCTGCAGCATACGGTCACCTGATAATCCCATGCCGAAGTTATAGGCCTACAGTTCTTATCTTGATAGAACGATTAGTTCAACTGCTGCAATGTTGAAATGAAAGAAATGCAAACAAAATACTCCAAATCAAAAACTCTGGAGTGACCATAAGAAAGCAAATTCTCACAACTCAGTGAGTTTTGACAAAAGTATTCACAAGTGTTAGAAATGTGGCAGCCATAGGTGCCCTTGCCAGGAATATGCGGCTTAGAAAAAACAACTGTAAGAGTTGTAGCTGGCATCACAAGTTAGAACAGAAGAAATGATTTTGCTGCCTGGTCCTTTGAGAAGGCCTGTTGCTCCTTTTGGCAGAAATTCCCAGACATTCTGGCTGTTCTGTTCTCTTGTTTCCCTCTTGCTTCGGGAGTGAATTGCCGGTGGATTGGGGAGTAAAGATGTGGGGGTAAGAAAACTTATGTAGATGGTGCATGCCAGCAAGACAAATTTCAATCCCTTGAGGTCTTTTAAATGGTATTAATTCAAGAAATAAGACACAAAATTTAACCTTTTCATGCTAATAATGATTTCATAAAGAAAAACTCGTTAGTAAAGGTGACAAATATGAAGTTCTATTGAACATTTAAATTCCAGGATCTCAGTGAACGCCCCAGGGAGATATTTACCCAGCCAATGACTTTCTGATGTTATTAAGAAGTAATTTATTCAAGAAAGTCTCCATTCATGAGTTTACATAAGAACAATATCTACTTTACAAAGGCTTGTGTTCTCAGTATAGCACATACCTAATTTACAATGACTTTTGGTTAAAATTTTCATTAGGTTGGTTCAATAGTATTTGATAATTTTAATTTAGTTTTATGAGATCCCAGGTTCCCATTTATAGGAAGAGAAAATGAATGCAGAGGAAATAAATTTTTAAAGAGCAAATTTATCTCTCAAATGAGCTCTGCTAATTTCAGCAGTAACTCTCAGGTGGAGGAAAGTTAACCTTTAGTATTTCTATGGCAGTCCTTTTGGGCATAGACTATGGGCATCCATTAAAAAACAGCTCAGACTCACAGCATCAGTGCTTTGCTGCGATGCTGATATGCATAGTGATTCTATGAGAGACTCTTTTGTGAAATGCTGAAATGGAAAAGGAGCCCCAGGGCTTAAGCATAGGGTGTTTTCATGCGCCTGAGCATAGGAAAGGAACAGTGGTCCTCAGGCATAAATCAGGCCCATGAAAGCAGAACGAAAATAGATGAGAAGCGAATGCCACAGGTTCCTGAAACAAGGGTTAAAGAGTATACAATTACCAGAGGTCAGGAATTTAGGTAGAACAGCCATGATCCAAGCTTTAGTCAAGAATGTGAAATCAGGGCAAACTTGGAGTCCCAAAAGAGGATGAGAAAGCCACATCATGGGGCCCATCACTGGTGGATGGACCATCCCTGACAGTGTGATGTGGGATTTGCCCTGCTTGATTGGAAAGGGATGAGTTAACAAGAGGTTGTTATACACACGTGTGAGCGCGTGCACACGCACATGCATGCACGTCTACATACACACACAGAAAGTTAAGGTTTTTTAGCACTAATTTTTCTGGTAAAGCTACCTGATTTAGACCTCTATGGGGATAACTCCAAATTCTTTCCCAGCTGATCTGCAAATAGCATAGGGCGATGCAAAGTGAAATACTCTCCCCATCTTATCAACAAATTGAATGAACCTAATACTATGTCCTAACAAGGAAGCAAGTCCAACCTCTCACAATATTATTCCCACATTGATAGAGGGATTGTAGATAAAATCCCCTGTCACATCACTCAGCAGGGTCCTGAAGATGTAGCTGTGGGTCTATTGTGGGTACAAAAGACCACAGAAAGCAATCCAGTCCCTGCCCCGCCACTACCATTCTGAACTGGCCTCTTTCCTCCCACTCCTCAGTGAGGGAGAGAACTGTTAAGCAATTATTTCATGAGTTCAATCAATATAGGAAAACAAGCCAGACCATTCACCTTCTACATGTCAGTTTCTGTTTACTGAAGGCTCACTTGTGTTTATTCTCTTTACCTCATTCGTGCAAATGTCTGTGGTCTATTAGGAAATAGACTGTATCACAGCCATATCTGGAACAGTCTTCTGTTTCATCAGCAGGCACCCTGGGCTATAAAGTCAGCCTCAGATCAAGTCAGGATTCAAATGAACATCAACTAAGTTCTTAGGTCTTGAGCCCTGAGGCAGCATATAAAGCCACTGAAACCAAAGTCAAAAGCCCTGTGTGTTAGCTGTATACGGACTATACAGTCTGTCTGAAATACATTCTGCTAGAGTTAGCAGTAAACCTACAGAATACATTGTGTGTGATTGTCATTGTCATTATAAGTTGCAGCTCTGTATTTTATAGTATATAATGAAATGAGATGATAAAAGTGACATCAAGCTTTGGATTCCAGTGTCTAAATCACCCATTTTATTCATCATTTGGCAGCTAAATGTCTTTTAAATACTGTGGAAATTTTATGATTTAATGTTTGCCTAAAGAATAGAAAGAAATGTGTTAAGCTGCATTGCTAAGTAGAATCAGACTCCATGGCATAAAACCATTAGAAGACAGGTGTTTAATCCAGCGTCTTTAGGCCTCTGAGGAGTGCAGGGCGAAAGTTGGAGCTGATCTGTCTACCTCTGGACACCACACTCCCCGAGGCTCAGCAAATCCATGCTATGCACCAAGCAAATTAAGAGTTTATCTGCTTTCCATTACTTCATTGAACTTGTTCTGAAAATCCTTTCAAGCTCTTCTTTTCTGCTAAGAAATTGATATTTTGGTCTCTGGTGGTCATTTGTGTTTAGGCTTTTGTCTTTGTTAGCTTTGCTTGACCAAAGAGAATTCATCATTGCGTAAGAATCTTAATTCGCTTAACATGCTCAGTGAGGTTGCTTCCAGTGCTATGAATATTGGGTGCCTGCTAGTTTTCTTAAGGACTCTGAAGCCGAACACCTTGTTTCTCTGATTTAGGAGCCTTAAAGCAGGACACTCTATTCTTGTGATGGAAGGTAGCCTAATTTGACAAGATACTCGTTCTTTGTGATTTTTATTTCACTGAACACTCTGCCAATAGAAAGAGCTTCCCATCCCCCTCCCCTCCATCATTCATACTCTTGATAAGAATGGTAAGAAACAGCTGTATCCATTCCAAACTCACTTTGTTTTGACTCCAAATCCAATAAATAATCATGGTCAACCCTCACATTCATGGAGGAGTACCCACTTTGTATTGAGAGCTACATGATGTTAGGGGATCTCTGACAGTCCTATTGCTTTCTAGAATGTTCACCCATCTGTTGGCTCATATTACAACAATCCCAACTCTGTATTATCAGTGCTTCCTCCCTTCATCCCAAGGCATGAATGCCAGGCAATATGTGAAAATTGTAACATAGATAAGTCTGCAAAATGTTATTAATCATTCCTCCAGGTGCAGGAAGTTTGCAAGGCTTTTTTCTTTTTTGTAAGAGGAGGAGGTCATGAAGGTGGACATTCTCTTAAGGGGTGGAGAAAGGAGACCGATAAAGATAAAGAGGGAGAATGATAAGAAACTGAAAATTCAGAGATCCTGGAGACACTCTTGCCTAATGGCCTTTGCCTTTGGCTCTCTTAACAAAACTCTAGGTTTTAACAGGCTCTAAATTGTTTTTGTCACGCTGTCAATTAGAGAGGCTAATCCTAATATTAATGAACACTGCTGAGCAATAAAATGTGTAAGATATCCTTCCTCTCATAACCAACAGATCATATATGATCCAGATCACAACTATGATCCATGCAATGCATATGTATTTTAGGATTAAGTAACTTTTCCCTTTCCCATCTGCACTCTAAATCTGTGCCATATGTCACCTAACAAGGTATTTTCCATTATTCTTTTATTCAGTTCACTGCATTATGTTCCTCTTGTCCCTTGAAAATTAGCCTGCCTGTAATCAGAAATCACTTCCATTCACAGTTCAGTGCATCTACTGTAGATGTGGCAAATGCTTGTTTACGGGGCTGGTAATTGGATTAAAACATTGAAAAGAAACAGAAAAATGGATTGTATTGAAAAAATAAAAACACAAGCATAAAATCAACAAAACCAAAACAAATTAAAAAGCTCTAATGAATAAAATTGCTATTAATGGAAATCGTTTATCAGTACAATGTTTCTGAGTCTGTGGTCCTCAATATTCAAGTGAAATGATATTTAAAAACCTAAGAGAAAAAGGAAAAAGATTCTGAATAGCTTTTCTGTCAGCATGACTTGAAAATGGTTGATTAGTTTCTGTGTACCTTCTGTGCTGTCTTGAGAAATGGGCAGTGCATAAATCTTCACCAGATCTGGATACAGAAATATTAGCATCAGGAAAGCACAGCTGTGTTAAGTTATTTAAGGAAAATTAATTATTCCTTCAAATTTGGATTTGGATATTATTATTTTGAAACTTGAAATCACAGGAAAGAAAAAAATAAGTATGACTGCTTTCTACCTAGCCTTGCTAAGTGGTACAAACAGGTGATTGTGATGTTGACGGTCATTGGGCATAGTGTGCCATTTTGTCAATTCAGGAGTGATGGAGTCGGTGTATAGTCAACTGCTTACAACCTAAAAACTATACCCATAGGCCTAATTTTCTGAACATCCTTCCAATAACCTTATTCAAAATATTTTTTTAAAAGAAGCCAATGTTTTAAGAAAACAAAACAACTTGCAACAAAATAAACCAATAGTAGTATAGGAATGTGAAATCAATTAGTCATACAGGAATGCCAATATCCAACAACAGGTAGGCTTGGATATAAATGGGATCCAAAGAGACAAAGGATCAGACTCAATAGTAACCAAAACCCAGAAGAGAAAAATCCAAAAAGAAACAACAGAACCATTCACACATTAGAAAGCATGAAAAGCAAAAATCAGATAATCAAATCCATGTAATTAAACCACCACCACTACCTTCAGCAGGTGTCTTCAGGCGGTCCATCCTAAGCCTACAGGAGAGGGAAGCTCTTACCTGCTTGGCTGGATCACTCCTTTCTTCAGTTCTGTAGATCTAATGATAAAAAAGAAGAAGAAGAAATTAAGTTCAGTTCTTGAATTTCAGAAAGGTATTCTATGCTAACATATTTTTTTTTAAATTGCTCATTTAAAAAAAAGTTGCGATAAAAGCAATGTATAACAATTAAGCAAGCTGGGTGGTGGACACTGGGAAGGGTATGCGCTATGGTGAGTGCTGCGTATTGTGTAAGACTGATGACTAACAGACCTGTACCTCTGAAACGAATAATACATTATATGTTAATTAAAAAAAAACAATTGAGCAAGCAAGATGATTTTGGGGTTATTTGCCATTGCAAATTGCTCATTGGGCTCACTGACCTAAATTGAAGGCACAAGTGAAATTTAGTTGTGGGGGACCTCTTCAATTTTCAGAGTAAAATGATAGTGCTGCATTACTTGATTTCTAATTTCTGCCACACGTGTTGATAAAATTTTTTCTAGAGTTTGTCTATATTACCTTGGGGATTTTGATGTCTGATGTTTACCTTTCATTTGATCCATATCAATTGAATTGGGGGGCAGGAAGAAAATTAATGCCCTTCTGCCACTGAAATTCTATCTAGCACCTTAATATCAGAGATTATTGTGGGAACCTGCTTAGTCTGTTTTCTTACGTCATAAAATCTAGAACATTAGCTAGTTGTTCTGGTCCAATGCTTACTAAAATCCATTTACTATGTGTAACATATGTTATTTTTTAGCCAAGCAATATAAATTGGGTTCTAAAATGTTTTAGATGAGTTTCATTTTGTTTTTGTGATTGCCAGTGGTGTAGATCGATGAATTAGTGAGAAATGAGGAGTATTGTATTATAAATGGAAAACCTGAACCCAATTCTAGAAACCCTGAATCCACTGGCCTATGCCAGGAATTGACAAACTATAGCCTATGGGCCAAATCCAGCCTGCTACTTTTTTTTTTTAATAATTTTTTATTATGTTGTGTTAGTCACCATACAGTACATCCTTAGTTTTGTTATTTGCGTATAACACCCAGGGCTCCATGCGATACTTGCCCTCCTTAATACCCATCACCAGGCTATCCCAATCCCGCACCCCCCACCACTCTGAAGCCCTCAGTTTGTTTCCCAGAGTCCATAGTCTCTTGTGGTTCATTCCCCCTTCTGTTTACGCATCCTTCATTCTTCCCTTCCTTCTCTTACCAATCTCCCTACTATTTCTTATGTTCCATAAATGAGTGAAATCATATGATACTTCTTTTTATGGGACTCATGAGCTACAAATGGTTTTTACCTTATTAAATGGTTGAAAAAAATCAAAAGAAATATAATATCTCATGACCTATGAAAATTATACATACAAATATCAAATTTCAGTTTCCATTAATAAAGTTTTATTGGAACATGGCCACACACATTTGTTTACATATTGTTTATGGCTGCCTTCATTCTACAATGGCAGAGATAAGTAGCTGGAAGAGAGAGGATATGGTCTACACATTTTAAAATATTTACTACCTAGTCTTTAAAAAAAGCATGTATTGACCCCTGGCTTATGCTGTGATTGATTTCATCTTTCTTGACCCTAATAATTAAGGTTAATCAATATAGATAGGTGAGTGATAGCTCTTATTAAAATAAAAATAACTGTGTTTCATTCTGCGGTCATCTAGGTCACTCATCGCTGACCATGAAGGACAGACCCATGAGAACATGGAGTCCTTAACCATTTGTGCAGGACGTTCTAGGCTGGTTTCATTGCTGAACCATAGTTACTTATCAAATCTACTTTTCATCCTGTAACAGGACTTCAAGACTCTCCTTTATATTCGATAAAAATACCTAGAACATTAACACAGTATGGAATAAATAGAACACAAAGAAGAAAAACACAATATGTAAGTGTACATATAATGATTTATATGAAGCATTTGTACGATGTTCAAAAACAGAAACTATATTTTTAATGAAAAGATATATATACATGATATATATATTCATATATGTGAAGAAAAGTATTAATCTTGCTCAAAGAAAGGTCCTGCTTTTGCCCTTTCCTCTTGGAGATAATTTATAAGCCTTTGGGACATACTGCTTGATGAGAGTGTCATTGTTTATCGGGAGACCAATGTGATTTACATGACTTATGGCACCTAGGGGGGCCTTGGATCATGCACTATCACCTCAACTTCTGGAGGAGATGGAGACAAAGGTCAGCCCAGCAGATGACCAACCATGTTTATGTGACTAAGTCTCAATAAAAATTGGACATCAAGGCTTGGGTGGGCTTCTATGGGTAGCAAGACTGTGTACATATTGTTACATGTCATCTCTGGGAGAAGTAAGCCCTGTTCATATAACTTCACTGAGAGGCGACCACTAAATACTGTGCACTTGGAGCCTTCCTGGACCCTGCTCTATGTGCTGCTTTCCTTGGCTGTTTTTCTGTCCTTTCACTATAATAAACCAGAACTGTGAGTATTGTAGCATTAGTGAGTTCTGTGTATCGTTCCGGCAAATTATGGAAACTGAGGTTGGTTTGGGGGACCTGCTAACATAGAGCTGGTGTCAGAAGTGAGGGTGGTCTTGGGGACCCCTGAAAACTGTAGTAAATATACATTTTAAAAATTTGTCTCTCCACATACATACATATCACCAAAAAATCACATTAATGGTTATTGGGGTTGAATAGTGGGCACGACATGTGGTTTCTAGGATCCCAGGATCTGATGGTGGTTAAATGGGTACTAACATATAATTATTCTTTAAGCTTTTCATGTACATTTTACATACTCTTCTGTATTTATATCTCAAAATTTTTTTAAGAAGAGGTAAAAACTCCCCATAGAGCATGTTACTATAAACACACACAGGCATACACACACGGGGTCCAGTGTAGGACTGAAAACATTCAGCTTCAAAAAATATTGCCATTCTGTCCTTAGTTTTATTACTCAAGGACTATTACCTATTTTTCATGAAAGAAATCACTTTGTTGTACAAGGATCAAAATCACAATTCCCATGGTCATGGGCTAGAACATCGGTTTTAGTTTGTTTTATTTGCTATTTGCTGGAGTCTCAGAAATTCTGTCCCACTTACATGTGTATCTTGGAAAGAAGTGCACGATTTCTCTTGTTTTGACTTAGTTGTGGCAGAATGAATGACCTCTGCACAGGTTAGATGAAATGACTAACATCTTAGCTACACAGGAGAGTCACATATGATCATAACAATGAACTATAACTTCCTTCGTGAATAAGAACTGAGATTTCTCTCCCTCTTTCAGCACCTACCCCAGTTCTGGAACTCTTGTGTGCCTGGGTAAATAATTTTAAACTGATTGACCACAAGGAGGATTTAAACCCATCAACACCTGGTCCTGTGTGTCCACAGAGATCCATCTGTTCCCAGTTTCCAGACTCTTTGCAACTATTGCATGTCTACACAGCACACGCAATACCATCATATAGAAAGACCACCACCGTTTTCCATGCAGGGAAGAGTGGCTTGAAAAAAGCACATGATTCTTTACAGTCAGATCACTGAACTGTATAGAGAACTGAACTGAATAGAGATGTTTTCATATGGTAACAGGTGAAGCAATTTTAAGTACTCATTTAACTTCTTACGGTATCAGGTATAATGTACTGATGTTTAAAAAGAACCTAAAAATCAATAGTTTGGAAATAGTTTTGCTAGATGTTGGGGGCATGAATATCTCTTATAAAATAATAAAATTATGGGCAACAAAAGCAGAAAGATCACAAAGGTTACAAAGATTGGTGGCAAACTAAATAGCTGCATTGAATAGTCAAAGTATGTCCAAGTAGAGTTTTGCTACAGACCTTTATCAGTGGTCTGCTCAGACAGAGGGATACATATAGACCGAAGACAGAAACTTACCGGGTCATCTTATAAAGTAACTGTCTTTTTGAAGTCACCCAGATCCACGGTCAGAAGTCAATTCCTGGTAATTGCATTACCTGGGCTTCATCTGATTCCATTGTTCATGTGGCCCCAAATAATCAGGCCACCCTCATTGATTCGTGGCTTGTTCTGTCCAACCGAACAACTCAATCAAATCGACCCTATGGCAACTTGTTTCATTGTTTATCAGATAGCAGTTAGGATTCCCCCAAAGCTGGAGTCAGCCATATTTGGGTCACTTAAAGCACTCAACACAAGGCTGCTTCCAAGGAAGGAACATGGTGGTGGAGAGCAAAGCACTGGGTAGCCCCACTGCATATTGTTGAAGATGGAGCTCAGACACACCAGGGGAGGTTCTCACAGGTTATTGTGTGTGACAATCACATGTTGATGGAACTTTTGTAGAAATGCTGACTCCTAGGCTCCATTCCAGAGATACTGATTCAGTATTTTGTATTGGGGCCCCAGGGATATGCATTTTCAAGAACTACCCGAGTCATTCTCCTATTGATGGTCTCGAAGAAGCTTAGTAAAACACTAACCCTAAAATGTCAGAACTGGTTCTCAGCTTTGGAAAGGGGCAGCTGATTCCTACTATCACCATATAGTTCATGTGCTTAAGGCCAGGACTTTTTAATGGCCTCACATTCTATGACCCAGCAGAAAGGTTGCATCTGATGGTCCTGTCCACAAGCCATAAGATTCATCTGGCCATTATATAAATGGTGCTTACTTGGCTTCTATATAATTTTGAGGATGTAAAGATGTGACCCCCTGAAAGCATCTTATTAACATCATGTAAATGTATACTCTAATGTCCCCAGAGCATAATCTTGGCAGATTTCTTTCCCTAGACTATACATTGCTAATGGCCATCATTACCTTACAGCTGTCAAATAAAACCATGAGCAGCTGGCCTGAACTGGTCTGCTTTTTTTTTTTTTTTTTTTGGACTATATTAAAAGATTTTATATTGTTAATAAAGGGAGACAATTAAAGGTTAAGTATTTAGGTCATCCAGACCTCAGAATAATGACTAATTATAAAGACAGTTTCAGTTTAATTCCCCAAATTTAAATTTGGCATTCACAGTTATTAGAAGTGAAAAAGGTAAACTATAAACAACCCATTTTATTTTTTGTCAGGTTTTAATCAGAATTTTGTTGTTTGATAAGTGACCTGTTTTGTATAATGGTCACAGCTGGGCTGGCCAATCAGTAAGGGCACTATTACTCTCACCGGAAACTCAAACTGGGACTGAAAGTCTACTCAATCTAATTCAACAATCATATTCAGCACGTGCTATGTTTAAAGCATGTATGAGACTCAGTTCTTGTCTGCAAGGGAATGAAATCTTAAATAAGTAGCAATAATATTATGAAAAATGTGTAAGTTCGCTAAGAAAAGTTCAAGTGCCTAGGGTTCAGAGGGAAAGGAAATTATCTTGTGAGGATAAATGAACATGTATAAAAGAGGTGGTATTGGCAATGGCAGTTAAGCATGGGCTATGTTGAGGAAATGTGGACTCCAATCTAAGAGGTCTGCAGATTGAGTTTTGGGAATGATAATAGATGACAGACCTGTTATCCTTCCATGTGTTTGAGTCCTGGCTCCTAGCAAGGCAACACTAATTTCAGATTAGGATCAAGATTTGTACAACCTCTTTAGAAAGAATGTGCCGTGAATAGTTTGGAAATACAATCATGTCATTTAGCTTTCCACACTGTAGTCTGGTGGGAGCCAACGAGATGATGTTCTGTTCCCTAGTTCTGTAAACTCACTTGTCTTCTCTGGGTCTCCATTTCTCCACCCATGCAATATAATACTTAGGACTCCTCCCGATCTCAAAGGAACATCAGCACAATAACAACTTTTATTTGATTAAGAGTTAACTCTTCTCAAAACAACCCATATATTATCTCTTGATTTATATAACCAACCTTTCAGGGAATTGGGGCTAACATTTTTTTTTTTAAGATTTTATTATTTATTCGACAGAGAGAGAGATAGCTAGCGAGAGAGGGAACACAAGCAGGGGGAGAGGGAAGGGAAGAAGCAGGCTCATAGCAGAGGAGCCTGACGTGGGGCTCGATCCCATAACGCCGGGATCACGCCCTGAGCTGAAGGCAGATGCTTAACCGCTGTGCCACCCAGGCGCCCCCTAACATTTTAATCTCTAATTTTGCAGGTGAGAAAAGTAAACTGAGAAGAAAAAAGCACATTGTCTGAGACTACAGTGAATTCGTCGAAGGGGCCACAATTCCAGCCCACGTCTACTGCCACTAAAAACCACCAATAAGCTGCCTCTCCTCACAGTGAGGAGTGAATAGGATGGATATACAAATATTTTGTAATAGAGAAAATGTCAAAACTCTGTGAAATACAGCCAGGTAATATTCTTGTTCAAGTTTCTAGATTTTTTTAACGTGTAAATTTTAGGAAAAAAAGAAATCATTAAAAGCAAAACAAAGAATCATGAAAGGACAACAAATAAAAGTTCGTTTCAGAGAAAGTAAAATAAACATAGTTGGGTCAAGCAGATATTAAGTATCTCTGATATAATGCAACACTTAATACATATGTTGTTTTTGGCAAAAATGCTTACCATAAATTTATCAGGCCTCTAAACTGCACCTTCTATTTTATAGGAAAGATAGGGGAATAAGCTAAATGGCACCAAGAGGAAGCAATCAGTAAAATCTGGAAGATGGGGCATTCTGGCGGGACAACTTTCTTGGCTTCCTTAACAGGTGAAGGTCACATGTTAGAGGGTGGGGTTGAGCAAAGCAGGGAGTGGTGGGAGGGAAGGACTGAAAAGAGACCTGAGGAGACTCTGGGGCGTTTTCCTAATTGCAGTGATGATCTCACGGATGACATGTGGTAAAACCAAATTGTACGTTTTAAGACTGTGCAGTTGATTGTATGTCACCTACGCTGCAGTAAAACCTAAACTTTTCTGTACCAAAAGCTAACAGTGATCTTCTGGAATAGGATGGTGACTTCCTTACTGCAAATTCTTCTTCTTCTTCAAAAAATTCCTCAACACAACTGAAAATGCCCTTAAAATGAAGTCTTGGGGCACCTGGGTGGCTCAGTCTGTTAAGCGTCCAACTCTTGATTTCCGCTTAGGTCGTGACCTCAGGGTCATGAGACTGAGCCCTGTGTTGGGCCCCACACTCAGTGGGGAGTCTGCTTGAGAGTCTCTCTCTCGCTCTCCCTCTCCCCCTCCCCACCACACTCTCTCTTTCTCTCAAATAAATAAATCTTTTAAAAAATTTTAAGAAGTGAAATCTTAATGCTATAAAACAAAATAAAATAAAAACACTCCTAGTCATTACAGTTGATGGTATTGTAATGGTGTTGTATGGTGACAGATGTTGGCCACGCTTGTGGGGAGCATAGCACAACACACAGACTTATGTAATCACTACATAACATTGTGTGTCAACTATACTTCAATTAAAAAAACATTAAAAAAACCCCAAAAATCTGTTAAAAATGTTAATGGTGGAAGTGATTCACAGAACTATAGAAATGCTCATTCTAAGCTCTGGATATCTCAGTCTCTCCCTCTAGGCTGGTGTCTTGCCTGGACTGTTCATTTCATCCCTTTGAATAGTAGGGAAAACTAAAGGATTGTCTCAACTGCCTTGGAGAATCTGTGCCTCTTTGGGCCACATAACTTGAACAGTTAATGTAGTCGAAAGGACGCATGTGAGGTTGTGCAGAGAATCATGGCGTTGGGTTTCAGGGTAAAAAGCTAAAATGAGCTGCCATTCTGAGATGCCCCACAAAATTCCACCTGGAAAATGGTAAAATGGTGTGTGATTGCCCCTGGAGGGCTGAAAGGCTCAATTTTATTTCAATCTGAGCTCCTCCTGATTCCACCTTGTGCTTTTATCCCAGGTGCTGTAGTGGATCGGGACGGATGCGTGTGCACTCACAGAGGCCCCTTTGAAAAATCAAATTTGCATAAGCCCACACGCGGCAGAGTGTTTAAAAGATCCATCAATAAGTATAATATTGCGCCTGCAGATAAAAATAAAAAAGACTCCTTGAAATTTAGGGAACATAATCAAAAACTTCAATAATGCTTTTTAAGTTCTAGGAAATAGTTCAACACCGATTTAGTGGTGATCAGCGTGGCAACCACTCTGGTGGCCTCTCCTGCTGAAAAATACTTTTGCTCCAATGTGCCAACAACCGCAAACACTCGCCCAAAGTCACAAACACATATGCTTTCATTTACTTGGAAGAAGCGAAAAGCAGGAATGCATTTTGAGGGGCGCCTGGGTGGCACAGCGGTTAAAGCGCCTGCCTTCGGCTCAGGGCGTGATCCCGGCGTTATGGGATCGAGCCCCACGTCAGGCTCCTCTGCTATGAGCCTGCTTCTTCCTCTCCCTCTCCCCCTGCTTGTGTTCCCTCTCTCGCTGGCTGTCTCTATTTCTGTCGAATAAATAATAAAAAAAAATCTTTAAAAAAAAAATAAAATAAAAAAAAAAAAAGGAATGCATTTTGAATGTATTATTTTTTTCTAAAACAAATGCTTGTTCGATTTTCACAACATCCCCTGAGAGAGGCAGTCCCTAAAATAGAAAGCTGACCCCAGACACTTTTTCCGGATTCTGTCACATAATTCTTCTTAAGTTACCTGTTTGAGCAATAACTAACTTGCATCACCATAATGCCAGGGGATGGATTCATTTATTCAAATAGCGTGGTGCTGTCTGAGCTGACATCTTAAAATATTTTCAAAGGAAACAGGGACCCTTTGGGTTGCGCAGAATGCATATTCCTAGATGTAGGCTGAGGTGTGTGTGCGAACACGCACATGCAACAAACAACCCTCAGAATAGGCTCCCAGGTGAACCAGCCTCTTTCTTGCTGGCACACAACCTTCCCTCTCAGGTAGGAACCTTGTCTGTTTCTGAGACAAGTTATTTTGAGGCTTCCTTCCCTTGCCCTCTGCTACTCCCATAACCACTTGAGACCTTTGTTTGGTTTCTTCCAACTTTGCTCGAGGGCAGACACGATGGGGACAGCTGGAGGGGACAGCTGGAGGGGACGGGCAGGTTAGAAGGAGAGTTGCCACCAATATGTGGCTGCCCCGGGCTGTCCTTCCCCTGACTCATGTCCCCTGGGGCAACACTGAGCCCATGCAGGCCCTTCCACCCGGAACCCATTGGACCAGTGGGAGTCTACAAATCTACTCGGTCACCGGTGCCTGGCTGGGAGCTTTCTCCCAGAATAGGGAGACGGTAAAGCTTTGCGGGCCCTGGATAGAAAAAACAGATCTGCCTTCCAGGTTGACAAGTGGATTTGGAAACCCAGGAAATCAGCATGAAAGAGTGGAAAGCTAGATGCCCACAAGCCGACCCAGGATGGCGACAGTGCCAGTGGGGGGAGCTTCTCCCCTTCACGAGCAGGGAGAAGGATGAAGCATGGCTAGAAAGCCCCCAGTCCTTCCAATCACCTGGGCCTGGTGGGGGGGGGGAGGGGTGGAAACCTACAAGAGGGTTCAAGGACTTAGCTTCATTCCTGGACCATGTGGTGCTGGTGATAGTATAGGATAAACTTGTACAAATAGTTTTAGTGGCACCTTTTCTTTTCTCTTTCCTTAGAATTACTTTACAAACTTTTCTACCAAATGAGCTGTCTGTGAGGCTTAACATTTAGGAATAGTTTGTGAGATGTTGATACGTCCAACCCTACCTCCCTGAGCAATCCTAAATCCTAGAGTTTACTGATAAGTGATTTGCAAAAATAGAGCATTACCCGTCTTTGGAAACAAACTGGTGATGCATTGAAATTGAAATGAAATAATGAAATGATATTTTCTTTGTTATATTGGCATTATATTTATTTTCAACTACAAAGTGAGGGTTCACTAGATACCAGAATTTTAATGCCTGTTGGTAGGTTTATACATCCAGGTGAGACACGGGTCCTCTGAAGGAGCCTGCGCCTATCTTCTTGAGGACAGATAATTAAAGAGATAATTCAAGGTATCTGGATTCCAAGAAAAAACAAATTTATTTCTTGCTTATCCATACGTTTATGTATATCCGTAATATATTCCTATGCATTTTATGTCTCTGTAATGCATAGTCATTGGAAAGCCGATTTGCAGACAATTTTGCTAGTTCCACAAGTTCATGGGCATAAGCTCTGTATTTAATTTTGATTTCCGTGGTCTTTTCCACGGGCAGGCATATTCCTTGGCCCTAGGAATAGGTTTTGACCTTTTCAGCTCTTTTATTCCATTTGACATTAATTTTTCTTCTTTATTCTTAACAGGTTTTCATTGTACTTAGTGAACAATACAGGGGCCCTGGGGGCCAAAATAAACTCATAAAATGCCCATGAATTTTAACCAAAGACTTACAGCACTACATGATTAAAAGCTTTAAACTCTCAAAGAGCAACATGATTAATCCAGTACCACGGTGCTGAGTGGCTTCACACTGGCTTCATTTGTTGGTATTGTTATTTTCCTTGGTTATATTTGATTTGTTGGAATGATGATAATTTTAGTTTGCACAGTTAATGTGAATCTCCCTCTGCAATTGAAAAAATTTAACTATTTCAATATTTTTTTTTTTTTTAAACTGCTCCTATCCGACTTTGTGAGGCGAAGAATGCAAGCCCAAGATAGGCCTGTGAAGAGGGCGTCACACACCTGGGGCTGCTGCCGTGAAGGGGGACATAAAAATTCTTCTCAGTTAATTGTATGGTGCGTAGATATGACGGCAGACGGTTTAGATGGTTTTCTATTCTGCTTTTTTCCGGGTATTTTGAAAGATGTCTAAGACCCTAAACTTCTTGATGGGCCATCCCAGTGCTAAAGTCAAAAAGTATGGGCAACAATGTCTAGCTCAACTCAACTTCCCCACTTTCTCTTTTGCTCATTCTTTGCACAAATAGAGAAAATCCACTTTGCGTCTTCTTTGTGATAGTGCTTCGAATACCCACGGGTTCTGATGAAGGTAGTGGTTTTGCTTCACTTCTCCCAGTTAAAACAGTCCTATTATCATTGCTGTTTCATCACAGAGCCTGCTTAATATCATATTGTGTGTATTTCCATATTCATGGTAAAAACTTGAGCCCCAAACCAGTTGCAATAAAATGCACTACAAGGTATAGCCGAATTGAGTGGCGGTTTCACTCCCTGCCTCATCTCATTATTCGGAAGAGAGAACTGTAGTTGTTCCCATCATGATATTACTATGTCTACCCTCTTTAGTTGCTCAAAATTTATCTTCAGCTTGCAGTCTGCGAGGACTAACGAAATGGTGTCTTCCTGCTGTGGTCTCCCTATCTTTTCCCCAGATTTTGAATGGATTCATAATTGTTTGATGCTAAGCATGTTAATATGCATCTGTCTTCAGTGGTTTTTATCCTTTACCTAATTTGTTTTGAGAGGTCAAAGTTCTTTGAGACAAGCTCCAGAAGGCTAAGTAAATGTAAGTTTTCAGTCAGTATCTCTTTCAAAATGTCACTTACACCAAAATGGGTTTCTTTTGCTCTAATAGGTTAACTACTGGTAGAAAATGAAAGATGCCATGCTGCACAGTCTATTTATAATCTAATTCTTTTTTTTTTATTAAGATTTTATTTATTTATTTGACAGAGAGAGACAGCCAGCGAGAGAGGGAACACAAGCAGGGGGAGTGGGAGAGGAAGAAGCAGGCTCCTAGCTGAGGAGCCTGATGTGGGGCTCGATCCCAGATCGCCGGGATCACGCCCTGAGCCGAAGGCAGACGATTAACGACTGCGCCACCCAGGCGCCCCTATGCTCTAATTCTATCCCATGTCGCTACTATCGAGTTAGAAATATAATAATATTTCGGTTACATGCTGTGATTCATCTCTGAGGGAAAGGAGAGATATCCAGGGCTACAGACATGTGTCTCTGATATCAGTACTAAGTCATTTCAAACATAAAATCAGCCTCGAGATATTTTTCAATGGGTCAGCCAACTGAGGATTCGCTTATCACCTTCCCATGTAATTTCCTCTATCCACAGACTGTCTTACTCTCTTTTCTGATAACTGGGAATTACGTGAAAAATAATGAACTTTAGGTATTTCTTCCTCTTTTCCCCCTTGATTCAGCTGCTGACATAGACGCTTTTGGGGCCACAGTTATCAAACTGGACAGCTTTCGTAGCCGAAATTAATGTCATAGGACTTTGAGAAGGACCAAAATTTCAAATTGAAAGATCACCTCCTCTTCATCAGTGTGTAAATGCCCTGCCTTTTCTTGCACTTTTATTCTTTTGGGGAAACTGGGGATGAGTTGAAACTTCTAAGACTATTCCACTCGAACAGCCCGAAATATTAACGTGTGGCTGCTTGCTATTGAACTGCCACAGAGAAATAACCAAAGATTAATAAACGTGGCTCAATTTCATGGTTGTTGTTCTTGGGCAAGTCCTTCCTTCGCAGTATTTTGAGTGTACACAGCAGCTGCAAGCTTAAAATGAAAGGTTTTTCAACCTCACCTCTCAGCCCCTGTAATATTTCAGCTGAGCCTGCCTGAGGACTTCCTCCCTTTCTTTGAGGGAAATAATAAACTATGATGAGTTTGCAATAACAGCTCGCATTCCCACCACCGTCTTATTTCTAAGAAGTGGAACAATAGCTCCTTATATTGCTGAGAACAAGACCCTCCAGAACCTTGGAGCTGAGACTGCGGAGCTGGAATGGGGCTTCCTTTACACAAAGTGCCACGAAGGTCATGGAAAGACATCTCGACATTGAGTTGCCATGGATGCATTCTGATGCTGTAGTGACACTCCTCTCTTTCAGCACGTGGTGATGTGCACTCTAATGAACGTGTGGGAAAGCAGAACCACTGGGCCACTCGATCATGCCGTGCTCCCTAAGGTCCCTGTGCCGAGGGATCCCTCCACCATTGCTCTTTCGGCTGGGAAAAAAGTTATTCATTTCTTGCTGTTTTGTGACCTTTTCTTTTTCATTTCTGTACCTACTCTGTCAATTTAGAATGAAAATATCCCTCAAAGAAAGACACCACTTGCTCCAAAACCAGGTCTCTGGGTGGGGGGGAGGGTCAGTTTTTAGCGCAAAAAATGAGACTTCTTAGGCACATGTTATTTCACAAGCCACGCCCTTCCTCCAAGCCACGCCCTTCCTCATATGGCTGCCACACCGGCCAGGCCTGCAGATCTGTGCTGTAAAGCGGAGCCTGAACCGCCAGGACATGGGGGGTAAACAGCCACCACTAGGAGCTACGTCAGGGCTGAAAGATCTTAGAAAGCAGCCACATCATCCCTGAAGTGCAAGGTCGCTAAGCAGAAGTTCAAGGTTGACAGATACTGTTGGCTTTCTCCTTACTGGGAAATCATGCAAGTTTTCGGGTATATACTAAGCCTGGTCATCTGGAGCCATCGGTTCTGGGCCACAGAGGTGAGCCTATGGGTTGTCCTATCCTGAGCCAATGCAGGTACATTGTGGTGTGGAAATAATTGATGCATTCTAGTGACTGACCTGGTAGAATGGATGCTGTTTGAGCCATGCCCAGATGTCCTTGACTTGGCCGATGCTCCCATCCCCCAGCTGCTGTGCGTGTTGGCTGTTCATGGCTCACAGTTGCTTTCTTCTCTAATGAATTACCCTTGGTGCCCACAAGATCCACTGACCCAAAGAGATGCCTGGGAGTTTCCTCCCTACATGAGAACTCCACTGCCCTGGAGGGGGTTTGTCTCCAGCAAATGACTATGAAGTGTCCAGCTCTCCTACCTGAAGGTGAGATGCTCTAGAACTTTTGGTGGGATAAGGGTGAAGCTGAGTTTCAGGTGAAACCACCTCTGTGCTTAACTTCTTCCCTGCCCTACCCTGCTTCCCTCGCTCCCTGACACGTTCCTCCTAGAGGCACCATCTTCATATATGACCTCCACAAGGATCCCTGTCTCAGCCTCTACTGCAAGAGAACATGACCCAAGACACATGGTAACTAAGTCTACTCTTGCAACACACTAACATTCATAGGACAATTAGAATAATTTATTTCTTGTATATTCTAAAATTTATGTGCATATAATCCATCTGGTAAAATGCAGATATGTGCTTATAATGTGAGCCAGTAATTCCACTCCTAGGTATTTATCCCAGAGAAATGAAAACATATGTCCACAAAAACCCTTTGATGAGAACATTCATAGCAGATTTATTCACAAAAACCAAAACCTGGAAACCCAGATGTCCATCAATAGAAGAATGGAAATGTAAACTGCGGTGTGTTCCTAATATGGAACCCAACTTAACAACAAAGAGAATGAACTACTGGTGTAGACAATACCGGAGGTGAATCTCAAAAATACTGCAGAACGAAAGAAACCAGACGCAAGAAAGTATACACTATGTGATTCCATCTAAATGAAAGTCTATAGCAGACAAAACTAATCCAGAGTGACAGAAATCAGATCAGTGATTACTTTGGAGAAGAATGTGGAAGTGACTAGAAAGGGGCAGGAAGAAATTTCTGAGGTGACAGAAATGTTTTTCCCTTGATTTGCATTCATCAGGACTGATTGAAGAACGCACTGAAGATCTGAGCATTTCACTGTGTGTAAATTATGCCTCAATTAAAAAAAAAACAGATGTGAGAAATGCATCTTTTTCTGAGTTTTGCTTATTTTGCTCATGAACTTGTGTTGAACAGGGACTGTGGTGAAGGTAGCTCAGAGTGAATCACCAAAGTGCTTGGTTCCATAGCCCCCCTGGGCATCTGCTCTATAGAATGTTCCATTTGGGTTCAATTTACTTCAGGTTTCCTTTGGATTAAGAGAGAGAGAGAGAAAGAGAAGAGGCAGAGAGAGAAGGAGAGAAATAGAACCGATTCTGTTGATTGCGTTAAAAAAAATGAATGTAACATACGTCATTCTTCTTGATGATACTTTATTTGCAAAAACATAAAAAGTGTCATCATTCACTCATTTTCTCCTATCAAACATTGGTAGTTTACTGGTAGCATTGCAGGTACTGAATCAGATGCTAGGAATATGAAGAAAAATATGTCATTTTCTCAGCCTAAGAATGTGAGGAAGGAGTTGACTGTGGCTATTGTGGTCACAGAACCCTGGACAGACCAGGGTGGAACTAAATACCGTTCTGGGCACAGCAGATGTTGAATGGACAGGGATGGAGAGACCCATCTGGGGGCACTAGGACAAGCTTCCAAAAGGAGGTGATATGTGAAATAAGACACCCATGGTTTTAGTAAACCGCAAGAGACAGTGTGGTCCTGTTAAAGTAGGACAAGTCTGGATTTAGGCAAACCAGATGTTTGCTCCAACACACTCTATCATTTTGGCAATTGGGTTATCCTCCTTGAGGCTCCACCCCATTATTTCTAATTTGGGATAATAATACTTACAGTGTTGCTACAACAGCATACCTAGTTGTTGTTGTTGTTGTTGTTGTTGTTGTTGTTATCTGGGAAACATGATTAAGTTATGATCATCTATTGACGTTTTGCTTTATCAGATTAGCAAACCAGTCTGATAGAAGCAAAGATCACTGGGGAACTTTGATTTGGAGGCCAATGATCACATTCCTTTCTTTGTCTTTTCCAGCTTCTAGAGGCCCCAGCTTTCCTCGGCCCATAGCCCCTTCCTCCATCTTCACAGTAGTACAACATCCTCAAGTCTCTCCCTAGCTCTCATCTCTGTTTTCCCTACCATATCTCCTACTTTCTCTCCGCTTTGTCATCACATCTATTCCAGGTTCTGGGGATTGGATGTGGACATCTTTATGGAAGGGGGGGGGCATTCAACCTATCACCGAATATACATGAGTGGTCCTGAGACCTTTTTGGAGAATCTGAGTAGCTGAGAGGCAACGTTGGTGGGACTGACTGGATGAGAGGCTGACTGGGGCCAGGGAAAGGTCATTGAAAGGGAGCTGGAGCTGAGGGCATGAAGAAGCCCCACACTGACAAGCTCAGCTCTGTGTGTCAGGGATCCAGTGCTAATTAGGGTACAGGATGGCTTGCAAGGGTATGGGAACTGGAGGTGAGGCCATACCTTGGAAGTCACTGCAATGGGCAGGCAAGGTGTGAATTAGAAAGTTCCCCAGTTTCTTAATTGTGCCCAAGATGAATTCCATGCTTAATCACCATAATGAGGGGGGAGATTTAAAGAGAAGGATATGAAGAAAAAAAGGAGATCGGGAGGGAGAAGCATGGATTTCTTGTCTTCAGTCTTTTGGCAATGAGTAATCACGAAAGGAAAATAACTTTCATGGGACTTATTCGTAATTACTGACTTTGAAATTCCTTTAAATATTGCAACACTGAGGGCATTTTAGACTTGGAAACATAAATATTTTATTAAAGAGCAAACAATTCACCAACTAACCTGATAGCAAGAAGATCCCCTCATTATGAAAACACTGGCAAGTTCTTTGTATACAGGGCATGATCTCCTTGATATGCACCTGTTTTCTTTATGAATTGAGGGATTAGCTGGGTCAAGAAAATCTTAAAGAACAAAACCCTTATTATCAAGCTCTTGAGGTCATTTTATATTCAAGAAAATAATTTGAACAGCATTTTTACAAGAGACGAGGTAGCTTATGCTTGCTTTTTCTAATAATCAGAAGTCAGACATAAATTTTAAGCATTCTTCCGGTGAACATTCATTACTTTAAGCACCTCAAACAGTAAATGCAGACTGATTTATGAGCTCGGCGTCACCTGTAGAGAAGATGCTTCTCAAACCACAGAAAATGCTCCCTCCTCTCGCTTGAAGATTCTACAATTCTCAAAAAAGACTTGGCATTTTCTTTGAGTTATCCGGGCAAGAAGTACAAAGTCCTAGAACATGACAAGTTCTGGCTAATGACCATCTACAGACACTCTATGAGAAGCACATTCTATTAGGCCAGTTAACATGTTAAATACTTGACTTGGAAAAGAACCAAAATGAATTTATAGAGAATATACTCATATATTCAGAAGTGTAACAATATAAGATATATTTTATAAGGTCAAATTTGCTGAATTTAAGTCTTTCTCTACCACGGAAAAATTGAAAAAAAATGCAGAAAAATAGATCTGAAATACTTTGACGACAAAAACATTTATTAAAATTGACAAACAGGGCAAGATTTTGGTGTCCTGTTAAATGGATACATGAAATTGATTAGTCTGTAGATCTGGTCCTAGATCTAGCATGTATAGATTTATATTGATTTTATTAATAAAATCAAAGCATTCTCATTAAATAGCTTAATGAATGATAGCACTTATAAAATTGTCAATATTATCTTGGACTCTAGGTATGAAATTTAAGATAATATCAAAAAGTGGAGATGTGATCAAAAGAGAAAGGAGCTAGCAGTTATTTGACAGTCTAAGATGGAACATACACACCAGCACTCTTAAGACCCCAAGCAGCAGACGACTGAGAAAAGTAAATGAGCAAAAAGACCATGATGGCCCTAGTGGCTCACAGCTGACATTGTATTGGCTTTTTTTTTTTTTTTTAAAGACTCAATATTTAGATTTTAGAAGGATATCATAAGATAGGAATTAAGTAACCATTCTCAACAGGGGAATAGTAATGATAACTTAAAGACTTCATGTTTTCATAGGGCAAGTGTGGGAATATATTGCTAATTTCCTCCAAGTTTTATAGTGGGATGTTAAGGTTGCAACCAAAACTTGTAGGGGATTTAACTTCTCTTTGATCTTACAACTCAGTGTAAGCCTGATTAATGGGAGCAGAAAGTTACTAATAGGGCAAACTACACTCTGATAAAATTCAGCTGATCCTTCTGGATGAATGAGCTCGTTGGTAATTATTATTATTTTTGTTACAAAATTGCTCAAAAAATTGAAAAGACATAAAGGATTTTATAATGAATATCTTGTATCCTCAACCAAACTTAAGAAATAAAATGTTATAAGTAGAGTTGGAAACCTTCTACAAATCTTCCAGAGCATGTTTTCCCTTCCCGTCCTCTTATTTCTCCTTAATTACCTGTATACATATATCCTCAGTATAAACATAGTATTGTTTGGCGTAATATTTAAACTTTATATAATTAGGATTATATTACATGCATCCTTTTGTTTTTTCTCACTTAACATTATGTTGTGGGAAATAATCATTTTGATAACTTTGCCTCTATTTCACTTTTTCCTTGTAACTTTTTAAAAAATATAATTAACACACCTACAATTCACTCACCGAAAGCATACAATTTAATTTTTTTGGTATTATATTCACAGGGTATGCAGCCATCACCACAATCTAATTTTAGAACACTTTCATTCATCCCCCCAAAGCCCCCTGTACCCCTTAGCAGTCACTCTTCCTCATAGCCAAGCTATATATGACCCCTGACCTACGTCTTGTCTATAGAGATTTATGTGTTATGGATATTTCTAACATATGGATTTATATATATTTGGCCCTTAATGTCCTGCTTCTTTCACTTAACATAATGCTTTCAAGCTTCATCCATGCTGTAGCATGCATAAGTACTTTATTCCTCTGAATAATATTCCACTGCATGGATATACCACATTGCACTTATCCATTCATCAGTTGAATGGTGCTCATTTTTTGGCTCTTATGAATAATGCCACTTATAAACATTCATATATAAGTCCTTTATGTAACATAAGTTTCATTTCTCTCGGGTAGATACCTAGGAGCGGAATTGCTGGGTCCAATGGTAACCCCATGTGAAACATTTTGAGGAATTCCCAAACTGCTTTCCAAAGGGGCTGTACCACGTTGCATTCCTATCAGCAAGGTATGAGGGTTTCAATTTCTCTACAACCTTGCCAACGTTCATTATTCTGTCTTTTTGATTACAGCCGTCTTAGAGAATGTGAAGTGGTATCTTGTGGTGCTGTTTCATTTTCGAATGCTGTGTAGTATTCCACTTTGTTAAAAAATATTCATTTTCCTGTTAATAGATACTTAGATTGCTTCTTTTCTTTCTTTCTTTCTTTCCCTCTTACAAATAAGGCCTTACGTATAGCTTTACACGGACCTTTTTGTGCACCTTTCGGAATCTATTTAGGATTGAAATTTCTGGGTCGTAAGTATATCTATTTTCAACTTTATGAAAAATTGTGGTAATTATTTTTTAAGCGAGAGTGAGTGAGATGAGTAGATTTAACACTTTCACAGTAAGATGGATCGCAGAAGTTTGGATGTGCTCGATGAAAAGAATTTTGCTTCTCTTGCTAGGATGTCTTGCTCTTTTTCTATTTCTACACAAGTTATTGCTTTGACTGAAAGCTCACAATGCTTTCAAAAGGGGGTTTTTGTTTTGTTTTGTTTAATTTTTGTTTTCAATTTTCTTTTATTGCCTCAAATTGAGGCTTTAATAAAACACCATTAAGGGACAAGGCCGTACTTTGCATTGTTCTTTATCATTCCTTGGATTCGGCAACAGTATTCACAGAGCATTAAATAGTCTGAAAGTCTTCGGCACATTGCAGTGCAATTGGAGTTCTTGGAGCTAAGCCCACGTCTATCCGTACAGAATGAGCAGATTATGGCGGGGTGGATATCTTCGCTGAGCTGTCTCAGGAATCGATCTAATCGGCCACTTAAATCATTCCCTGCAGAAATCGATGTGGAGGTGGCAGTAGTGAGCAGATGGACTGCCACAGTCCAGGGGAATCTGAACGTAAACTCTCAGGCATGGAGTATTCCTGGAAGCAAGTGGGCACACTCAGTTTACCTACACTGCATGCTGGGTCTTTCACAGTGCTGGAAAGTGTGCAGTCAGGACCCAGTGTTTTGGGGAACTTGGGAGAAACCTGGGGTAATGGGAATCTGTTTACTTCTTCTAGAATTTTTCATCATTGCATCTCTAGACCCTTAGAATCTGCTCTGCAAGCCTCTTACTACACAGAGGATATGTCTGTGAATTCAAACTGTCATCTAAGATAAGCTGTGTGGCTTTTGGTGCTATATTCCTCTCTATAGGATGTATCTATATGTAAAACATACCAAAAAATCTTAGGGATGGTCTAGGTCTTTTTTTTTTTTTCAGAGAAAATAGTTGGTAATATTGACCTGAGTAAATATAAAAGAGAAGACACATCCCATGATGTAGTTATAATTCCTAACCTCCCCAGTAGAAAAATGGACCTGCTTTTTTATTCTAAGATCATGAAGGCAAGTACATTCAGAAAAGGTAGTTACCTTTTATATATTAGGTCATTTAGAAAAATGAAAGCCTCACCATTCTTGGTTGTGAAGAGTGTGTAAGTGTGTGTAGGATTATCTATGAGGAGCTGTGGATTCACCAGAGTGAAAATATCAGGAGATAATGGTTTCTTTAGACATAGTACCTCTTTCAAAGAGAAACAGATGGGAAAACAGTTATAGCCTGGCTGCTGAAAATCCAGGATTGAAATCTCAAGCTTTAAGAAGTTATAATATATCATAAGAGATGGTGAGGTATGTGTAACATTTCAATTCTGTGGCTCTCAGGGCAGGGTTGGGGGAGAGAAATGGGAAAGAGCTTGTCCATCCCACCCCACTGCCTTATTTCAATCATTGAATCAAATGGGAAGCAGTTATAGTAATATTTTTGAGCAGACCAAATATCAAATACAATTGTTCTAATATTTCGGGATAAATAATCGTGACATTTAAGAAAGTCTCCCTTCTGGCTGCTGGGTGGTATGGTCAACCATCTTGGATATTAAGAAACAAAATTACAAAACCATAAAATATTTTTCAACAGGCAATAAGAGGAAATCAAAATACACACCTGGCCCATTTAAGCCACAGATCATTACTTCCAGAATGCTATATATCATTCCATACAGTAAAGAGGAAAATCCGTAGACTTGCCTGGCTCAACCTGTGTTACGTATTCGTTGTTGCAATTATGCTCCAGCTTTGGCTCTGGGGAAAAGGTACTTTTTTTTTTTTTTTTTTTTAATTCACTCCAACCCTCCCTTCCTGGTTTCAGAAAGCTAAGCTAGTACATTCATTTGAGAAATGTATGTAGAAGAAAGAGCATGTAGGAGAGGCCAGACACTGAGCCGATTACGGAGATGCGTCCAAGGACTTTACAGTCGAGTAGAGAAGGGCAGATGCCTGCTGATAACGAGGGCAGTGAGGTACTCCAGCGGGCTCTGATACACGAATAAACAGGGAGACTGAGGAGGGTGCCCCCGTCTCTAGACTGGCTGCAGGAAGCGTCTGCAGAAGGGCTCAGAGCTGAGAGCTGTGCTCAAGGTTCTCAGGGGAGTAAATCCACAAGGGCATGGGGTCCGCAGTCCTCGGGTAGCAGGCAGTTCCATCTGTTGCTTTAGCAGCTGGTGGTGGATGAAAGGCACGACTTCGTAGATTAGGCCAGTGCAGCTGGAAGCTTCTTGAGGGGCAAAGAAATTTTCACATGGGGTCTGGAGTGAACACATTTGGGTTTGAATCTTGGTCTGTCACTAATCTGTGACCTAGGGAAGTAAATCAAGCTGAGGGTCAATTTTCTCTCCTATCACAACAAATTAATAATAAATGTCTCACCTCTTTCACAGAGCAGTGAAAAGGATCAAGTTCAACGACATCCTCATGTTTTTCGAACTGATCTTATAAATCCAGGGAATCACTGTGGACTAGTGTTTTTACTTAATGGTGAGTGATCTACAACATTTTCAAATAGAAAATGAGTAGGCCTCTCATGGGAGATAACAAAATTTAATGAAGTTTTCAAATAAAGCAAGAGACTTAAAATATGTTATGCCTGCCTGCCTTTTGGAGCTGTATCCCCATGCCCGGGGGATCCACACCCAGGGTGTCAGGGAGGAAAAATCTGAGAAGTGCAGTGTATGGAGGCACTGGGTAAAAGGTAGAGCGGTGTCCAAGTGGTGGTCGTCATGATTCGCAATCATTGTTTAGCGACGGGTCATCCTCTTCACGTAAGAGCTGCACTTTGGCTATAGATGTGGCTTTGGAATTAGTGGCTAAATTTTACCCACCTTTATGTGTGCATTTACAAAGAGTTCTTATTTTGTCAAAAACGTGCAGAAGAATTGAGATCAAATTGAAAGCAGCATTTAGGTAAAGGCAATGATAATGTGCATACCCATAAATTGTGCGGGGTCCGGAGTGGGTTCAAAGAACAGGAAACCTCAGGGACCAGGGTCAGCAGAAAAAATCTTACAGCTAAGAAACAGTTCGGCCAAGCCCTGAAAGGGGCTTAGGGTTTCCAGTGGAGGTTAAATGGGGCAAGTGGAGTTGGGCATGAAGTGGGGCAAGGGGGCGAGGACTGGGCTGCGAGAAGGAGCTCCAGTTGTCAGACTTAGAAATCAGGGTTGAATCCAAGAAGGACAGAGGCAGACATGTGTCTGTGACCCTATTTATAAAGTCACAGAGACATTACATGGCAGGAAACGTGGTGCATTCTTCAGGTCACCATTGCTCACACCAGGGAGGAGGCTTGGGGGAAGTGCAATGGGCGGGGTGCGCACAGGTCGCTGAAGGGCGGGAGAAATCATTCCTGTGGGGCAACCGCTCACCCCCCTGGACTCATCTCTCCACTCTGAGCACCGACAGAGCGGAGCTGACCGAGCGAGCGCGAAGCAAAGCTGACATGTTAGAGACAGGCTCTTGGCACGCAAGTGGCACATAATGATATGGCACCTCGACAGCACCTGTTTCTAGTCAGAACATCCCGGTTCAATATTTTATCACAGCCTGACATAAATATTCCATGGAACAAACCTCAGGAAGTAATACTGGATTTGGATCATTTTTCTAGTCTCGGAAGTTGTGGCAGCAATTTTCATTTTCAAAGCATCTAATCCATTTCTTAATTATGCACGAAGATGGATGTGACTGCTGTAATATTTAACACTATCAAGTGTTGTAGCAGCGGAAGAGACGTGGTTAAATAGTGAGGGAGCAGGGTAAGGGACCGAGGCACAAGGTGCAGGAAACCAAGCGCTCTTCATGGGTGTGGCAAAGGCCAGCCCTGGGTTTTATTGGAAAATTGGGGGATTAGTATCAATTCCTTGTAGCTTTCATTTGCATGGAGTTGTTCATTTTCATTGTTCCCAGGAACATTCTCTGCTTTTATTTGTTGCGTCTTTGCCGATTAGCCGTTGGGGAAATTGTGAGGTTGGTGCATTTTGGTTTTGGTGGTTTTCTACTTCCCTTTCTGTCCTCACTCAAGACGCTCACTCCTTGTAGGTGCTCAGAACACCTACATGGCCTCAGATGCCATGCCTCATAGGAAAACATAGGACCAACACAAGCCCTAATGGATTGTTAGCAACCACAGGCCTATGAACCCTAATCCAGGAATTTGCACATTCAAAGGGGAATAAAACGTCAAGCTCCCCAGGATTCTAAGCCAAGGGACTAGGACTGGAACATCTGGAAAGGTCTGAGTGCCCACCCCTTTTCACATGGCAGTAACTGAGGCCCCAGGAAGCTGGTATTCAGATGTCAGTTCCAACAGGCAAGGCACAAAGCCAGAACCAAGACTCAGTTACCCCTCACTGCATTCTTGTGGCATCTCAGACTAGAATTCCCTGATTAAAGGAAAGAAAGTTCTAGACAGGAACTTTGCATTAAGTCATTCTTCCATTAAAAAAGAAATGTATTGAGGCCCTGTTTTGTGCCAGGCATCTGCAAGACACAGGAGATACCCAGTGAACAAGGCACGGTCCCAGCACCCTGGAAGCTTATCCACTCTCAAGTCAATCATTTCTTCTTCTTTCTTTCTTTCTTTTTCTTTTCTTTTCTTTTTAATGTTCAAAGAGCCAACATATAATACCTCAGCAAATCATTTCTTAATCACAATTGTGGTGAGTGGGAATCACGAGTGGTGGTGACTCTATGCTGAGGCGAGTAAATGGACCTCTTCCCCCCGAAATAGCCATTCAGCAAGAGGGGCTTCAACAACACTCATCAAGGGGGGATTCAATCGTGCAAGCCCGAAACCTCCTGAATCCACTTCACAAGTGAGCTACGCGGCATCCTACTGCCCTGAAAGAATCACTGTGCTTTCAAAAGAGGCCAATATCCCCGGGAGATCATTCACAACCCTGGCAGGATATTTTCATTTTCGGTTTGTTTTCACAGCTGCTGGTGGAGAGGAGCTCTTTCTTAGCATATCAGCTACATTTCCTCGATGGGGCCCTGATGCAGTTGTCCCATATCATCTGGCTGTCGCTAGGATTCCCGAAACGATGTGAAAAAGTTGAATTCCATCTGACATAGTCGAAATCGTTGCTGATTCGTTGACGTTCTCCCAGTTGTCCGGGTGGCAACAGTGAGCCGTTCCCGAGCACACTTATCAAAAGAGCCAGCTGCACGAGAGAGGGCCGAGCAAGCTGAGGGGGACCCCTGGAAGCTCGTAGAGCCAGAAAGGGCTTTTGAAATAAACCAACTCAGAAAAGAAATCTACAAATATCCCTTAATACGCAGATGGCTTCCTGCTTCCCCTACCTTGCTCAGGTTGACTACCTCTTGTGAAACCAAGGGACCAGGTGAAGATCCTTAGTGGATCAGACTTCTTCGTGGAGGTGGATGTTGGGTCCCAGCGTGCGGCGCACTGGGATGGGTCCCTGACTCCAACCGTGGTGAACACCGAGTCCATGAGACTCGAGCTGACACTGCTCTGTCTGAAAGCAGATATTCTGAAGTGCACACACACACACACACACACGCACGCACACACGTGCACACACACACACACAATGCAGTTTCCTAATTGAATCTAAAATGTAAGTGCTTTGCTGTTTAAAAGGACCTTGCTATCTTGATAAGAAAAACTAATGAGATGCCCTTTCCAGAGCTGGTCACACAATAGCCCTAGTGACAAGGACCCCTATCAAGAAATAAAGCAGAAGATAAATGAGATTTTTCTAATATCCATTTCACCCATTGTTCACAAGTGTCAGGCAGTACCGATTCTATCTATCATGGGGTGGCAGTGAGGAGACATGCTTTTGTCAAGAAAGCCTAAACTGCGGCCTCAGATTTGCAGCCACAGGTAAACCTCCTTTGTCACCTGGTAGGAAACAAAGCCAGGCTTGGGTTTGTGGGGTGGAGAGTGGAAGCTTGTCCACATTTCTGCATTTTTGCCTCAGGGCTGCCAAGGCACAGGAAATGATCATTTGGAAGACAGGTGAGAAAGAGATTATTTCTGACTATGGACTATATGAGTCTACTATTTATAACCCATTAAGCAGTAACCGTGTCAAATGTTCAAAACGCAAATGGAGACTCCGAAATTGCCACTTAACACTGATGCAATTTAGAACTTTCAGAAGCTATATTAAGACATAAAGTAAAATACGGAAGTTCAATTTCAGGCCTAGGAGAGGGCTGGGTATGTTTACAGGAACTCCCAGTGCTCTTTTCTCTAGAAGAAGAAACTCCACAGGGATCGATATCTATGTTGTTCCCTAAGATGCATGATTAATAAAGGAGAACACTGGACAAAATTATCTGGTAGAAACCAAGAAAATATTTAAATCTCTGTGGTCCAACTTTGCAAAAATTTGCATTTGTAAGAATGACATAACTGTCAGTCATCTGACCCTGCAAAGGGCCCCCTCAAGTGAGATGCTGAAAGGCTCCTATGTTCTCTCCCAGCCCTGTTCAGCATTACAGTGAAGGTAGCCCTGTGATGGTTGAAACAGTTTTGAATATTTTACATTTCAAGAGAACTTTCTAATCTGCAGACACAGAGGGCTGTGGTGGCTCCAGTTCTCACAACTGCTGTTTACTGCGGATGCAGATGAGGAAGGTCCTTGTTCCCTGAGAGGGGGAGCCGCTGCCAGGCTGCCAGGCTGGCTGAGAGGCAATCCACGTGGAGTGACAGGCCTGCCTGGGGCCTGGGGATCTCAATACGCACCCCTTCCCTGGCTTCCCGTCTAAGCAGAGAGGGCACGTCTCCACCTACACCCCTGCTGTCCACAGACCCGCTGGGAAAAAGAATGATTTTGAGCCAATGTTAATTTACCCTTCTGGGAACTTCTACTATGCCTTTTGCTATTTTTAGAGGAAGTCTGCATTTTTAAAATAAGCATTTCTTCTCCAAGATTCTTCCATATTTTCGAATTATTAGTGCCCTCTAACATGGTAGGGATAAGCATGGGGGGAAGGGGACAACACAAATGCTATCTTCTAACAGATTTTCTTTTTCAAAGGAGCTAAAGAACAAGCACAAAGGATTCATTTGCATTTCAATAAACACTTTCTCTCTCTAGTTGCTTCCGTGCTAGAAAGACATCCTCAGTCTGGCTGTGACATCATTATTTAATACAGGCAACCATGCAACACTCTCAGTCTGTTTGGTAGTGTAATTTTTAAGGTAATCTGAGTTTGACTTTGGGACTTTGCTGGAGAAAAGATTCATAGAGTGGTGTGCACTGTGTGACCTGTCCGAAGTCCCTTTTGCTCCATCACTATAGGGACAAGATAACTGGGCAATACTGGTGAAGGAGAGCAACTTGCCTCGGATGATAAATTGGAAAACCAACAATCCTGGGGCTCATAAATATCCTTGCCAAGGCAAGAGGAATCCCTTCTTTCCGCTCTTCCATCTATGTCGAGCAGGCTTCCTGTTGTCTTTTTTTATTCCAGGATGGTCTTTGTTGACTATTGAATAAATGAATGAAGAATCAATCATTTACTGACCACCGACTGGACTGTCAGGTCTTTACTAGGCTCTCAGAATCAGAAATAAAAGCAGTGTCCTCCCTCTCAAGGGGCTTATGATCTAGTTTGAAAGCTTATTAAAACAAACAGCATGAAAAATTATGATAGCAGATAACATGGAATGCCTCAGGAGAACAAGGAGGGAGACCTAATACAGCCTGAGGGATACTGAGTTGAGTTTTGATAGTTATTTTAATCCATTTTTCTCCAAAAGTGATAATGGGGGTAGGGGTGAGGGATGTGGGAGAGCCAACTGAGATAAAGAGAAGTTTGTTTAAAATCTCTTTAGCGTTTCACCTATAGAAAGAAGGAAAAGAATTTTAGTGTGTTTCTAGACACTGCCAAGTGCAAGCATGTACTATGAAGTTTATTGCTTAGGAAAAACATGACAAACTACTCTATTATTGCCATTTTACAGATGAGGAAACTGAGACTAAGTCAGTTGCCTAAGGTCACCCTAGGAAGTGGAGTTTCAATTTAAACCTTGGTCTGTCTGTACACAAAGTCTATCATTTTTTCCATGACCACAAGCTGCC
The DNA here is from genome assembly GCF_002007445.2 of Ailuropoda melanoleuca. Taxonomy (NCBI): domain Eukaryota; kingdom Metazoa; phylum Chordata; class Mammalia; order Carnivora; family Ursidae; genus Ailuropoda; species Ailuropoda melanoleuca. The sequence continues at coordinate 9,523,856 of NC_048232.1, read as the reverse complement.
TTCTAAATAAAAATATTACTGTTGTTGATGAGGTGAGACTACAGGAAGTTGGTGAAATTTCAAATTTATCTAGAATGTCCAGTTAGGTATAACTATGACTGGTGTACCACAAATTCTCAATAATGTAGCTTATATTCTATGCAGAGAGATTTTGAAGCTTTTCTTGTTCCCTAAAGAAGGTATATCATACTCATGTAATCAACTTATCATCAGTCAGAACATCTTTGCTTCTCACAGCCAAATAGATGGGACTGGATGGCAGGTAGAGTGTGGAAGAAAACAAAGACGGCTGAGGGGTGAGCCATCCGTTGCCATAACTGGACTAACAGACTTACACAATGAATAGTGGAAGTAGAAGGAAAATGAAGTCAAAGACTTTGTAATATGCTTAGTCAATTAAATTTCTTTCTTTCTTTTTTTTTTTTTTAAGATTTTATTTATTTATTCGACAGAGATAGAGACAGCCAGCGGGAACACAAGCAGGGGGAGTGGGAGAGGAAGAGGCAGGCTCATAGCAGAGGAGCCTGATGTGGGGCTCGATCCCATAACGACGGGATCACGCCCTGAGCCAAAGGCAGACGCTTAACTGCTGTGCCACCCAGGCGCCCCTGTCAATTAAATTTCTTTTCTGAATTTCTTTGATTCTCTGTTTCATATTGAGGAAATAATACATGAATGATAGCAAGATGTATTGATTTATCTGCTAAATTACATTTTGACATCCATTCATTCATTCCTTCTGCAAATATTTATTGATGGCTACTCTGCTAGTCTTAGAAACTCAGAGATACAAGAAATGATTCCTGTCCTCAAGGAACTCGTAAGACTACTAAGACCACTGTGTAAATAAGCCATTATAGAATCATGCCATGATTCAGGAAGATAGATATTTCTATGGAAGTGTACAGGACAGACCCAAATTTCTCTTGGTTGGTGGTGGAGAGCAAGGGGATAATTGAAGAAGATTTACTACAGGGGCATGACAATTGGGAATGTCCCGATGTATGAGTATAAGATTTGGGTAGCGAAGTGGATAGGACTTGGGAGAAGGTATCCCAGCCAGAGGGAACAAACAGTAGGGATAAAGGCATATAGGTGAGAAAGACTATGATATCTTCATAAAATTGCAAAAGTGATTGAAGCCAAGCATTTATTGAACACCTATTATGGTCCAAATATTGTTAGGACCGAAAGATTCAAAGATATGATAAAATTTTCATCCTCAGCATGTTTAATATCTCATTAGAGACAGAGATATACATAATGGCATAAATAAAATAAAATAAATAAAAACAAGATAAAATAGTGTTAAATAGAGGGTGGAAGCAATATGTCCACAGTACAGGAGAAGCAGTGATGAGTTAAGGGATCACGAAAGGCTTTTTGGAGGAGATGACATTTGCAATGGCGCTTGAACGATGAACAAGCTTTTAACTATCAGAAGAAGGCATTCCAGTAGCAAGGAGAGTGTACACAAAGGCAGGAAGGTGTGACCTATACAGGAATGGAAGCTATTCCTGTGGACTGGAGGACACCACACGCAGGAGGGGTAGTGACAGATGAGCCTGCGCATGTTGACTCATCCCCTCCCAGTCTTAGTCTCATTAATTGTCCCTAGGGAATCTCATTTGCTTGGTCTAGACAACAGGGGAAGTCCTCACATTTGGAAGTTGACTCTCGGAGAAGTCAGTTGCTAAAATAAAATAGATTTATTTTTAAATTTGGTAATTATTTGCCCCAATGAGAAGCTACACTAAAACAACAACAACAACAACAACAACAACAACAACAAAAAACCAACCCAAAAAAACAATCCCAAAAAACATGATCAAACAGTTTTTGGGGACTGCCTAGAGCCCTTCATCATTGCAATAATGTTTTTCAAGAATTTTAAATACACACACACACACACACACACACAATATCAGGGCAATTAAAATCCATTGTCATAAACTCTTATAAAATATTGTTTGAACAAAGTTCAAGTGGAAATGGTAAAGAGAAAAAGAGTGAACTTATCATTTGCATCAATGCTTTGTGAAAATAATTATCTTTCCTACCACTTATAAAACTCTCTAAATGTTTTCATTTTATATTTAGTTTCTTAAAAGATAGGAACATTTTTAAAAAGGCACAAGTCCTATAAATTGCAAACACTCTTTCAATATCCAAAGAGGGAAATCTCAAGAGGTATGGTACAAGTTTGTGGTACAATCCAGACTGGAAAATATTCTCTTGTCATAACTAAGAGTGCTGTATGCCACAAGCTGACAATAATACTAGCTATTAAAAACACTCAAGATGCTTGGGATATTCAATTGCTTAGAAAGAATTTCATAACATCCATGCTAATCACATAATCCAGAATGACTGCACATATAGCTAGGATATTACCTTAGTGTGTTTCCTCATGATCATAAAGTCAGAGTCTGGTACTAGCTGTTCTCTTTTGTATTTTTTCAAGAGTAAAACCAAGAATCAAATAGAAGCTTTCCATCCACACATGAACCAACTCTTCATGGTCTCAAAGGGAGTTCTACACTTAAAGAAAAAATTTGGTCCAGAAAGCATAAGGAATTTTGTCCTTTCCCAGTAGGTCTTGACTTGCTCTGGGGCAGATGCTGTAATTAGGCACCTATTTTCATCTTATACTCCTAATAGCAACTTCCTTAGTGAGCATCTCCTTCTAGAACCTTATGTGTCTTAATAGCAATGGATGCCCTCCAACATGAGTTAGATGCAATGAGAACTGGTCTCTAGATGGGCATTTCTCTAAAATGTTCCTTTTCCATTAATGTCTCAAGCAGAGAATCTGGAATTAATCTTGTTCATGATATTCATGATCTTCCAGTCAATATCACACAGATTAGTCCACAGTTCCAAGCTCTTATTGGACCGCAATATGACCATTTACCATTCACTCATAAATGAATGAATGAATGGATGAGTGAGGGAATAAATGCGTTCATGTAGAAATTCATGAATGCATGAAGCCTTCAATGGTAAGATTAACTATAGGCTTGGAGTAGAGGATACTTGCAGCAGAACTTCAGACACAGAAACCAAGAGGATCCATGGATTTATAGAAGCCTGGGCTCTTCTGTAATCAAGAGTGTCAATGACACTCCTCTGGTTGCATTAACTTACATAAATGAAAGAAAATACTATGGTGAGTCTTTTATTCTATGTACCAGGAAGACACTGGCAACATTTTTTACAATATTGAAACATACTCTACTCTATCCATGTCAGTGCCCTTAATTAGACTGAATATTTCTCCAGATTCTGCTTTTGATGAACTATTCAGAAATTGAACCAAAGGAGAGACCGCACATAATAACTTTATGATTTTTCTTTTTTTTTTTAAGAAGTACAATTACTAACTATTATTGAACTTTATAAATATAATGCTTATTTTTAGGACCTCAGAAATTTTACTTAACCCCTATTCAGGGTGTGGAATTTAGTGTAGCTGCAATAAAGGGCTTCTGATATAAGGGACCAACACAGGACAGAATATTCTCTTCAGGCTAATTTGAGCAGAGCAGAGATCCCATGACAAGTTCAAGTTATTTGAGACTCAGTGATAAATTGAAAGGTGAAATCGGAATTTTCAGATAACCATTGTGATCCCATGGCCACTGAGGAAGAGTATGTTTCCTAGTTATATTTGCTGGGCATCCCCTGCTTTGAAGTACTGAAGCCATGCTGTTTCAGAGTCCTAAAAGCCTTGGGTTCTCTAATTTTTGAGTGATCGCTACCAAGTTCTTCTCTGGCTGCCTGTTGCAAGAGCCAATGCTGATCTGGTTGTTTCCACCTTGCTTTGAGAAAAACAAAAGGGAATGGCTACAGGATGTATTATTCTTCCTCTGGTGGTCAGGGAAATAGTACTGTGCTGGGAAAATTGGAATCTAGAAAGACCAGGTGGGGTTCTAGTTTCAATCTTCAGTGAATAAATCCGTGATCGTCAGCTGGACGTCTCTGCCTGGGCTTCTGGCACAATATAGCATGTGTTGAGGGGATACACCGAATTCCTATGGGATACAGACTATAATCCAACACTGAGAGCTTTCCCTTATTAATTTACCAGAGGTGGCTCATTCATGTGGTACAATGGAGAAAAGTGGATCCAGAGGGGCCAGGACACTGGGTTCCAATGCAAATGCCATTGGCTACCAGCTGTGTGTCTCTCAGAGGCCCTGTTCCCTCATTTACACAGCTTCATGACATCTAACACACTTTGCACTCGGAAAGTCTTTCGATTTGTAGATACTGTTGATGTGTTCCACCTAAATCTCTCCCTAGAAAGAGATACATTTTAAGTCTTATATCCTAATATGAAAATAAGACTTGTTTCTCTTTATCCCAATAATTTCATTTCCACACATGCAAACATCTTACAAGTCTGGGTTTCCAGAATTTGGTTAACCCTGTGATAATCCTGCTTACAGATTATCTTCCCAGGGAAGGTCTTTTTGACAATAGACATGCTTAAATTATTGACTCCATGATGTTAGGGTGAAGAATCTTAAGCAATGGGGATTTCCATTGTCTCAGAAATTGAGAAGAAACTGGCTATCGGGAACCTAATGGATTATTGTGAGTAGGTGTGGATATGACTTCCATGTCTGTCCTTGGTGATGGTAGAGGGGATTGAGGGTGCCATATTTCCGTAGCATTTTTTTCCCACTTAAATTGCCCAATGCAGTAAACACACAATTATTGTGAGGCAGCTCACTGACTTTCTCTGAAACGATACACTCTGCTTTAGCATGGGGCTATTAACATAATAGAAATGTGAATCTGATTTTAGTGTTGAACTCAAGGCTACTTCAGAATGTAAAAGAAAAATGTTAATATATGCAGCAGAAGGTACTTTAAATAACTACCTGTCATATATAGTTAGACTTGTGCTTCTCTGGTGTTAATTATGGCACGATCAGAAGAGAATGGAGAGAAAGGTATTTGTTGCAGGTTGAAAAACCAAATATTAGCTCTGTGACAAAGGAAGTCAAGTAGCAATTATATATTGTTTTGATCATGCAGGGAGTTCTTTAAAACAGGTATTTTCTTGTGTGTATGTTATTGATCAGAAGGGAATAATTCACATAAAAACTTTGACTAATTGGGCATTAAGATGGTATTTTGGAAATGTTAAAAATTCATCCTTTAGATTCTTTGCCATATTTCTTATGTGAAAAATATTCCCACTCAATCATCTTTCCTTCACATATTTGTCACATATATTTCTGTTTTGATGGACCCAAATAAGCTCAAGGAAGAAGGAAAAAAGTTTCCAAATATGTAATAGGTATTCTTAAAACATGAGTTGTCAGAAATTATATTATCACAGTCACCACACCAACCCCTAAGAAGGAAGGATCTGGCAGTCACATGGATGGTATCTGTTTACCAACTAAGTAATTACCTTGTTGTGGATAGAATTTGAAGAAAATAATCCCTAAAAATCTTTTCATAGGCATGTAGAATCTCTCCTATGCCAACATTTTTTATTTTGCTAATTATTTAGAGAGAACTTGGACATGTTTATTTTTCATGTTGTGCCTTTTGAGGAGAGCAGGTGGAGAGGTAAAGCTATATGTATGTATACACACATACATTCATTTCCTTTCTACACATATCTCTTAAAAACAAAGATTTTATATAACAAACAGTGCTTAAAGGAAGAAAGTCTTTCTCCTTCTCTCAGACCTACAGAGTTAATCTAGAATCAAAGGGATAACACATGGAAGAATGGGGCACCTGGGTGGCTCAGTCAGTTAAGCGTCTGCCTTCGGCTCAGGTCATGATCCCAGGGTCCCAGGATCAAGTCCTACATTGGGCTCCTTGCTCAGTGGGGGAGTCTCCTTCTCCCTCTCCTTCTGCCTGCTGCTGCCCCTGCTTGTGCTCTTGCTCTCTCTCTCTGTCAAATAAATAAATAAAATCTTAAAAAAAAATAAAACGTGGGGGTGCCTGGGTGGCACAGCGGTTAAGCGTCTGTCTTCGGCTCAGGGCGTGATCCCGGCGTTATGGGATGGAGCCCCACATCAGGCTCCTCCGCTATGAGCCTGCTTCTTCCTCTCCCACTCCCCCTGCTTGTGTTCCCTCTCTCTCTGGCTGTCTCTATCTCTGTCAAATAAATAAATAAAATCTTTAAAATAAATAAATAAATAAAACATGGAAGAAAAATTCAAAGAGGTAAATGCTGCGGTGGGATAAGATCAGAACATGGAGTGGCCGCCTGGAAGAAACATGGATCAATTGGTACGTGGGACATTCCACAGAGGAAGGGAAACAGGCTTGGAATGATTCCTCTGATATGTTTGAGAATTGGACTTTAATAAGGATTCCTTTAGCAAGATCTGAAATTATTTTTTTTGAATAATTAACAATTTTTTTTTTTTTTTTACTTGCAGGATGAGAAATAAATAAAGAAGCTACTTCTGCTGGGGGTGACTGGATAATTTGCTAAGTTGGTCAAAAGAATCACGGGAGAAGTCACATTGCATTGCATTGCATTGGAATGATCTCTACTGCCAGGGGTGCAGTAGGATTGCTCCGCCTTTCCTCTTGGGTTTGAGTGCAGCGTCACTTGCTTTGAACAATGAAATCTAAGCAGAAGGGATGCGTGTGTCTACTGGTTTAGTTGCTGATACCCAACTCCTTGTTCGTCACTTCTGCTGCATGGGCTCCATGGAAGCGTGTGCTAATGGGAAGGTGCCGTTAAGGTTCACCTGAATGCCCAGCCAACACACAGAGGATCGCTGTTCCGGAGAATCCTCTGGATCCACAGCAGACTTTTTTGGGCAAGAAATGTACTTTGCTTGTGCTAAATCTCTAAGAGTTTGAAGATGTTGACTAATGCAGCCTAAGTTAGCTTATCCTAATAGAAGCTAAAAACCAAATTAAGAAGGAATATTTGCAGTTGGCATGTTATTTACTTGCAAAACACAGGAAATCAGTTGACAAACTACTAGGATAATTCAGTAAACTGTCTGGTGAAAAATTAATATGCAGAATGAAGAGCCTTCATAAATACAACCAACAATGAATATAAAAGTATGGTGGAAGAAAAATCTCTACTTACAGTTACAGCCCCAAATTGAAAGCCTACCTATGAATAAAATTAATGAGACATGTTCATAATATATATAAAGAAAATTTTAAAACATTATTAAAGAACTCAAAAGAAAACCCGAATGAATATAAAAGCATGTCAAGTTCTTGGCTAGGAAGACACGACATCATAAAGATTTAAGAATCTTCTTAGGTTAATTTGTAAATTTCCTGTGCCCCAATTGAAACAGCAAGATAAGCTTATTTCAGAGTACTTATAAAATAAAAAGTAAGAAATCCAGGGAAATTCAAGGAAAGCAGAGAAAGGGAGAGTAGGCTGGACTTAGGACTTACTAAATGTATTATAAAGCTATAATAGTTAAAAACTGGCAATTCCGGTCATTGAATAGGCAGACAGAAAGTTGGAACAGAGTTTAGAAAGTTAGAAATAAGCCCAATACATACAAAGTTTTAATATATGATAAAAAATGGTATTTGAAATTAGTGGGAAAAGAGGTAATATTCATTAAATAACAAATGGACAGGTATCATGCAAATATCACATCTCTACCTTGCTACTTACACAAATACACACAGTAGAGGAGTCCGATTGTTGAAGGTTAAAAAAAACTAAAATCATTAAAATCATTAAGATACTAGAAAAACCAATAATCTCAGAGTAAGAAAGTTTTTCTAATGTGACACAAAGCCCAGAAGATCTAAAAGATTGAAATGAAAAATCTGGTTACATAAAAATAAAAACACTTGCTATGTGACCAAAAACCAAAAATCAAATACAAAGGTAAATGAGAAACCATAAAAACAGTTTGCAACTCATATGACAGAGTTACTGTTCTTAATATAAAAAGATACAAATTAATATAAACAACAATCCAGTAGAAACATGAGCTGTGGATATGAAATGAAGCACATAGGAGGGAACAGAAACATACAAAAGGATACCAGGCCAGAGAAAAGGAAGCAAAGACGACACTGAAAGATTATTATCACAGACGAGCAAAGACCAAAGCAGCCTATGAACAATATGGATGAGGATGTAGGGAAACAGGAACTCACCTGCATTTCTGATGGTGTGACTATTAAAACCTCTATGGGAGTAATTTAACAATGTCTACCTTTAAAAAAAAATCCCCATAGTTTTTGAACTATTATTTTAACTTCTTTAGATTTGTCTCATATGGTCACGCAAGTATGAAACGAGTGAAGCTCAAGCAGAGCTCCCAAAATAGTTTCTGGAATAATGGGTAACAATAATAATGACAATAATGAAGACTGAAGAATGACTTCAAGCTCATAAAAGAGAACCAGTTTAAAGAAAAGCATGGTACCTCCACACACTGGAATACTATAACCTCTATATGACTCCCATGGAGTGAGCTACAAGCTATATTGGGAAGTGAGAAATGCTGCACTCAGGTGCACAACTTAATATTGGTATATATTTGTACCTTTGTGTGTGCATAGTATAATTCTGGAAGAATATTCTAGAGCCCTGGCAGTCGTGCTTGCCTTTCGGGACAGGAATTGGAATACTTGGTTCAGAGTTAGGAAGACTTCCTTCCTACCTTATGAATTTCATACCACATGTCTTCATTACCTACTAAAATAATTGGAATAATCAAACACAACTAAATAAAAAGGAGGTTTAGAGATTTTAGGGACCGTGCAGATTTATGACAGATTAGCAATTCCAACAGCGCTGCAAGGGACAGATCGCACCTGAGGGCTAACTGTTCACAGTGATCCAACTGCCAGACGGCGCGGTGTGTTTACTGTATTCACCTTTCCTAGGAGATCTAGATGCTCTTTCTTTCATACAGTAGAAGCTCATACCTTTTTTTTTTTCTTTCCAATTTTTAGGGGAAATTTGGAAATGGAGTTGTGCCGGTAGACTCTACAACATGAGGCTTCTAGAACTACCTGTGAACATCAAAGAAATCACTGTCTGACCCAGATCAGACAGCAAATATAAAACCCATTTCATCCCTCAGTGAACCACACCCTTTGGGCCTATGTCTCTGAGAAAGAAGAAGGCACCATCTGCCTTGCTCCTGTGTGTGGAAGGTATGGATCAGCTTCATGTCTAAAAATAAACTCAGAAATAATAACTTCCCCACTTTGTTTTTAGTTATGAGAATATAGCTTAACGCAGAAGGGGAGAGCTGGAATGAGGATGGGTTGGTATGTGGGAGCAAAGAGAACCAATAGTCAGGAACACCTGCCATGGGGTGGGCACTGGACTGTCTTTCACGTGGATATGTACTGTATTCCTCACAACGCTAAGAGGTACGTGCTAGTAACGTCATTTGATGCGTGAAGAGAAGTGCAGCCTTGTAGCTGGTAAGAGGCGATCCACGTTCCCAGCCCCACAGCACCAGCCACTATTTTATTTGGTATCTTTGTTCAATATGTTCCCATTTTCTTATCGTGCATTTTGTAGAACATCACCCTTCCTTCACGAGTAGAATTCTGCCTGTGTTCGGGAAAATTCTGATGTGAAGCACTTAGCAGAGGAGCTGAATGTCAAATGTGGGTGCTCTTCCCAAAAAGAAAAAGTCTGGTGATTCACTAAAATCTCAACTCATTCACGTTCCAGGAGTTTACAGCTTCCCTCATCTTTTCTTCAAATAAAGTAAGATCTTACGTTTCTTAGTTTTAGGCAAGTTAAGTAATTTTATTGTCAAGTTTTAAGTCATTTCTCAATGGAATGGTTGGTGCTGGGATGACTTCTTTATCCCTGCTTTGAGATAGCTTCTGGAATTTTCTAAATCTAATGTTTTTCAGACTGGCATGACCTGTTGAGATAAACATGAAGTACACATTTCTGGGTTGGAGCTGGTAGGTTAGTCCTGAGTCCTTTGCATTCCTTTTGTGTGCACACAGAAGAGTCTTAGGTCCAAATAACAATTTCCAAATATACGTCCGTGCTTTTGAACTAGATTTTTCTTTACCCCTAGTCTAGTTTGTTCAAACTCACCATGAGTTTGGCTTTGTTTCTAATGAGGAAAGGTGTCTTTGTTACTTCTAAAGACTCCTATTTAGAAACAAAGTTCCAAATGTCAGGCTGAATCTGGAAGTGATTACTCATAGGAATAAGACATGGTAAGTACATATTTGAATGAATGCTCACAGCTGTGTTTTTTATTAGAGAAATTCAGTGAGAAGAGTTTTAACGCTGTGTTATACTTGAGAATCTTAAGGTGTATAACATCGGCAATTCCAAATTAGAGCTCCCCTGGCAACTGTCACTCTGTGACATCACATTTTATGTAATGAGGCATAAAAATGTACACTTTGTGCACTCGACAGCAAATTCATGTGTAGGGAGAATCGGAGTGAAGGGAGGTGTGGGAGCTACCTTTGAAATCTTAGTTACAATGTTTCATCTCTTCAGTTTCTTTGTTTGCAGCTATATTTTTGCGGCTCTTAAAATTTAGTGATTCTAACACATTGCATATGCTTTAAGGGTTAAAGAGAAAATACTCCATCCCTTTTCCTATTCCATTTATCTAACTCTCGTTAATTTCCCTTCCAATCCTTAAGATCTTGTGGAGCGATTAACAGGTTCTATGTTTACGCTTGTCCAAATCTCACTCATTTTATGAGCTGTTGGTTTAATGGCTACAAAATGTTTTATAGCATCTAGTGACAATCCCTACTGAGTGGATCTAGTTTCGACTAGTCACCAGAGTCCTGATTTTGGCTTCTGTCTTTCTAACAGCTAGGGGACCAGTCACTATTGAATACAGATCTGAGTGGCCTCCGATCCAGATGGTGGGTGTAGGGATTATCTCTCTTCCCAGATGAGACAAAATTCCTTGCCTAATATTTAGCACAACCCTGCTGTGCAAAAGGAAAAGTTGGTGAGAGCTGAGATACCCTTGGATGGCCTATATAATTGCTAACTTTGAGTTGCAGAGGGAACTTTGTGCTTGCAAATGCCCTTACATTCAAAATGCGAATTGAACAAACATTAATTCCTCAGTCCTTTCCCCCAGACGGAGCCACACAGATGGGCTGATTAAAATCATAGGTCTGTGTTAAAGGAAAATTATTGCATTAGAGGAAGCATTTGGGGAAAGTGGGCGATGGATTGGGGAAAAAAATAACAAACAAAAGCAGATGGAGCATCTTGCTTGGCAAGATATTATTCCATTATTCTTTTATTATCTAACTTCTGAAATGGGAGAACGTAGAATAATGGTAGATACAGATGTTAGTAATAAAACATCAGGTAAAACTCCTTCGGGGCCATAACAGCTAATAGGCTATTGTTTAATAGTTTTGTAAAACTTGATTCTTTTTGTCTTCATTTGTGCTCTGCAGTGGTTTGCTTAGGCAAGGAGCTACTGCATACCATGACATCATGTGCAATGTGTCCAGATCCCTAAGACAAGCCCCTCCAATCAGTACTTTGAAATGGAGGATACTGGCCACTCCAACGTCCTCACTAGAAAACAGTTCACTGAAAGAGTTCTGCTATCTTTAAGCACACTGGTTCTTTTGTTGGAGAGATTGTTATTCCCAAAGTGTCTTGGTTTATGTAATCCAAAAAGAATGTAGCCCAAGTAACAATGAGTTTGAAGTCTGTGTTGCAGAAAGCATGACAGGCATTTGTCTAAGATGATGTAAAGAGAGCTTTAATTAAACTTAAAGAAATCAGATTTTAAAAAGGAGGTTAAAAACATTTTGCAGATTTTCTAGGCAATATAAGGACCTGACCCTTAAAAAGCATATGCACCCACTAGTCCAATAAATTATAAACTGGATTCCAGGCATAGGAGTGCCTTTTGTGAGCACAGTTTCCTTCAAAAACCATCGGGGAAAATTACTGGCTTCTGGCTACTTTCAAAGAATGGGAAAATGAACCAGGGTAAGAGAGCAAAGAAGACCAGCACCAATGAATATTTGAGGCAAAGGTCTAAGGTCAGGGTGCTGAAGAGATTTGGGGGAATTATCCACTAGAGTCCAGTACCTGGGAGATTCATCATTACCCGAGCTCCAGAGGGAGAAGAATCCCTGTCTTCACATCACAATCTATTAATGCCATTGGATGAAAAATGTGAGTCCTCTCTACTCTTTAGAAGCTTTGGGGTTTTAAAAGGTGATTCTCTTATTCATGGTCATCATTGTTTTCTGGGGATCCTCTTCTCTATAATCATGAATTTCTGGGAAGGCTGCCTGGTAAAGAGGAAAGTTTCATCATCAGACACCGAGCTAGGGTTATCTGCCACTTTTAGCCCAGTGACTTGGGGAAGCTGCTTCATGTCTCTGAGACTCGACTGATACATCTTTAAAATGGAGACGGCGCTCCCCACCTCATACATGTTTTGGAAGGACTGCTGAAGCACGCGCAGAGAAAGTATCTAGCGGAGCGGGTGGCATATGGTGGGTGCTCCATAAATGAGATTTTTTCCCTCCCTTCCTTCTGTTCCCTTTTCTGGAACGGGAACAGCTGAGTCTATAAGATAATAAAATATTTGGTTCCGTAGACACAAGGACCCTGATAAGAGTTTTGACCATGCCATGGGGCATTTAGTGTTTTTAAGAGGGTTAGGTAAGAATTAGGCATATGCAACGTCCCAAATAATATGCTAAAAACTAGAATATAGTCATGAAGACATGATATGCACATGGTTCTTTTGTTCAGGAACTTACTGTCTGGCAGGCACTGGAAAGAAATCCCATTTTAAGCGGTTATATAGAAAGTTTCCTTCAAAGGGTAGAAGCCGAAGTGTTCTGAGACCTCAGAAGACCAGGGGCATTGGGAGAAGGTGGGATCTCAGCGGCATCAGACACATTCCTCTCATGCCACACAAAGCCTTCGAGCAGGCCTCCCCAAGTGATCCCAGCCCCTGAGATCACTGATGGTGGGAAAGCAGGTGGTGAAGCTCAAATGAGAAAACGTCTGTGAAAGAGTTTTGGAATCTAGAAGGTGCTAGACAGAGACACAGCACTTTTGTCATCCCGGGCTCCCTGCAGGCCTGTACCCTGGGGAGGTCTGACCTCCTGCAGCTGAATGTTCTCAGAGGTATACTCCCTGGGGCAGGGGGTGCGGTGAGGGCTCCAGGAGGCCGTTCTGAGACCTCTCACTTATTTCATAGTAGCCCACAAGCAGACAAAACTGTCAGAAACAGTGAGATACAACTACTTTAATTCTCCTTGTCCCTAAAGAGCGCCTCCCCACCCCCGCCCTCCACACTTCCCTCTGAAGCTACACGCACTTACTTGGAGCTTTTATTGGCAAGTGTGAGAGCCCTGAGATGTGAAGTCATCTGGACCTAACTCATAGCAATTCTTGCAACGAAAGCAAGTTTGTCCTCCTCTTCTTAGTGCCTAAAATGAGGCTCTTTTAGGGGCTGTGGAGGCCCCACATCTATCTTTATTGGATGGTCCTGGGACTTGGATTTCTCTGTCAAATCCTTTGTGTAGTTACAACAGCCACTTAGCAGTGGCTTCTTCTTCTATTTTTGTTTTTTAAAGAGTTTATTTATTTATTTGAGAGACATAGCGCATGAGCACAAGCAGAGGGAGCAGCAGACTCCTCGCTAAGCAGGGAGCCTGATATGGGGCTCAATCCCAGGACCCTGGAATCATGACCTGAGCTGAAGGCAGATGCTCAACCCACTGAGCCACCCAGGTGCCCCAGCAGTGGCTGCTTAACTGCTAGAGACCTAGAGTTTGGGATCAGAGAAACCCTCCAACGACTTGCGCTGACTTCACAAAGTCCCAGCTACAGTTTAGGGAATGATAATAAATAAATAAATAAATAAATAAATAAATAAATAAATAAATAAATAAAACCCCCTGAACCCTGTAACACTTGGTACGACATCGGTATATCAGTGGTGCTGACAGAGAATAATACTCAACATCTTTATATTGTAAACAGGTGATTAAGGACAGAATTTTCAGGATTTAAGGACTCCAAAATTGGTATACAAGAGACAGCTCATTTTAATAAGCTGTCAATGAAATACACCAAATAGAATATATACTGCAGCCTGCTATCAGAGCTAGCCAGCTGAAGATTTATTCTGCTTCAACTCAAGAATACAGGAACCCTTAAAAGCATTAAATACTAAGTTCTAAAATAAGAAAAGAAAGTGGAAAGAATAAAAATCTATAACAAAAAGACAAAACCCTAGAGGGAGAATTCAAGAAAATCTGTTTATTTGTGATCCCCCCCCCCCCCCCCCCCATTCCCTTACAAAGCTTTCTCAGTAGTTGATGGGTCTCACGTGCGTGAAGCTGTTAATCACATTTAGGAAATTTACATGCTGTTAACTGCATATGAAACTCACTTAAATTGGGCAGATTTACTACCCCAGATCAGCCTTATTTCATTTACTCTACTCCTAGCGCTAATACAAATTCTCTCTAACATGAGTATGGGAGTCTTGAAGTGACAATCGCTCTTTCTTTTTTGTCCGAGTGAGGCCCAGATGCAGTTCCTGACCCGTGGGAAGAAGGTGTGGTTCAGACACTCCCCAACAGGAGTAGACTGTAAATCAATAAAGCAACTAACGTGCTTCACAACTGGGCACAGGCACACAAGCACATCGGCTTCACGGAAGTAAACTCAAGATGGGAGAAAAAGTCGACATTAGCTTTTTATTTCAGTGGAAGTTGGGAGCAAATGCCAAAATGTTCTCTTTCCAGGCGAAAGCCGGACTCCAGTGGCAGGTGAAGTTGGATGTTAACTGCACTGTTCTATGCTTGAAACTTGTTGGCAGACTACTTGGTATTTTCAGAGAGGAAAAAAAAAAAAATCTCATGAAATAGATACAGTGGCTACAGCTTTCAAAGACTGAATATAGCAAATGAGGGAAACTGCTGGCTCAGAGACACCCGGATACTTAGATCCACCCTGTCCCTTCGGGGCTCAGGATGATGCCGTGTGTGACTTGTACCTTTTGTACTTCCTCGGTAGAGAGCGGATGAGAAGTCCAAGTGGAACGCTCAGGCTAAGGATGGAAGAGAAGGATGCAGTGAAGAAAGGGCTGCTGAAGGAAGCGGGTCCCACAAGGAAGGACACTTGCTAACGCTCGAGTTACAAATGATCAAGTAAGGAGTTTTCACTTTGGCCCCGAGGTGATCTCATTAGGGGGAAAACTTTGCTTCTCAGAGCTCCAGGATTTGCAGTTTTGAAACTTGACTACATTCCCAGCTGATCCAGCAAAGCACGATGCTCTTTGTTCTATGAAAAAACAGGATATTATTACTGTGCTTCTAACACATGCAATGTAGCCTCATGTGTAAAATGGGATTCATATTGGTACCCGCCGAAGTGCCTTACAAAAGGTTGCCATGAGCATTAAATGATTTAATTCATAATGGCAGCTTCACATAGTACAAGGGCAATGAAATCCAGCTGCTATTGCTCTTCTTGTCCTTATTGTGGCCATATTTCCATAGGAAGAATTCTGCCAATTCACAATACTCAGAAGGCAGGTAAATGATAACACCGTAAGCAGATTAAAGGCCAACTGGGAGCAATTCTAAATTTGTCTCTTCTATCAATTCTATACTTACAGGATTAGGGAATTGTTACCAACTTCTCTACATTCTTACTTAGCTGCTGTCTAATTAAACTAATCATGGGAAACTGTAAGGGCAAAAGAAGGTTACAAGAGGGCAGTTCAAAGTTGGAATTTTTTAGTTATTTTGTTTATTTTATTTATTTATTTATTTATTTATTCTTAAATTATTATTATTTTCTCTTAGAGAGAGAGCATGTGAGTGGGAGAAGGGTGGGCAGGAGAAGAGGGAGAGGGAGAAAGAGAATCTTAAGCAGGCTTCATGCCTAGCACGGAGCCGGACACGGGGCTCATTCTCATAACCCTGAGATCATGACCTGAGCTGAAATCAAGAGTCAGACACTTAACCGACTAAACCACCCAGGCACCCTGATTTTATTTTATATTCTAGTTTTGGGGGGATAAATTTGAAGAAGCATTCTCATCCACATAGACTTGGCCATGGTGCTATGGGTAAAGGACATCAGCAGAGTGGATATATGTGTCTATGTGACATCTTATTTTATTCTGAACAACAAAAGTGGCAAAACCAAGACCTTTCCTTCTGCCATCTGCCTCTTTTTGTCCATGAATTTGCTCTTTCTCCTCTTGTTCCCCGGAAGAAAGATGATTATCCGCTAGTTATTTCAGCATTGCAGAATTCCTCTCAAAAACCTCCGTAGCCAGGACTATTGCTTTAATTCGTCAAATTCCAGGAATACATTTGAGTATAGTAAGCTATTCAGAGATTTCTAAATCTAGTGGGATTTGAGACTGTCCCCCGGGGTTTTCTGCAATCAACATATATAATAGCATCAGGACTAGGTTTATATGCTGAAAACATGGGGCAGCATTAATTTGAGTCATTTTTACAAGCCATTATATATCGATTGACCAAATTAGCTGAATGTGATATGAATTGATTAAGGTAGCTAGATTTACTAATTGATTGTACTGAAACAAAAATCGTTTTGATTCTATACATGCAGACCAAATCTCTTAAGTGACTAGAATAATGCACTTTGTGGTGGAGTTGTTATTACTCTCGTGCTGTGACTCCATATGGTTCCTGCGTGCTGGAGCAGAGGTGAGAGGTTAAAGGTGCTAAAAGGCCTTAATGGCTTGGAAATTGGCAGGGAGCAGATTTCTGGTTTGGATGGCAGAAATCTGTGCACACAAGCCCAGCTATGATCCATGGCAACAGTCACTGAATCAGAGGAGCAGAAACGAAGCAAAGGCCGTGGAGAAAGCTCTATGTGGCCCACGGGAATATTCTTCCTAGTGCACGTTGCCTCCCATACTGTTCTTTCTCACTCCAGGTCACAGGGATAAGTAAAAAAAGGAAAAGCAAAACGAAACACTGAATAGTCAACGGAAATGCAGGGACAAGAGCACAATCCAGAACGCCTTGCTGAGGCCAGTTTTCTCAGTCTTGTCAGAGGGGCACTCCACCTTCCTGGGTGTGGGCTTAAGCACATCACTCTGCTGTCACACTCCCTGGGTTCTGGGCCGAGTTTGCCAATTTCACTCACTGGCTGACACTTAACTTCTCTGCATCTCAGCATTCAGATCAGGAAATCAGGTACAACCGACCCTATCTTGTAGAATTGTGTTAAGCGTTTGATGAGATAAACTCACACAGAGCACTTGGGAAGTGTCTCACATATTATAAATCCTCAATAAATACAAGCCCTTTTTTATGCTCCTCATTATTATATCTGTAGGTCTTCCCCCTTCATCATCTCTGATTTGTCGTGGTTCATCCTGCTTCTTAAGGCTTCGGTTCAGGTATGCTTCCTCCGAGATCCAGGAGCTGCTGGTTTTGGCGTGCTGTTTCCAAGGGAATTTCCCGGTACACTGGCTTTGTGTTCTCTTAGTGGCCAGGGAAAATGGAGTGATAGCCAACTCTGCCTAAGGGGAAGAGGCCTGATGCCATAAAACACTGCCAGCATGTCATCATTTCCCACTGCTAAGATTAGCATCTCTGCAGAAGCAGAATACAGTAGTCGAGATAACTCAGAGTAAATTAAATGATTACTCTGCAATCAACTTGCAAACTGCCCTTTTACTTTTAGTAATATATGCAGCTCTTTTCTGACGCATGTTTATGACACAGATCACCCACGTTTGCTGCCCTCTGGAGAGTAAAGAAGAGCCCTCTTCTAGTTACTCTCTGCAGATAGGTTTCGAATCCTGGCAAATAGAGACAGCGATGCTATTATTCACAGGAACACATTCCACAGGCTGCGTCTCCCATGTGAGTGAAAAGCATTTCATCAAATTGTTGTATTGTTTAAAGCAAGGTTGCTTATGGCCGTAAAGAGGGCTCCAGCCACCTACTGTGAAACCAGGTACAAAACACACATCCTGCCTGGAGTCCACTCCTTCGTCTTGTTAGGAACCTTGATCTCAACCTTGAAACATTCTGTTCTTTTCCCAATCCAGAGGCTTAACCTTGGCATTTTTCAAGAACCAGTCCGTCCTTTCAAGACGCTTATCCTTCACTGAGTTACATTAAAAGTAGGTCTCAAAACCAAAAATATATTCACTTGAACTCTGCTTCTAAATTATCTCAATCAGACAATGCTCTGTCCTGGCAGAGGTTAATCCCGGCTGTGCCTCTGATCACCTGTGGTGATTTTAGGGGGATGTCTGGGCCTCAGCCCTAGAGATTGTCAATGGTGGGGGTACAAGGCCTAGGAATGGGTACTTCTGGAAACTTCCACAGGGTCTAGAGTGTGCAGCTAGCCTATGAACCACTTTGCTTTTCATTTTGCCACTCTGAGTACCCTCAAAGTCCTATGTGAGAAACTCCTTTTAGAGTTCAGAGTTGAGGAAATTTTTTTCTCATAAAGACACAGATTTATATAATACACTTTACTTATTATACCTGATAGAAGGAAACTTACAGTAAATTTAAGGTTCAATCACAGGAGCTGTCTGAGCTCTTGTGGCAAGTATATTCAAGCCCTTATTTTTTTTATTTAATTTTAATATCTCTTATAAATATGTTTGCTATATATTTTACTGTGAGTTTCTTCAAATTTTTGAGGGAATCGCTTCTTGGCTTTGCTCTTCAATTTTCTCAATTATCCAAGAGTGAAAATGGGCTAAGTAATAATAATAATTAATACTCTGACTACTACTAATGATATTTCTTTGCTGTTTCTTGAACGCTCTATGTACCAGGCACTGTGCTAGAGGATTCATGTACACGACCCATGTCAGTTGCCCCTCCTCCTTTACAAAGGGGAATAAGTTTGGATTCAGCACCCCACAGTCTATAGCCTGCTCAGCTCCTGATCAGGAAATCCCTCTAAGGGATTTCTGTTCATTCTGAGCAGGAATGCCAGCTCTCTAGAAGATGTTATAGCCAGTGTCAATAACAATATGCGGCTTTGTCCCAGATGCGAAACTCAACTTTCCTTCAACCTTGTCGTTGGGAGTCCTCTCCAAAGAAGCTTCATCAACACACCAGCTCCTCCCAAAGAATCAAGGGGCTGAGGATGTTTAATTGCATAGTAGACCTTTTTGATTACAAAGTTCTGTTTTGCCCCGCTAATAAGGGAAGGGTTTGCCCATTGGTTATTTCCCTAGATTAGGGATCAGCAAACCTTTTCTGTGCAGGATGGGAGAGTAACTATTTTAGGCCTTGTGGGCCATATGGTCTCTGTCACAACTCCTCAACTCTGCCCTGATCCTGTGAAAGAAGTCACAGACTACCGGTATGTAAACAAATGAGCCCTCGCTATATTCAGAACAACTTTATTCACAAACAGGTGGCAGGCTGAACTTGGCCCGTGGGTCACCAACTGTCAATCTTGCCCTATAGTATTCCTTTTGATATTTTGCGGGTTCTTTTTCCCTTCTCTGTTCAGCTCTTTGTCAATCCTGTTCCCCATCCTTGTCATTACCAACAACCCCAAACAACCTTTCCTTCCTTTGTAGAGTGATTCTACCCTTTTCTCCAGAACCTTGACATCAGGTGGTATCTAAGCCCCTGGGATCTCAACTTCTACTCTAAACTATTATGAAGATATTTTTGCAAGCAAAGACAATTCTTCTATCAAAAGGGATTCTGGTGCTAAATGATTAGTTTAGGTTAAATTATAGTGTTCTCTGCCTCATTCAATCCTATCATCTCAACAATCCTGTAAATCAGTTGTCAAAAACACTAATGCCTTTGGGTTCAGGCAGTGACCAGGTAGGTGAGACCACAGAGAGTGGAGAAATAAGAGCTGAATTGGAAAGGCATGTTATGCTTGAAGAATTCACATCAATCTTTAGAAATGGTGGTGTTCATGGACAAAACATACCTATGGCCTAAGGTGAGCTCAATGACTACCAGCATGTAAGCTGTTCTGTAAGGTTTTTAGGTATTATTTCTACATGTTTGAAAGTGAGACTCAAAGTCCAAGTGCGTTTTCCACAGCTAGTAAGTGGCAGAGCACTGGAGAAAATATTATTTGAGATCTTGTTTACTATATGCCAAGCCCTGTGATTGGCCTTGGAAATACCGTGACAGACCAGGGGCAGTTCCTGTCCTCAGGGAACCGGCAGTTTCATGGGGTAACAGGCCTTTACAGGGCACCCTGATAAGCCCCCAGGGGGGACTGGTTAGGATATTTTGCACTTGCATGGTAGAGTCATCGAACCCCATCCTATGTGGGGGTGGCTTCCTGGATGACGTGATAGCTCACTTGAAATACAAAAGACACATGGGACTTCATGAGGCAAATTTTATACTGAGCCAGTAGGCCAGGGGTCCAGAGAGGGCAAAGGCCCTGAGCTAAAAAGGAACATGGTCCTTTCAAAGAAAAACTTGGAACATTGAGCCACAATGGGAGATTTGCAGAAGAAATTGGCTAGAAAGAAAGACCCAGATCATCCTGCATCTTGAAATGGACTTATTCCTAAGAATACACCATCAAATGGTTTTAAGTATCAAATGTACATTTTGAAAAGATCCTTCACACTGGATCATAGAAGATGGGTTGGAAAGATGCAAGCCTAGAAACTGGAGTTGGGCTGTGATAATAAAATAGGACATGGTGGTGGGCTAAATGAAGCTGTGAGGGTTGAGAGAGCTGGTCAGAGTCAGGAGTATTAAGGCAGTGCATTGATGACTTCCAAATTGTTTTGCATTATAGAAGGCGTCAGGGAAAGGAAATACTCCAGAGTCATGTCTAAGGTCCTTTCTGAGCCTTGTACTGCCTGATTCTAGCACAGGAAGTTCATGCTAATTAGAAAAGAATGGGAAAGGGGATATGGAATTGGAATATTAATGGAAATTAGATGTGTGCCTTTTTGGCAATGCTACTGCACTTTGGTTTATGGTTACTTAGTCCCGAGAAAGTGTTGTGCTTTGGTTCTCTCTCTCCCCTTCTTGTTCTTTTTTTTCTTTTCTGGACCTACTCTTCCTCTTCCCAAAGCCCAGAACACTTTTGAGTTTCTGCTGTTGTTCATGTTTCCTAAGAGGATATTTGGGGGCTGCTGTAGTTAGCAGCTAAGGCCAAGAATCTGCAATCAGAAGACCCAGATTCAAAACCCAGTTTAGCCACTGAACAGCAGTGTAACCTTTTTGGCAAGTTACTTAACCTCTTGTGCCTCACCTTAAAATGGGCTTGACAGCAGTCTGTCCCTCATAGTGCTGTTGACGATATTCCATGGGTTCCCACCTACAAGACCTACTGCCCAGCACAGAGCAAGTGATTAATAAATGTTAGCTACTATTTTGGCATTCTGTGTAAGCCTGACTGTCCTACATCCCCATTTTGTAAACCCGTATTTCCTAAGTTATTATTCCAAACTATCACCACCAAAACTCTCTTTTAGGAGATACAGCTGCCGGACATCTGAGAAACCATCTGATGGATGTGAATTGATATTGGTCAATCTAGGATTTTTTCAATTTAAAAGAGAATGTTGGAGAGAGGGAAGCGATATTATTGGTCTCCATCTCCCGGAGGGCTCTAGGTAGATAGCCTCGTTCTGCCTGAGAGGAGCTTGGCTGCATCATGATCCTGCCAGTGTAGCATAATTTCTCATGTTAGGATCACTATAGAATCCCATTTATTCATTCAATAAATGTTTATTAAGCCTTTCTATAGAACCTGACACCTAGAAGCAACCTTCATGTAACCCCTTTATTTTATAAACCAAGATGTGCCCAGAAAGATAGAGAGACTTACACAGATCAACATCTATTTAATGGCAGGGGTTTTTTTGTGTGTGTGTGTGTGTTTTTGTTTGTTTTTAACTATTTTGTTTATTTATTTGTCAGAGAGAGAGAGAGAGAGAGAGAGCAGGGGGAAGCAGCCAGCAGAGGGAGAAGTGGGCTCCCCACTGAGCAAGAAGCCTGATGAGGGACTGGAATCATGGGCCCTGGGATCATGATCTGAGCCAAAGGCAGACATCCAACCGACAGAGCCACCCAGGCGCCCCAAAAGGGTCCTTTCTAAGACAGGAGGCCATGGAATCCTCCCATTTCCTCTGAGCAATAGGTTTGGAATTTGCTTTGTAGAAGAACCTTGAGATAATGGAAAAGAAAATGTTTGACTTCCCAAAATACAGCTGATGCTTATTCGTGGTAGTCGTGTTCTATAAAAGTCACTACAAATACTAAATTAGTAAATACTGAGCCATTGTTCCTAGGGGAAATATAAGGTTAGGTTTCTCTGCGATTCTGGTCATAACATTTTCACCAACCAACCAATATATAGCTTTTTAAAAAAATGTGTTTAGAGGAGTTTAAAGACACCAATATTTCCATTTAAAGATACTGCATTTAATATATACTGTTGATTCATTAACGTTGAACTCATGGCCAACAGCACCATAGCTTATGCCTAAAGTGAAGCTGATCTAACACAATGTACTTTCTCCATAAGGCACAGTACAGCCTTCTTGCCCTAGAACCCTATGGGGCACTTCAGCACTGTGCTTCCGGGGGGATGGGGGCATGATAAACAGTGAAATCACCAACAAAAAGAACAGAAATGTGAAAAATGTGGCACAAAATAAACCATGTTTACAGTGCGGCAGCTAAAGCAACAGGACTTGTTAGACCTCAGCTGGGAACACGCAAGTCTGGTGACTCAAGGGTTTTTTGCTGCTTTATACATGCCCACAAATGATTGCAAAGTGCCGCAGGTATTGATTTTGGGGTTACAAATAAATCTTTGTGAGTAGGCCAATTGAGAGATTCAGAATCAATGAATAACAAGGATAGACTATACGGACTGCACTTTGAGGTATACCTTCCCGATAATTGCATGAAGTACTTTGTAACTCTACTTTTTACATTTCAACAGAGAACAGCGAATTAAGTCACACAGTCACATAACAGGGACTAGAACCTAGTCAACCTCAGTTGTTAATGGGAAGATGGCTCCTAGACTGGGAGACAGGAGCCAGGCTGGACAAACTGAACGCTTTTTAGTTGAGCCTATAGCCCTTCAGAGCTTCCCCATCCAGCACTTCTCCACACACGATCACTACCCACCATTCTACAGGAAAGGCTCTGTCTGGCTGCATAAGCACGTTGGTTCACGCTTTCCTAGAGGGTGGATTTTTCATTTACCAACTCACCTTTGTCTGGGCCCTGGCCAATACTTGCAGAGAGAAAAATCTCGAATTCACTATCCAACTTTTCCAATCAGTGGCTTATAAACCCAGGTGGCCTCCTTTCTCTTAATAGTGTGACAGCAACTGGCAAGGGCACTAACAGGAAGATAAGGCTGGACTCCTATCTCTCCCTGTCAAAAGGCCCGGAACCCTGCTCATTTTTATTCCTGAATAAGTGTCTCAATCAATTCTCCCTTGTGGAGTTCCTTGTTGCAGCCTCTGTGAAGTTGGGAATGTTAATCGCTCACAATCAGTTTTGGAGACAGTGGAATTTTATAACTTTTGTTTTGTTTAGTTTAAATGGAGCCATTTGCCATAAGATAAATCTGCCTTTACAATCAGAAAAACAACTTCTGTGGAGACTGCCTTATGAAATTTCCTGCTGATGGAGAGACATATTTCACATTGGCTTCATGGTGGAGGCCTGTGCCCCAGGGATGGAGAAAATCGCTTATTTGGAGGGAAATGGATGGAAGGTGGTCGTTCTTCTACTGCTCCAGTAGAGTACAAATGCTAACAGACATCTAACAGGTGGTAAATCCAAGGGCATAATAAGAACTGTTAAAATTACTAAGGGAGCAATGGGGGAGAAAAGAGACATCTGGTCAACCTATTCAGCCCTAGAGATCAATTAGCCCAGATCCTCAAATCCAAATTACTCTAGAAATACAAGCTCCGTCTCCCTTCTACAAACATTACTCTGGATACAGCCCATGGTCATGAATTCTATATTAGTTGGGGAGAGGGCCAAGGCATTTGTTTATCCCCTAATTCTGACTTACTCTCTATTACACATTTGCTAGCACAAATAATGACATTTAAAAATTGTACACATTGAATGCAATAAGAAAAAATGCAGCCCTCATTTCCAAAAGAGCTGATCACCCTGTGCAGGAAGGAGCAATAAATCTAAGGGACATCAGCAAGATGAATTAACATTTTGGGCAGGTGATAGTACTCCAAAGGATCATTTCTATTTTGCACTGTGATTATCTCACCATAATCATACCCTTGTGTTATATTATTGTTCATAATAAAAGTCCACATATTGGAGAGGAAAAGTGTTTTTTTTTTTAAAGCATTTTCAGGGAGGATTAAAAATTATTTGAAATCAGAGCAATAGCAAACCTAACAAGAGACCAACTTATATACTTCTGCATTCAACAGTTTGAAAGCAGGCTAATAGTAATTAAGGGGGAAAAGTCATGAATCTGCTACATTCTGCCATCTCCATAATTAAGCAATAAAACTACTATATCATTTCACACAGACATTGTAAATACTAAATTAAGAAGCTCCGATGAAATGTCAGAAGCATTTTCTTATGAGTTTATATCAGCCATGTGACTATCATATTGATTCTGCATGCCAATGAGATAACATTCCAGTGTTTATTTTTCTCCCAATTGCCTTCCAGAAAGTAATAAAATTAAATCCAATATGATATTAAATGTAAATATGCATGGATATTATATGTAAATACCCATTTTAAACTCTCTTTGCTTTTTGATATTTTCTGAGCATAATGTTGTCAAGCAGTAGTAATATTCCTCTTCCTCACACGGCCCACCCTCATTTCCAGTACCAAGAAAGAGAACGCCCTTTGTAATTCCACTTGACATTTGTTTCATGACTTCTGAAAAAAAAAAAAATCTGCTTTTAAAAGTTATGGAGCTAAGGATTTAAGAGTTTACAAGCTAAGAAAGTTTGATTTCCAACACTGATGTCTTGAATGAGTGTTTGCTGTAAGAATCATTAAACACTGCTTTATCTTTTTTATGTTAATTTTTTAGATTTATGTATTTACTTTAGAGAGAGAGGTGTGGGAGGGGTAGAGGAAGAGGGAGAGAGGATCTCAAGCAGACTCTATGCTGACCACAGAGCCAGATGGGGGACTTCATCTCACCACCCTGAGATCACAACTTGAGCTGAAACCAAGAGTCGGATGCTTAACCAACTGCACCACTAGGCGCCCCATGTTAATTTTATTTTCCTCTAAATCTGTCACTTCATGTTAACTGGATAGTTAAAACAATTTCACTCAAATGACTGTTGATTGAGATGTCCAGTTAGCCATCTAGGACTCTATCCTTGCAACTTGAATATCAACAAGACTTTTCTATTTGTAGAAAACAAGGATTTTTATCCGGATGAAGTGACCAGTCACCTTTACTAAGGCACAAGGACATAATACAAGACTCTGGCTCTGAAAGTAAATGTAAATTGGTCAGATGTGGTAGCCCCAAATGAGAATAACAAAGGGTATGACAGGGTTAGCAGAAGAAGGGCATCCAGTGCAAATCAATTACTTTTAAGTTGAGGCCTGGAGGAATTAAGAGGTTTGCTGGCCATGGCTCAACCTCCTCTCATCCGAGTAAGTATCTTCTGTTGCAGAACTTTTATAAATTTACACGTTTTCCCTCTGTCCAGGAAAGGGAAGTTACTTGCTTCTATCAGAGATATGTCTTTTATTCAGAATGATTTATTTGCCCTTTCTCTCTGGCTTGTTATGTCTTTGCATCTAGCAGAATTCTTGGCACATAAAATTCTTGATAATTGTTTAGTGATAGGATGCTTAAGGTCACACGGCTAATTAGCAACAGATCTGAGATTAAAACTCACATTTATTTGTGTGTGTGTGTATGTGTGTGTTTTCCCCATTACTTTGTGGTTCCTCCTCTTCACACAATCTATAGAAAAGCTCACCATTTATTATTTTCTGGATAAAGCAACCAAGAAGTGAAAGATGAGATGTATGACTCGATTTGATTTACCCATAAAGCAAAGTGTTTTTTTTTTTTTTTTTTTGCCAGTAGGGAATTTTTAAAAAAGGCTTTATTTTTCAGAGACGTTTAAGTTTCATACCAAAATTTAGCAGAAGTTACAGATGTTTCCCAAATACCCCTGTGCTCTGCCCTCCGCCACCCACCAGTCTCCTCCATCATCAATACCCCCTATCAGAGTGGGACATTTGTTACAGTTGATGAACCTATGCTGACACATCATTATCATCCAAAGTCCACCGTTTATGTTAAAGGTCATTCTTGGTGTTGGACACTCTATGGGTTTGGACAAATATATAATGTCATGGATTGACCTTGATGGTATGACACAGAGTAGTGTCACTGTTTCCCAGATTCTCCATGCTCCACCTAGTCATCCCTCCCTCCCTACTAACCCCTGGCAACCGCTGCCTTTTTTTTTTTTTTAAACTATCTTCATAGTTTTGCCTTTTCCAGAATGTCATAGAGTTGGAATCATACAGTACAGATAATGGGGCCTTCTTGCTGTCTTTCTGTTATGGAAACACCACTGACTATACTTTGCATAAAAGCCACTGCCTCATTTTTATGGGTGAGACCTAATATTGGAATAACTAGCCTTGAAGAGAAAGTTTCATTTTTCCAACTGATCGTTTCTGCTACACAATACTGTAAGAAGTAGATAGGGTGTTTCTTTTTCTCTTTTTCCTTGAATTAAGAACTGAAATAATAAGACTCTGTGGAGTCATGTTTAATGTTTAGATAATGTTGTAAATGAATACAGAATCCCTGCTTCCTCCCTCTCCCAGTTATGACAGGCTATACTAAATTTGTGTGTGGTCTGCCTTCTGACAAATAGCTTGCCTTTACTAGAGAGTTGGCTGTTCATAAAAGAGAAATATAAAAGGGGACTATATATACATGTAAAATATTATATATGCATACATATTTATATGCATGTGTGTATAGACAAAGAAGGGAGGGGAAGAGAGAGATATGGATATGTGTGTATGTATGTACTTGAGTGTTTGTATATAGTTAAAGGGCCTCATGTGTCTCTAGCCTCATTGTCATTAATCTCTAACTTAACCAGGAAATCAAATCAGACATGGACAGAGATGACACTGATTTTCAGGATCCGTACAGGGAAAGGGCTTTGCCATAATGTTGCATTTTTTAGGGGCAATAATTTGAAGTGATCTCAGTTATGTTTTGTTATAAATATGGCTCATTACAACCGTGTCTATATTTCAAGTGTTTTGTGACATTGGGGTTCTAGAAGGCATTACTAATACAACAATAGTGCCACGTTTTCATGTGTCTTGCCAAGGTAGATTCATCAGAGGTGACATCCTTGCAGCTCAAAGAGGAAAAGTCAAGTGAGATGATGCAGATGCATGCCAAGTTTCTTAAAGTAATTCAGTGATGAAAGTTAGGATGAGAACACTGCTCAGGCCTCTATGTCTGACTACAGGATCAGCCCCCTAGAAGGATTGTATGCTATAGAAATTTTCTGCTGGTAACTCTATGCAGCAGATAGGGTGCACAGGCTTCCGGCTGCCTTCTTTCAGCCATGCCTGCATGAGGCAGCAGTGCCTTCCTTCCCACACAAAGTAATTCAGGGGGTAGAGAGTGATACGCCTGATTTGGCCCCACTACAGGGTATTTTCCACTCTCTCCCGTCCAACTCACATCATAATTGGATCACAGTAGAACATAGAGGGCATCCAGGAGAACATCTCCAAACTCATCAGTCTTATCTCTACTCTCCCATTCCTGAGAGACAGAAAATAATACAGCCCTAAGGCCCTTTTGATCATTTTGCTTCCACTGTCTTTATTTGGACCAATACTAACTTGCAAAACTGTTTCTGTTGGCTCTATTGTCAACTGTCTCTCTTTGTTTTCTCAACCCAGAATTCTCCAATTTACTCCCACCAACCCCCATAAACTGGTCTAGAAGTGAGACACAGAGCCAATTAACTTGTTTTCCTTATATCTATCAAAGTATGAGTTTCACTCTTTTTTATTGACTTTTCTGAATCCACTGTTGGCTTTTCTGGCATTGTATAGACAAAAACATTTATTGGCATGAAAGAACAGTTTCCTGTACATTAAATGGAGTTCAGTAAAAGAAAAACTCCTTTCTTCAAACTTCTAACTTCCATCTTGAGAACACGCAAGTGGGTCTAAAGATAAATTTAAGATTTTCAAGTTGTCTCACATTACTGAAAACGACTTGGAGCAATAATCACTTTAAATGAACCGTCAAAAAATGTCAACTCCAAAAAAATATTACCAGCCACTCACAGAATAAAGTCATATTCACACATGTTCTAAAATTTAGAATGAAAAATTTTCTTTGGCACCATTCTAAGGAAGCATTGAGGGAGATGGAATGTGAAGATGTATCTTTACTTGTGTAGGAAGAATATTTTTACATTTTGAACCACGAATATCATAAAGATACAGCTCTAATTAGTAATGCTGGGTGCTGTGGCACATTCAATCAGGCTCATAGCATATTCATTTTGATAGATCTTGTTTGACTGAAGAAAAGCAAGGTTCATATTGTTGCAGCCTTTTAGTTTTGATCAAAATATCAAAGGTATTTCATCATGAACTAGTTATCTTAATTGATACGATGTGCAGAAAAATATATTGATCCAGATGAATAGGTCTCAGATCAATTGTCCTTTTGAAAATAATATTTACATTTAGAAAGGACTCCAGAAAT
This sequence comes from Ailuropoda melanoleuca, assembly GCF_002007445.2. Lineage (NCBI taxonomy): Eukaryota > Metazoa > Chordata > Mammalia > Carnivora > Ursidae > Ailuropoda > Ailuropoda melanoleuca. The sequence goes on along the minus strand of NC_048232.1, from coordinate 9,495,136 downwards.
GCATTGAATCCAAAGGTTAAAATTAATTTCTCCTTAACAACAGTGATTAGTTGGGTTCCTTGTACCTTGAATAGGTTTAAATGAATCCAGAATCTCTGAGAAGCCTTGTACTGTTGTTCCTCAAAGCATATCAGAGAGGCAAGTAGGTGCAGGAGATGGTGCGGCCCATTATTTTAGCACATTAGCAGATGGAGAGAACAGAGTCACAAGCCAGTTGGATGATTTGGCCAACACCACAGTATCTACAGTGATTACTGCAATCCCAGAATAGAGTTCTCAACTCCTACCTCCCATCTGTTCTTTAAACTGACTTCGGAAGCCAATTATCTCTTCTTTTGTAAAAAGAATCTATTGATTCTATTAGAAGGGATGGAGCTGGCCCGGCCAAGGTTGCTTAGACTTCCCCACTCCTGTGCCTCTTGCTCCTGCCCCACCCAACCTTCCTTATCCACCCTCTTTGCCTCCACCCACAACACTCTCATCTGCTAGTCAAGCCTTCTGCTGTGATGCTCCAGGAGAGGGGTACGTGTGCTTAGGTGGTAAAAGGAGATCCTTGATAAAGGAAGCATTTATTAACCATTTTCTCTGTTACAGACACAGCTCTGGGTAGTTTGTACTCTTCGCTCATCCCAGCCTCATTAGCACTTACTAAAGTGGGACCATATTTCATCATGTACATGAGAGATGCCAGGCAAGTAAATTGAAGATGGTGGTCCTGGTGGTGGCAAGGCAGAATGTTTACTGAATCTGAAAAAAAATAACTGCATTTTGGCTTTGACTGTTGCCATTAAACCTGTGTGACCTCGGTTCATGCATTTCCCCCCCGCCCCGCTCTGGACTTCATTATCTCACCAGGAATACAAACAGGACACAGTAGACCAGATGAACCCTCAGACTGTATTGACTTTAAAATTGTAGGAGAATGTAATTGAGCTTGTTCAGTTTATGTGAGGGAGATCACTGGTTCTTTTAAGGGAGATCACATTGGCAGGAAGGCTGCTTTTCAATTTTGGTTTCATTTCAGCCAGTGTTCTCAACCCTGCCCATAAATTATAGCCAACTCCCAATCCCCAGAGCATCTGAAATTTCCAATACTAAACCTGCTCATTCAGTGGGTCTCTGGGGGCATCTAGCAGCCCTATATTTTTAAAGGGATTCGGAGGTGTTTCTGATGGGCACTTCTAGGTAGGTAGTTCTAGTGAGGAGTCATAGTTGTTACCAAGGAGTTCCAGAAAGTCGGGGAAGATACTTGGCAGAGAATCGAGGGTTTCTGGAGACTCCTCCACTCACACCATGTTTCTGGTCTCTGTGTGAGTATAGACCCACCCATTAGGCAGGCTATTGGGCTAGGGAGAGTTTGAGAAAGCTTGGAAAGGTATTGATTGTAGGACCCAAGTTGAGTGCTGTCTGAGAGGTCAGGTCTCATTTGCTTTTATCTCATGCAGGTCTTTTTCCCCTGCTGCCAATTCAACCTGCACAGAGTTTTAAATCTTTCCTTAAAGAACACCCATTAAAGATGATGAAATAGTCTGGCTCTCAGATCCATTCAGCCCCTCAAGCTTTAAGATGACATAACAGAGGCATCAGCACTGTCTAATTTTGTCTTTGGAGCTAATTAAGTATCCTGTGGGATGCACTAAGTCCAGGATGTCATTTTGTAGAGAGTAATGGACAGTCAGTAGGATGAATGATTTTAGGTCCCCAGGCCAGTATTAATCTGGTTGTCTTAAGGTAAACACATACGGTGTTCAAAAATGCTCTCTCATTTAACTCAAATAGCTATGTTAATCTGAAAATCCCCAAACCAAGTATCTTTTGTGTATTTTCATGGATTTCCAGGATGTAACCAAGGTTATAACAAATGCCTTTCCTTATTCAAGTGATATTTAGACCTTTCCTTTATCAGTATCCAAGAAAACAGAGTCTTGCGTTGCTTTGAAATGTTCGGACTCTTACCCTCAATGATCTTGGGCAAGTAGTCATACCTAATTGGAAACGAGTCACTCAGGAGTTTTAATGTATCCCCAGCTTTTATGCTTCTTGCCTGGTGTCTCGCATCTGAGGAAGAAAATTTACCTGATGGTCTTGTTCTACGATGAACAGAGAAATGAGTTCTTAATCCCACCCTCTTTCTTTATAATGTTTTCCTTCTGATACCTTTGTGTTTCGGGGGGCTCTGAATCAGGATGAATAGAAAACACCTGCTGCTTTTCAGAACGGGAGTCCACCCATGCTGGGCTTTGAGATCTATCAAAGAGTAAGCCTGTAATTTCAATACTTGTAGTTTGAACCCATGAGTTACAAATGGAAGTCACAATCCCTGTGGCAGGCGTTTTGTTAGGCTGTCAGGTAGCTCATTTCGCTGCTGTTTCCTATTTTTAACATTCTCTTTACATAAATAAAGTGTAACACTGTGAAAAATGAAACACCTGAACAAAACACACGATGAGGTGCACCAGAGAGCATTAGTCATTTTAAGCAGTTGGTTGACACATGATCTTCGCTGAATATTTCAGCGTTAGGAGCATTAATAAGGTTATAAACTGAGTAAGGAAATAAAATTGTTCTTGGTCAAGGATCATCTTCTAGCATTAAATAGCTTTTGAATATTTATAGGGAGCATGTAATACCATAGTGGTGTTTAAAGATGATCTCAGTAATATTTTTCCTTGGTTTCTCCTTCTATCAGAACTGTGGAATTTTAGGGTGTCTGGCTGGCTCAGTTGGTAGAGCATGCAACTCTTGATCTTGGGATCATGAGTTCAAGTCCCATGTTGGGCAGAGAGCTTACTTAAAAAACTAACAAAAAATCAACATGGAATTTCAGGTCTAGAAAGAACTTCAGAGTAAGGTAGGGATAACCATTCCCTAGTTTACACAGTTGATTCTTAACAGACCCCATCTAAAACCCTACTCTGCTGTCTTCCACTCTTGACATACTTCTATAAGGCCAGGAATCTCCAGATAAATGAGGAACCAGACTTTTCTAGTCCGTATCATAGTTAACGCATCCCAGTTTCATCAAACAAATTCTTATTTGAGTGTTCTAATGTTACTCTAGTGACTTCAGAAAGCTTCAAGATACAGCTCAAAAGGGGCTCAACAGAATTTACCTCACAACATCTCAGTTGGTTAGAACATGTTACAAGGAACCAAGTTCGTGGATTTGAACCCCATACAATGCCAGTTAATTTTCTTCTTTGTGACCATGATAGATACCTATACCTTGTGACAACATGTGCCATCAGCCCGAAGAGTGACCTTGGTGCCTGCTTCTGCTCAACTTATCCTTAGTAAATCATGTCCAATCCAAAGCTCATTCTCAGCTCACCATGGGTCAGTAGCACAGTGCTGATTTACAAAGAACATTCATGCTCAAAAAAATTGCCTTAGTTTCAGGACTGGGACTAAAACTTAGAACTGTTATTCTCTGTCCAGTGGATTTTCCATCACAGTCTAACTCCTTCCAAGGACTCCCATAGGAGTAAAACCAGCCAAGTCCCCTCGGTCACATTTCTCTCAAACACAGATATCTCAGGGCTCCAGATGCATCATTGGATGTGCCGTCACTTACAGGACACAGCACAGCCAGTGAATGCAGGTAGCCCCTTTGTTCACCTCTGACACCAAGGCCGTGTCTACTTAGTTTAAAGGGGGAGACAAGGGTTGGGACAAAGAGGAGTGGGAGGGGAAAGAGAAGGAGCACTGAGCACAACAAAACACCAGGGCTTTCCAGCTCTGAGTCACATGCAGGGTTGTAAAATGACTTATAGCCCTGAAAATGTTGGCAGAACACTCAGCATAGATCATGCATTTCAGGCACATGATACAAATGCTTTTTGGCTCACGATTACAGGCTAGCAATTTCCAAGGCGCTAGTGCTGTTCCAAATAATTCATTGTATTCGCTTTCTGTACTAAGTCCCTTGGACTGATTAAAGGAAACCTTCCAAAAGCGTGCCTGCACTTGCTATATGACTTTGCTATTTCTCACATGGCCGATGTGACCCTATGCTCCTGCACGGTTTTATAGAACATTTGTGTGACCACACATACTCTCCCCTTTCCTGGTCGCTTCTCAGAGTAAGCATGCTTGTACAATGTGGTCAAATTGGCCAACACACCAATGCTTTAAGCTGATTTCATTTTGGACAATGTGGTAAACCACAGGATCAACCATGCACTCTGATTTGACCAACAGACCAGCCAAAACAGTAATCACATTGGGGCGATTCAGCTCTAAAGGAAGAAAGAAGTTTTCTTGAATATACGGAAAACGTAAAGTTTCATTCTACAGTTGGAATTACGTGTTTTTATTTGTAACAGTATTTTTAGGAGGACAGTAATGGAATAATGATATAATAATGAATAATGAATAATGATATAAAGGACAGACATCGAGAATATTTGCATTTTTGGGATGTCTGGGTGGCTTAGTTGGTTAGGCATCTGCCATTGATTCAGTCCTTGATCTTGGGGTCCTGGGATTGAGCCCCACATCGGGCTCCCTGCACAGCAGGCAGTCTTCTTCTCCCTTTCCATCCCCCTTCTGCTCCTCCCCCCCCCTCGTGCTCTCTCTCTCTCTCTCTCAAATAAAGTTTAAAAAAAAAGAATATTTCCTGGGGCGCCTGGGTGGCTCAGTCATTGGGCATCTGCCTTTGGCTCAGGGCGTGATCCTAGGGTCCTGGGATCGAGCCCCACATCAGGCTCATCCGCTGGGAGCCTGCTTCTTCCTCTCCTGCTCCCCCTGCCTGTGTTCCCTCTCTCACTGGCTGTCTCTCTCTCTGTCAAATAAATAAATAAAATCTTTAAAAAAAAAAAAGAATATTTCCTTTTTTTATGCAGTATTTTCATTAGTAATTACTAATTACTAAACAAAATATTTCTACTAACCATGAAGACATTAGACACGTTTTTTTGACTATTTTATCCATTATCTATGCTCATACCTGATAGGCTGCTGGCTAGAACAGGTGGGTAATTTTAGTCAAATCTATTGGAGTAGCTCTTTGTAGAAAGAAAATACATCTTTTTTCCTATGCACTTATGTTTGTTCCTCAGCCTACTCATCACAATTTATATAATGATTCAGGGAATTACTATTTCTGCTACTACTGCTATTATGAAGAATCTTAGCGGTCACTCTACTCTGCCTACTGGAGGTAAACCCACTGAATCTAATAATTTCAACATTTTTTATATTTAGCCTTTGTGGCCAACAAACTTCTTCTTCTTTTTTTTTTAAGATTTAATTTATTTATTTGTCAGACAGAAAAGAGAGCACAAGCAGGGGGAGCAGCAGGCAGAGGGAGAAGCAGGCTCCCCGCTGAGCAGGGAGCCCGATGCGGGGCTCGATCCCAGGATCCTGAGATCATGACCTGAGCCAAAGGCAGACACTTCACCGACTGAGCTACCTAGGCACCCCCATCAAACTTCTTTTTGACTAAAACAATAAATTCATTAATTCCTAATGAACCACAGCCAAAGTATTAAATATACAGTGTCTTAAGTTAATTTGTTTTACCTTAGAAGAGTTAGCTATTATGTGTGAATCTTCTAAACATTTCAATCATATTCCTCTCTGAAGCGCTCCAACCTTTATCATTTATGTCACGAAAAATATTCACTTTGTAAGTTTAAGGTTTTCTTTTTAAGGATGACTTCTTTCTTTCCTTTCCTTTTTTTTTTTTTTTTTGAGAAAGTATCCCAGACATTGCTTCCTTACTTTGTGTGTCTTTAGGCAGTGAGAGATCTGATCACTTTCTGAGTAGCTCTAAGGACTTAGAGGTTTATTAACAGACTATTAGAGAAAAGACATTTATCTTTATTTTATTCAGAGAATGGATTTTTTTTTTACAGTAAAATAATCCAAATTTTTATCTAAGCTAGTGGTTCAGTTCTGGTGATAAGATGAATGATGAAGTCTACTTTTGTGATAACTGGCCCCCTCTTGTCCGCACTCTCCCAAAATAAGAAGAGAGTTTAGATAGAAATGCATCCCAGGAGGCAAAAGACAGTGGGCCCAAGGTAAGAGCGATTTAAGCTTTCATCTCAGGTTTGCTCCCTTAGCTGTTCATTCATTTAGTGGCTTGAATGGAGAATGTGTTGCCTGGATTTGCAAAAATATATGGAAAATAATTCTACCTCCAGTTCATTGTCCTCTTGGCTATTTTTCTCATTTTGAAGCTGCATGGAACTATTTTGGGCCTTCCCACTACACTTAACATTGCTTTAAAACAGATTTAAGTCTCCCTACAAGGCTGAATTTCCAATTCTCCATCCAACAGAGCAGTGCACTATTAAAGATCCACCAGGTGTTTCAACCTGCACACAGTTATCTGACTCTCTTTCAGTTAGAAATAATAGAAAATGAAATCCAAGATTTATGGTTACAGCGTGAGTTGATGAAAATTCTGGTACAAAGGCAGGTTTATGACCACTTGGCAAAGAAACAAATGAGATCCAAAATATTTTTAAATGTAAATGTATATTCCCTCTTTGTATACCTTTTTGATATGTGCTGTTTCCTATTTCAGAGACAACCGCAAATCCCCCAAAACCACATCAGTTAGGAAAAGACAGGAAAAGTGATCTGTGTGTTACTGCTTATGGCTTGTCAGTTTTGTGGCTCATGTGAGGCGAGTTGATGAAAGTAAAACACCAGTTCCCTGTTGCCATTGCTGGTACTGTTGTGATGCCTGCCTTGTTTTTATAAATTGATATGTGGTCACCAAGTGTCAATGAATCAAAAAAATAGCTGAAAATCAGGGCAGGAAATAAAATTCTCTTATCTCCCTCCAGCTTTGGGGGAAACTCATGAACCAAATTATATAATTAATTTTTTAAAATCTCATCACCAAACCTCAACATTGGTATACAGTAGACAAAAAAGTATTTGTGAAATGGGAATGAATTTGCCTAATTATCAAGGATTTTCAAGTTACAGTATATCTGCTGCTTTTGGTTTACCCCGGTAATTAGTAATGAGGCACCGACTGTGTGCATACACCTGTGATCGTTTTCTTTTCAGGCTGGGGGAAGCAGACAGAAGTAAGTCTGAGTGTCAGGAGTGTAAGGAGCTCAGACTTGAGGCCAGGGTTCAGAGATTTTGTAAAATTGTGTAAGGTCAGCAAAGGCTGGAGAAGTTCAGGGAAAACCCAAACACAAAACCCATACAGTGTGTGCAGCGCCTCTCCCAGGAATCCAGAAATCCATTGCTTAAGTCACACGTGCTATCAAGGGAGCACACATCTAGGAGCAAAGTTTGTTTTTTGTTTGTAAGAGGGAATAGAGCACAGATGGGCCATTCCTTAGATTTACAATGCAGCCAATTAGATATTTAAAAGGTTGGAGAAAGAATGTTTTGAAGAGAAATCAACTGCAGTTTAAATGTGCCTCGTTTCACTACGAGTTCTTCTGGCCCAAAGTTCAGGGAGTAGTGTGTTTCTCACTTACCCAGGTATGTTTTTTTGGTGCCCTGCAGATTTGGGCTCTGGAAAGCTCTTTAGGATTCCTGATTAAATCATCTCACCCTGACTGGAGATGCATGACAATTCTTACACCATTAAACTCCTCCTATCCTCTGCTTTGCTGGGGCCCCCCACCCCCACTCCCCAGGCCAACGCAACAATGACTTGGAGTGACTTTCTCTCTGTTCTCCTTATCCCCTCTTGCAACATCATTTTTGAAATTTGGAGAGACTGTGACTATCTTTCATGGGATTTCAGTGAGGAAATTAAAACCCCATTTGGTTGTGAAGAATGGAGAGGAAAGGGAGTTCTAGGAGCGCAGTCGTTGGCTGAACATTTTGTAGCCAACAGATCATTTGTTGTTCTTCCCCATTTCTCATCACCTGGCTGCTGTTCTCACCTCTTTAAGACCTATTCGTCCTCCTCCACAATATCTCCCCAGACCAGTCTAATCCTGGAGCCAGGCTTTCTGGATCCCAACCCTCCGGTCTACCCTTTCCTGGCTGTGTGATCTTGGGCAGTTACTTCACCTCTCTGTGCTTCAGTTTGCCTATCTGTAAACTCAGCAAATCTAAGGGAGTGCTAATTGTACCTATTTCACAGGGTGGCGTGAGATTTAAATGAGCGACTGTATATGGTGTGCTTACAAATGCCACATAGCGTCCTACCTGTTCGCTCTTGTTAGTTTATTTACCGAACTTCTCTTAAATTCCTTTGAGAAGAAAGATCTACGTCTCAAATCTCTGTTCAAGGTTTTCTCCCTCCCTCGTTTTATGTGTCCAATAAATACATTGGTTCTTCTCCCTCTCAGACTATCAAGATTGTCTCCTTTTTCTCTATCCACCACCTGAACAAAAGCTTTTCTCAAAGGTCTGCACCCAGATTTCATGCCTCCGCCTCGACTTGGGGGTATTATTTGTTTCCATGGCTACAAATATCACCACCATGCCAGCGACTTCCATGTCTCAGTTTTTAGCCAAATTATCTCTTTTAAATATATTATAAGCAAAAATCCTTTTAATCCTTTCAATGAAAAGACTACAAAGTGGAACGGCGATCGCGCATGTCGGGAACAGTGCCGTGGTCTTCAGCACGACTTCGGAGAGAGACCAGGCTCCAATGAAGGAGTTTCAAAAATAGATTTTGGTAATTGACTCCCTATGTATGCCAATTGAGAAAATAACTTTTAAATGAAGGCTTACTCTGCAAAATCCTCTATCTTCACATCATAACCCAGCTTCCTCTGCCCTCGCGACCCCCTCCTGGGATGCACGAATTACTCTGCATTTTCCTCATGACAGAGCTGCCAGTGTTCCTGAGCCCCCACCACATTAGCTGGTAAAACTGTTGAGGATTTAACAGCGTGTTTGTGTAGGAGGTCAGCATTAAGGCATACAAATAAGAGGGACAGAGAATAAACAATAAGGGTAACAGTAAAAAAAAAAAAAAATTAAAAACATGTCCCAGGTGGTTTGGCAGCAAAGGGCAATAGTGATAATCTTGTCACTTTTCCAGGCATGTTTTCCATTCTCCCCTTTGCATGCCTACCAGACTCAAAGCTAATGCTTCCTCTGCTGTCCACGTCCCATAGTTTTACTGACTTGATGGGCACACTTCATGATATCAACCAGGATTCAGAAACAGAAGAAATCCTTTATAATATGGCTTTGTCTATTGCTGGTAAACATAAAGATGAATTGCCAGTATTTATTGCATACATATTCAGAGCTGAGCATGGTACTAAGTGCTTTTAATGTATCTTTCTCATTTAATTTCAGTAACGCCAGAGGGATAGACAACTTTTATCTCCATTTTACGGGTAAGGAACTTGAATCTCCGAGAAGTTAAAGGTCTGGTCACAGTTTATAAGGGGTGGAACCAAAATTCAAGTCTCATCAAAAGCCATGGTTCTTAATGACTTCTTTATGTTATTGCCTAGTCTGTTGGGACCAAAATACCACAGACCAGGTGGCTTATGAACAGCAGACATTTGTTGCTCATAGTTCTGGAGGCTGGAAGTTCAAGTTTAGGATATCAGCATTGTCCGATTCTGACGAGAGTCCTCTTCTGGACTGCAGACAGCCAACTTCTCTGTAAGCTCCCACGGAAGGGCTGAAGTGACTCTCCAGGCCCTCCCTCATAAGGGCACTAATCCCATCGGTAGGACTCCCCTCTCATGACCTAGTCTCCTCCCAAAGGCTACACTTCCTAGTACCATCACACTGGGCGTTAGGATTTCAATAACGAATTTGAGGGTTACACAAATATTCAGACCACAGAAACTTTCTTCCAGTTTATATTAGTTAATGTTTTCATCAATACACCAGTCAGCTTATTACAAATCAGGCCCCAAAATGAGCACAGGGAAGGCAGAGAAGCAGAATGCTGAATTCTGCACAAATTACAACATCAGCCCTTGATTTTCAAAACTTGCCAAAAGTTGCCAAAATCCCACCGATTGTTCAGAATGCCCAAGTTCTTTTGCGACAGTGAGTTGTCAATCTAAATAGTGGGCTCTGAATATCCATGGGCGTTTACAATAAGTTACCAGGTATGGACACCCCCTAATCGTATGCATATGTATTGTGACTCTGTAACTAGAACCAGGTGGCCCCTGACCAGCATACTGTCAAGTGAGGGCCTCAGGCCCCATCGCCACACCCCAACAACATGAGTGAGGCATTTGTGGCAGTATCTCAGTTTCATGTTTTCATATTAATTATTATAGCTGTCCAACACAAGGCACAGTCTTTGTGCATAACCCATTGCCAAGTCCCTGGAGAACTATGGTAAAAGTAAAAAAAAAAAAAAAAAGAAAAAAAAAGAAGCTCCTTGAAAGAAAGAATGATGACTGACATAAATCTGTAAAGGGCCTTTTCCGAGGAGGACTGAGACTACATGTCATAAATATGTTCATATTTTATTCATGCCTATCTGAGGTTCCAGAACACAATCTTTGGCCATATCAATATCTCATACTAAATACTCAGGTGGAATATAAGATTTGAAATTAAATGCTCTGGAAGTGCTCCATTCATTAGGACTCCTACTCTCTCTGGACTCGAGGTTTCTATCAGTTTAAGAGAAAGTATTATGTGAAATGCTTTTTAGTCCAGGCACCAAGGGGTTCCCTCTTAACTAGAAAGCACTGTTTTTATAAATGATATCCCCTCTGCACCAAAAGGTAGTCTCCCTAGACTAGATTCATTAGAATAAAGGGCTCACGCCTGGATTTTATTGAGAAGTAATGTTTATGTGTTAACCTTGGACACCATTTTCCTTTGGAACACACTGAGAAATATTTAAAGGAAGATATTTAATTGGACAAATGTGTTGCTTTATCCATAGTCAAGTGTCAGGGTCATTAGAACAAGCACTTGAAAAAGATTGGAAAACATTGCGCGTTGTGGGAGAAGAGGCCTAAGGATCAGGGCACTTGAAATGTGATTTTTGCTAATGTTTCTGCACTTCTTTGCATTCATTTTTCCAATCTTACCATTAACTTGAAATCAACTACAAGGATTTTTTAGAGGACTGTGTATCACACACTGATCCTTTAAAGTTAATTATAATTACTATATAATAGCAAAAGGTTATTATACAAAATGTTCTCTTGGTCATTAGAGTTGATTTTGTCTATGTCACATTTGTGCCTGCCTGGAAAGGATTTAGAAGTGTGGCTTATCCTTCCTTATTAGTCAATAAACCCAAAGCTTTGTGGACTCATTCCACAGCTGCTTGTGTTTACTTTCTATGATATTTCGGCATGCGAGAGAAAAAGAAATGACATGGCCAAGGCTTACTTTAAAATACTCCCATTGTTCAGAATGGCATTTCCAAATGTACCACTCTTCGGAGTTCAAGGTGGATAATTACAAGGCACTGAATTTCCTTAGGCAAATTCTCTGACTCAGTGGGCCCCCCATTCTCTTAGATCGAAACATCTATCTCCTTCCCAAATTTAAATTACTGGAGACGTGTCTCTTTCTATCCTGGATTAACACACTCAAGAAACTCAGATTGGGTTTGTGGGTGGGAAGGGGATTAAGTGTTATTGATGTCTGAGAAAAGTCGGTCTCGTGCGTGAAGTTGGAGGGACCACTGTATTCTAGTGGGCTGAGGAGGAAGGGACACGAGTGGGAGGGATCCAAGAGAAGGTAGAGAGTTGCAATCATGGTGAGGCCAAAAACCCTCTTTCTTGAGCCCCTGGCCACCTCCACACCTTTTGGTGTTGTACTTCATCCCAGAGAGGGGAAAAGATGATAAATTCTCAAGGGGAGGAGGAAAGGAAATGGAGACCGTGGCTTTCCTCCCCTCTGAGAACCAGGGAAAGAATAAGGCGACAAAGCCATAAGCACAGAGGTGCTCAGCAGGAGCCCACCCCTGGGAACACCCAGCTCTTTGAAGCAAGGAGTGGTGAAGTGGCTGAGGGGACTTAAATGCCATCCTCTAAGTTCCTGTTTGCTCCCTAATACAGAACTGCCTGGTGCTGGGGGGGACACCTACGCTTTCTGCAGTAGCAACTGGGTCTCCTTCTGCACAGATTGCTGCCCACCCACCACAGCAGAGCGGACCCAAGACTCATGCACACAGTGTTCCCTGAGAGGACACTGAGCCACATGTACCAATCGGAGACAAAGGCAGAGAGTGGGTGGGCTGCCCTGGAACGATCGTCTAAACCCAGTTAAGCGAAAAGTAAGTTTCTTAAACGCCTCTTTCAAAGCAAACTTGATAATGGAGACTTACATTTGGTATCATTAGGGGTTTTATTTTTTCTTTTTTGTTTCTTTTAGCAGGTAGGAGTCAGAATTCCTTTTCAAATTCCAAAATTCCTCGCTTTTTCACTCAGCTCCATCCTACTAGCCTCCGTACTTACCCCACCAAAATGGAGCAATGAAGTGGTTCTCACAAACTACTTTCAGCATGTCATTGTCAAGTCTTTCGATCATCTCAGCTAACATCATTGTGGAATTGTGCATTCCTTGTATATCTTTGCCTTGACCTGGTCCCTGCACCATTCTTGAGAAAGAGGACTCCGTTACCCGGTGACTCTTGTGTTCCCTCCTGCCCCTGTTCTATGTCTATGGTGTTGGCTTTGGGCCCTCAGATCTTTAGATTTTCCATGGATAGTCTTTAAAAGGCTTATGCAAGTCCTAAACTCATATGGATAATTGTGTGTGAATGTAAATTTTCATGGTGAGTTAGTCTATGGTTTTCATCAGTTTAAGAACTAATGACTTAGCAGTTAAATATTTTAGGACCCTTGCCCTCTACATTAGCATGTTTGGGAACTGTCCTGTCTGCACCAAGTCCAAGGGCAGAGGCTCCAGCTACTTCTACTGCGCTGCCTGGGGGCAGTCCTCCAGATGTCCAAGCAGGGACGAGCATCCAGCTCACCTTCCAAAAGTTCTTCTGCCTGAAAGGCTTTATGGCAGGAGAGAGCTGGAATGGCCCCCGAGTTCTGAGAATTAAGGGTTGAGAGAATTCCTAAAATAACTGAGTTGGTACCCTATACTCTCCCAGTAAAAGTTCTCCAGTTCTTACTAAACAAAGCTAGCTGTGTCTTTCTTTTCTTCTTTCCTGGTAATCCTTGATCCTCATCATTTAATTGGGAATCTGAAGTGCCTTTGTTTGGATCAGTCTTGCATTGCTTTCCCCAACTAGAGGAGGCAAAATCCTGTCCCTTTCCCTCCAGGTTTTTGTTTTCCCCTCTGGTCAGCCACGTTTGGTCTTCTCTGCTTCCAGTCATTTCCTGTAGCTCGGCCTCTTTCGGTGGAGACCTCTGCTGGGCTGACAAGGTGAGCATTATCTTATCTTCTAGGGAAGCTGCAGTCAGTTAAATAACAGTGAACAAAACTAGGAATTCCAGGCACCTATGTTTTCTTATTAGGGTCTGGATTTTATGGAGGAATAAGGGTCTATTCATCTCTAAAAATTCAGTCCTTTGAAATTCTCGTGCACTGTTGGTGGGATTGTAAATTGGTGCAGCCACTATAGAAAACAGTATGGAGATGCCTCAAAAAATTAAAAACAGAGCTACCCTATGATCCAGCAATTTAGCTTCTGGGAATATATCTGAAAGAAATGAAAAGACTATGCCAAAGAAATATCAGCACCCCCATGTTTACTGCAGCATTAATCACAATAGCCAAGACATGGAAACAAGCCAAGTGTCCACTCAGACAAATGGATAAAGAGGTTGTGGCATATATGTGCATTGGAATATTATTCAGCCATAAAAAGAAGGAAATCCTGCCATTTGCGACAATATGGATGGAGCTTGAGGGCATTATGGTAAGTGATATAAGTCAGAGAAAGACAAATACTCTGTCATCTCACTTATATGTGGAATTCAATAGCATCAACAACAACCAAACTCGTAGAAAAAAAGATCAGATTTGAGGTTACCAGAGGTAGGTGTGGGAGCGGGGGAGTTAGAAGAAGGCAGTCAAAAGGCATGAACTTTCAGTTATAAGATCGGTAAGTCCTGGGGATGTAATGTACAACATAATGACTTGAGCTAACACTGTTATATTGCTATATTTAAAAATTGTTAAGAGGGTAGATGCTGAGTGTTCTCATCACAAGGAAAAAACAATTCCTCTTTCCACCTCTATGAGATGACAGATGTTCACCAAACTTGCTGTGGAAATCATTTTGCAATATATGTAAGTCAAATTATGATGCTACATGCCTTAAACTTATACAGTGCCATATGTCAATTATATCTCAATAAAACCATGGGAAAAATGGAACCTTTTGCCTGAAAGAGTAATTAGATTTATAGTTAGAGTTTCTTTCCACATTATGTAATCTCATGGTTGGGCACAGTTAGGCTTGAAGTTCAACTCACAATGTCTATCCAATGGGTACCCACAAGCCTAGATTCTCATTGGTATCTCAAACTCCCCTAAAAAAACTCATTATTTTTCCTTCTAACTAAGCTTTTCCTCCCATCATAACTGTGTCAGAAGCAAACAGTTCACCCAGCAACCTGAACTAGAAAATCTGGAGATTTCTTTTGAATTTTCCTTCTTAGATTCCACATGCAATCAATTTTCTTCATCCTCCAATGTTAACCCCCAACTATTTCTCAAACCTCTCTTCTCTGCTTCAGCTCCTACTGCTCATTTGAGGCTGCTATCATCTCTCGCCTGAACTTCTGTATCTGGGTCCTAACTCTCCCTCAGATTCATAATAACAACAAAGGAATAATGGCTAATGCTTAATGGGTGTGTATCACCAGCTGTAGACTATTTTGAGTGCTTTAGATGCTTTATCTCACGCTAATCCTCACTATAACCTAGTGGGCTAGTCATCTGGTGTTGTCTCCACTTGACAGATGGGAAGACTGAGGATTCTAGAGGTCAAGGAACTTGCTCAAAGAAATATTTAGAACTGGTAAGGTCAAGATGCACATCCAAGTCTGCCTGCCTTTAGAGAGTGAGTTTTTATCACCAAGTCTATAATTTCTCTGAACTCATAGTTGCCTGGGTAGTTCTTTAAAATATAAACTTCCTGTGTTTAAGTGCCCTAAATGGTCTCCCATTTCTTTAGCATGTTACTCAAGGCCCTCTCTCACCTTCACTTCTTGTGGCAGATTGTTAAAAGTACCACTCGCCAACATATCACACTTCTCTGTATCCGTGCCCTTGACGGTCCTCTCCCACTTGGACTGTGGGCTTGACTAGTGGGACATCAGCAAGTATAAGGCAAGTGAAGTCTTGAAAAATACTTCCACATGGCGCTTGCATTCTGGGAATCTCCTGGCTCTCTGGAAATCCTTCGGCTCCCTAGAAAGAATCCAATGCTAACGTCCTCCAAGATGAGAGACCACATGAAGTCATCTCAGTCATCCTAGGTGAGGTCTTAGATGTGTAAGCAAGGCCATCTTAAAACATCCATCTCCAGCCAAGCTGGTCCAGACTGAAAAAACTACCCAGATGACCCAGAGAGTCATGAATAAATAAAATGGTGGTGATTTTAAGCTAGCTTTTGGGGTGGTTCATTTGGGAGTGGTTTGTTACACAGCAAAAGCTAGCTGACACACTTGCTTAATCTTCCACCTTCATCTCTCATCACTTCCTGCCTGCCATTCATTATCTAACAATGGCATCCTGCTTGTTGGCCTGTGATTCTTGCCTCTTTGCCTTTGCTCTTGTTGAGCACTCGACTGGGAATCCCTTTTCTCTCAGCCTGGTTAACTTTGATTCACCCTTTACTACTTAGCTTAGATTTGAGACTATCTGTCAGTTTATCAACTTGTTCCTTCCTTGACACTTCTCTTCTCATACTTTCCTGTGGTCCTTCAGGTCAAGTTAGGTAGGTACCCCTTCCAACCATTTTCAAAAATCCCTATCATCACACTTCCAAATAATTTTATAATGGCCTATGCATGGGTCTACTCCCCGGCAAGATGTTGGGGTTTTTGAAGACATAGTCTTGCCTTGTTCTCTCTTCTCCATCCCCTCATCATCTAGCAGAGTGGCTGACACTTAGTAGTAGCCAATATACCTGTTGAATGAATGAATGACAGAAGGAATAAGGGAAGTCAGGAGGCAGTCTGTAGCTAGCTGGGGAAAGGCCCCACGTCAAAGGTGTTGTTCGTGTTGAAACTCTTTAATTCAAATTTTATATATCTTCATCCTATCGCAATAAAGCGTGAATGTGGCAAGAAAACCTGGATGAGCTTTAGGCAAAGAGGGTTGTGAGGAGCCATAGAACAGATATCTCAGAGACTTCAACGGTGCATTTTGGAGGATGGTGCAGAAGAATGGAAAGCAGCTAAATGAAACGCACAGAAAGCAGGTCTGAGGTAGATTATTGAACTTGTTCAATGTTCACAATGGAAATCTGAATCCGTTTTCTAATAGGTTTCCTTTAACTGGATGGAAAAGAGCTTTTTTTCTTTCCTTTCTCTATCGCAAACCTCCTAGCGCCATCGTAAAACTCACCCTGAGACAGAGTTGATAAACTGACAGATAGTCTCAAATGTCAGCCAGGGTTTCATCTCCATCCTGAGGCTCTTGGGAACAGCATTTGAACAGATTGTTCCTGCCAGAGTATCTCATTATTTTAAGCAAATTGAATTTCTCATTGACTATGTTGAAAGGTTGTACGCTAGTTATAATTACCGGTTTTACTTCATTTCCTTTTATAAATAGGTCGGTACTCTGTACTTGAAAGTAGTATGTTGATTACTGATTTTTTTTTTTCTTTTGGCCTCGGGGACTGTTTAGAGCAGAAACTGCTGACTGAGTGAATTTAATGAAACAAATACATGTCCAATTACAAGGGGATGTATGTGTGAGAGCACACGCAGGCATACAGGTAGCAAACACACACTAGGCCAGAATCATAAGGGTGACAAGGAGCCTAGAAGAGGATTTGTGTTCTAATGGCAGCTTGGGCATTTTGGAACTGCTGGTGAAGAAAGCCGCCCAGATGGGGGGAGCTGAGAGGTGGGAAAATGCACTCCCCCCCCGCCCCCGCCCTGGCAGCATTATCTTCTCTACTTGAATTGCCCCTGATTTCTACTCCTGGCACCCCTGTGTCCTGATGAAAGTCAGCTTCCTAAAAAAGTGCTAATATGTTGTCTGTGAACTGTCAATTCATTAAAAATGCTTTTTTTCCCCTAATTATAAAAGTGATGCATTTTGGGGGCTGGGGGCTGCACATTCAGAAAATGAAATCTAAGAGAAAAAAAGAATAAATATCACCTATAATCTCACCACCTAAAGATAACCACTCAGAATTTCACATATTTTCTTTAAATTTATATATATACATATACATATATGTATGTGTGTGTGCGTAACTACTCACGCACAACTTTGTATCTTGTTTTTTCACTAATATTAATATATTGAAAGCATATCCTCATGTTCTATGCCTTTGTAAATATAACTTTTAATGATTACATATTATTCCATAGTGTGGGTAGATTGTGGTATCTTTAACCATTCCTTTATTATTATTAAATGTCTCATTTCATTTATTTATCATTTCATATATTATAAATAGCACACTATTAAACATTCCCATAATTAACCATTCTACATATCTTTCACTATTTTCTTTGGGTAAGTTCAAGAAATAAAATTTATGCATTAGGGGGTTTGAGCTATTATAATTTTATTTTATTTTGACAGAGAGACAGAGAGAGAGCATGCACACATGCGCAGAGTGGAGAGGCAGAGGGAGAGGGAGAGGGAGAATCCTCAAGCCGACTCACCGCTGAGCTTGGAGCCTGATGCAGGGCTCGATCTCACAACCCTGAGATCATGACCTTAGCCAAAATCATGAGTCAGATACTTAACCGTTTAACTGACTGAGCCACCCAGGCACCCCTGAGCTCTTCCATGTCTTAATATAAATAAGATTGCTTTTTAAGAAATGTTGTTTCAGTTTATATTAAATGGTACATTAGACCGCATGTTTCACCATACTTTTGTGAACACAAGGAATTACATATTCTAAAATATTGCTAATGTGATAAGTGAAAAGGTCTGTCTCATTGTTTTCCTTTGCATTTCTTTTGCTCTTAGTAGGGACAAACAATTTTATTTGTCTACCATAGCAATTTAACTTCTGCATTTTACTCTGCAAGGCAATAGGGTTTGAAGGAATGGGACACAGACAAATAAGGCAAGAAAAGAAAGAAATGTCCAGAGCCTAGATGCAGCTGCACGAGAGTCAGCTGAACAATTTATGCTGATTTGGACTTACCTGCTTATAGAGACCCCAGGGACTGGTACTTTCTAAAAGCTTTGCAGGGAGATCTAATATGGAACTAGGGGAGAGAGAGATCTTCGCCAGGAAAAGCAGGCCTGTGTGGGTGGCCAGGGAGGGCTCCTAAGAGAGGGTGACAGTAGGACATGAAGTCCTTGGGCTCCTGCAGGGCTGCTGGTGGTAATAGTGCAAGAAAGTTGCTGAACGAGAACGCGAGATAAAATCGCCTTCTGCAATTCTGCCTTTCCTAATATCACTGATTCTTGATTTGGGGCTGATACAGCTGCCTTTTATTATATAACTTACTCTCCACTTGGAGCTGATAATTCAGTTTGTGAATTGTTTTGGTTCCTGGGTTTTCTTGCTCCAGGGTGAGTTTAGACACTTCCTTGCTCATAAGCACCTCTCTGAAATGTTGCAAGTAATGGCTAGCATGAGGGTTGGAGATTATCTGTGGATTCCAAAAAACCAATTTTTCCTCAACCCCTGTTGCCACAAAAAAATAACAAATTAACCTTCAGAAGCTTTTCCTCTTCGTTCCCCTACCTCAAATAGAGACAGGCTATAGAAACCTGGGGGTGTGTGTGTCCGGTGTGTCCCATTTTGGATCAAAGTGATTTGATGGTCCCAGAGGACTATAAACACCAGCATAGCACCTCTGTGGGGATGGGGAAAGCTTCCCGAGCTGCCCATGAAGACAGTACACCCACGTGCCTCTGACTTCCTGAGAGCCTCTCCCACCAGAGTGGGCCACTTCAAACACAGCACTTTTTAGATCCTAAGGACACTGCTCCTAGTGTCTGCGGGAGCTCTAGAACTTCAGCCAGTGTTTTAGAAGTGGCAGGATGCACAAAAAAAGAATATAAACTCTGAGTCAGGAAAGCTGGTTTGTAGTCCTGTCTTTTGCCACCAATAGACTAAATGACTTTTGAGGAGTCATCGTGTTTCTCTGGGTCTTATGATTTTCTCCCATGAGCAGTGAAGACAGTGACCCCTGTCCTCTGGTGTGGTAGAAAGGATGCATTCTGAGCCTCAGCTGAGCTGGGCACTAGCTCATGGCCTGGAGTGGTCACTGTGCCTCGAGGAGCCTTACCTTACCTTCATATTCTATTAAATGGGGGCTAACAGCTCCGGCCACACCCACCAAGCACAGATGGTAGAAAGGTGTAGGGATCCAGGAAGTCACTGTGTGTAGAAGCTCTAGGACAGTGTGAATTAAGGAATCTGATGGCACCAGTGGGAGTAAATTGGCATTTCAACGTAAATTGGCATTTTTGCTAATATTGGCCGCCATGCCACAATAAGGTGGGGGGATATGCTTCAGCATCAGAGGAACACAGCCTAGAATACCTTGAGGACAGCCAGAGGGTTCATGGTTCCATCAATGGGCTTTGAGGTAAGACTGCTCTCTTTTTAAACTCATGACCTCTTGATAAAAATACGACTCATGTGCTATTTCAGTGCTGTTTGAAATGTCAAAAATACATTTACCACCAAGACCAAACTGAAATCATCCACAATCGTCAAGGAGCTGCCCCTTGTTGCCCCACCTTCCCCACTGCTTTATTGAGCATCACGGCTCCAAGATAAACCCGAGGATGACAGCAACAGTTCCCCTCAACGCTTTTGGGTTTCCCAGGATGGTGTGCTGGTGCCTCTGGACCAACCTTGCAATCACAGAAAGCCAGAGCCATGAGGTTCATTTGCGATTAGAGCAGTTAATGTCAAGGCACAGGATTCCCACAGTTGCCGGGCAGTTAGGGACAAGATTGGAGCCAGAGTCATTTGTCTCACTGACCTGCTCTTTCCTTTTGGTGAAAAGCTCTCAAAGCTGAAGCACTAACCCCCTTGTGGCTTAAAGTTCCAATAGCAATCTTCAGGAGACTCCAGGGGGTCTCCAGCCTCCCCTGGATTTAGAGGAATGAATGAGTTGGGAATGGGGGGGGGTGGGCAGCCACCAGCTCATGAAGAGACTGCCAGTTGTAAAACACACACAATTTCAGGTCTGATGGCCCAGTTGGTGGAGTCATTTTTATGCTTTTTTCACACATAATCTGTGAGAAAGGGGCCATGTCTTTATCTTTGACAGTTAACATTTTATGTTAGGTAGAAAATAAGAACAGAAACTGCCCTGTTCTTTCCTGTTCCTCCTCCGTGGGGGGGGGGGCAGTTCACGTGTGCTTGGGTTGGGACATCTTGTAAACTTTCTCAGGCCTGAAAGTATCTATTTGTAAGCTGTCTTAGGATCTTCCCCAGCAAGCCCAGAAAGCCAGAAGCTAGTTTTCTATATCAGCTAAGCCCTCATTTCTTCTCTTGAATTTAGCTAAATTGGGCTCTGCTATAGAAAAATCTCAAGGGGGAAAAGTAACAAAAAAGAACAAGGAAAGGATTGAGCTGGAAATCTCAGCAGGCAACACTGGCACTAAATGGTATAGTTCTGATGCTTTAAGCTCCTTGGAACTTAACATGAAAAGAGACAAGAAAATACATCCCCAGATTTGACTTACTTTTTTCTTGTTTTTATTTTTTATTTTTAATTTTTTTAAAAGATTTTATTTATTTATTTGACAGAGAGATAGCCAGTGAGAGAGGGAACACAGCAGGGGAGTGGGAGAGGAAGAAGCAGGCTCATAGCGGAAGAGCCTGATGTGGGACTCGATCCCAGAACGCCGGGATCATGCCCTGAGCCGAAGGCAGATGCTTATCGACTGCACTACCCAGGCGCCCCTGCTTGTTTTTATTTTATTTTTCAATTAAAAAAAATGATCTATTTTGCACATGAGTCAAAGTAACTTTGAAGATTTTCTGAACCTTTCCTTGAGTAACGAGAACCTTTCCTTGAGTAACAAGGACACACTGTCCACCACCCACGTGAATTTACTTGTTTGACAAGGGTTCCATGGGCCCCACTTAGTTGTATTAAAAGGGATCCCAAATTCAAGCACTTTCAGGTTAGGCAGGGACACACATAACTGACCTGAGTGAAGCAAGTTGGTTCTAAGACAATAGGATGGTGAGGCCAGAGCAATGGGGATGGGTATGTCTTACCTACAGGTGTCACATCAAATTTTTAATCCATCCACACAAAACATGCACTTTGCCCAAAGTGGGGTCTGTTGCCTTCTCATTCTACTCAGTGATGTGAACTCCCTTTCCTTCCTCTTTCCCTTCCTCCCTCTAAGCAGCAGTATGACAAAGCAGTTAGGAACACCATGGATGCTAGAACACCAGTGATTAACTGTGTAACTCTGAGCTCATAATTTCACCTCGTTGCGCCACAGTTTCCTTCATCCATAGATGGATGAGAAGAATAAACAAGGCTATCAAGCACTTAGATCACTGCCAGGTACACATAAAACATTACATATCTGTTTTCTTATATTATTCATTCATTATCCATTTGTAATTATTCAAGTACCTCTCATGCTCCAGGTGTTGTACTGGCCTGACTGGGACTATGTCGATGGATCAGATATGAATACTTTGCTTGATGGAAGGAGGGGAATGAAGAAGTAATATTTTTTTTTGCCTTTTAAGTGCTAGGTATGTTATGAACTTTTCAAAACATTATCAGTTTAGTCTTCAAAGGAGTTTATGGATATGTTTTATTACTCCTATTTTTTAATGAGGCAGGGGAGCAGACCTTCTCAAGGTGACATGGCCATGAATGGTGGGGCTCAGGTTTGAATCCAGGCCTCTGAAGTTTGTGGGTTTCAGACCTCTTACAGGGTCTGAAAGCAGAGCAAGTGATGCTTATGTGACCACTCTTGCATTAACCATTTATCCTGGTGCCCCTCCTCACCTAGCCCTGGACTTGGCCTTGCTATTCTTCTCACAAGGTTCCAGGCTCCACCACTGGTCAGCTATCGTTGGCATGAGATCAGGAACCTATTTCCCATCCTGGCAATGTTCTAGGCTGCCTCAAGGGAAAATTCTGACCAGTCTTACAATCATTTTCATTGTGCAAATAAGAAATGGCCTGAAGTGAATAGGAAAGGCCACAGCCCATCTCTGGTTCTGCTCACATTTTATACTTTATTTGCATGATCCAGACTAGCAACCTGTTTCATCCTCAGGTCTCCTGCTTATACCCTGTGTGGTTATATTTCAATCACAGACACCGAGAACAGGAAGGGACAGCAAAAATGCTTGAGTTCACTAGCTGCCATATACAATCCACTGGATTCCTTTGGGTATGAGGAGAACCAGTAGAGGAGCTTGTTTAAAAGAAAAAAAAAGTATTATATATTATATATATATATAATATATATAATATATAA